>NC_064926.1:29461363-29774545 GCF_023897955.1 Schistocerca gregaria
AAAGAGTCATCGTTTCTCCTCCTAGGGGTTATTCGAGATTTCTTAATCCAAACCCCTAGTAACGAGGCATTGGCTACCTTAAGAGAGTCATAGTTACTCGTCCCGTTTGCTCACCCAGGCTGCCACTTTCTCTTACTGCGGCGTCTGCCAGAAGCGATATGTCACTCGTTGTGTATCTTAAGAGATTCATCGTTACTCCTTCCATAGGTTACTGGTGGTCTCTGATTCAATACTGTTCGTGACGAAACATTGGCTTTCTTAATAGTGCCCTAACTCACCCTCCCTGCTGCTCACACAGTTTACTACGTTTTTTTGTGTACTTATCCAGTCTACCAGAAGCGATATGTCACTAGTTGTGCATCATAATAGAGTCATCGTTTACCCTCCTAGGGGTTATTCGAGATTTATTAATCCAAATTCCTAGTAACGAGGCATTGGCTACCTTAAGAGAGTCATAGTTACTCGTCCCAATTGCTCACCCAGTCTGCCATTTTTTCTTACTGCGGCCAGTCTGCCAGAAGCGATATGTCACTCGTTGTGTATCTTAAGAGATTCATCGTTACTCCTTCCATAGGTTACTGGTATTGTCTGATTCAATACTACTCGTGACGAAACATTGGCTTTCTCAATAGTGCCCTAGTTCATACTCCCTGTTGCTCACACAGTTTATTACTTTTTGTGTACTTGTCCAGTCTGCCAGATGCGATAATTCACTAGTTGTGTATCATAATAGAGTCATCGTTTCCCTCCTAGTGGTTATTCGAGATATCTTAATCCAAATTCCTAGTAACGAGGCATTGGCTACTTTAAGAGAGTCATAGTTATTCGTCCCAATTGCTCACACAGTCTGCCACTTTTTCTTACTGCGGCCAGTCTGCCAGAAGCGATATGTCACTCGTTGTGTATCTTAACAGATTCATCGTTACTAGTTCCTAGAGGTTACTGGTATTCTCTGATTCAATACCTCTCGTGACGAAAAATTGGTTATATTAATAGTGCAATACTTCTTCCTCCCAGTTGCTCACACAGTTTACTACTTTTTGTGCACTTTTTGTCTGCCAGAAGCGATATGTCACCTGTTTTGTATCATAAAAGAGTCATCGTTTCTCCTCCTAGGGGTTATTCGAGATTTCTTAATCCAAACCCCTAGTAAGAGGCATTGGCTACCTTAAGAGAGTCATAGTTACTCGTCCCAATTGCTCACCCAGGCTGCCACTTTTTCTTACTGCGGCCAGTCTGCCAGAAGCGATATGTCACTCGTTGTGTATCTTAAGAGATTCATTGTTTCTCCTTCCTTTAGGTTACTGGTATTCTCTGATTCAATACCTCCCGTGACGAAAATTTGGCTATCTTAATTGTGCAATTCATCTTCCACCCAGTTGGTCACACAGTTAACTACTTTTTGTGTACTTTTTGTCTGCCAGATGCGATAATTCACTAGTTGTGTATCATAAAAGAGTCATCGTTTCTCCTCCTAGGGGTTATTCGAGATTTCTTAATCCAAACCCCTAGTAACGAGGCATTAGCTACCTTAAGAGAGTCATAGTTACTGGTCCCAATTGCTCACCCAGGCTGCCACTTTCTCTTACTGCGGCGTCTGCCAGAAGCGATATGTCACTCGTTGTGTATCTTAAGAGATTCATCGTTACTCCTTCCATAGGTTACTGGTGGTCTCTGATTCAATACTGTTCGTGACGAAACATTGGCTTTCTTAATAGTGCCCTAACTCACCCTCCCTGCTGCTCACACAGTTTACTACGTTTTTTTGTGTACTTGTCCAGTCTACCAGAAGCGACATGTCACTAGTTGTGCATCATAATAGAGTCATCGTTTATCCTCCTAGGGGTTATTCGAGATTTATTAATCCAAATTTCTAGTAACGAGGCATTGGCTACCTTAAGAGAGTCATAGTTACTCGTCCCAATTGCTCACCCAGTCTGCCATTTTTTCTTACTGCGGCCAGTCTGCCAGAAGCGATATGTCACTCGTTGTGTATCTTAAGAGATTCATCGTTACTCCTTCCATAGGTTACTGGTATTGTCTGATTCAATACTACTCGTGACGAAACATTGGCTTTCTCAATAGTGCCCTAGTTCATACTCCCTGTTGCTGACACAGTCTATTACTTTTTGTGTACTTGTCCAGTCTGCCAGAAGCGATATGTCACTAGTTGTGCATCATAATAGATTCATCGTTTATCCTCCTAGGGGTTATTCGAGATTTCTTAATCCAAATTCCTAGTAACGAGGCATTGGCTACCTTAAGAGAGTCATAGTTACTCGTCCCAATTGCTCACCCAGGCTGCCACTTTTTCTTACTGCGGCCAGTCTGCCAGAAGCGATATGTCACTCGTTGTGTATCTTAAGAGATTCATTGTTTCTCCTTCCTTTAGGTTACTGGTATTCTCTGATTCAATACCTCCCGTGACGAAAATTTGGCTATCTTAATTGTGCAATTCATCTTCCACCCAGTTGGTCACACAGTTAACTACTTTTTGTGTACTTTTTGTCTACCAGATGCGATAATTCACTAGTTGTGTATCATAAAAGAGTCATCGTTTCTCCTCCTAGGGGTTATTCGAGATTTCTTAATCCAAACCCCTAGTAACGAGGCATTGGCTACCTTAAGAGAGTCATAGTTACTCGTCCCATTTGCTCACCCAGGCTGCCACTTTCTCTTACTGCGGCGTCTGCCAGAAGCGATATGTCACTCGTTGTGTATCTTAAGAGATTCATCGTTACTCCTTCCATAGGTTTCTGGTGGTCTCTGATTCAATACTGTTCGTGACGAAACATTGGCTTTCTTAATAGTGCCCTAACTCACCCTCCCTGCTGCTCACACAGTTTACTACGTTTTTTTGTGTACTTGTCCAGTCTACCAGAAGCGACATGTCACTAGTTGTGCATCATAATAGAGTCATCGTTTATCCTCCTAGGGGTTATTCGAGATTTATTAATCCAAATTTCTAGTAACGAGGCATTGGCTACCTTAAGAGAGTCATAGTTACTCGTCCCATTTGCTCACCCAGGCTGCCACTTTCTCTTACTGCGGCGTCTGCCAGAAGCGATATGTCACTCGTTGTGTATCTTAAGAGATTCATCGTTACTCCTTCCATAGGTTTCTGGTGGTCTCTGATTCAATACTGTTCGTGACGAAACATTGGCTTTCTTAATAGTGCCCTAACTCACCCTCCCTGCTGCTCACACAGTTTACTACGTTTTTTTGTGTACTTATCCAGTCTACCAGAAGCGATATGTCACTAGTTGTGCATCATAATAGAGTCATCGTTTACCCTCCTAGGGGTTATTCGAGATTTATTAATCCAAATTCCTAGTAACGAGGCATTGGCTACCTTAAGAGAGTCATAGTTACTCGTCCCAATTGCTCACCCAGTCTGCCATTTTTTCTTACTGCGGCCAGTCTGCCAGAAGCGATATGTCACTCGTTGTGTATCTTAAGAGATTCATCGTTACTCCTTCCATAGGTTACTGGTATAGTCTGATTCAATACTACTCGTGACGAAACATTGGCTTTCTCAATAGTGCCCTAGTTCATACTCCCTGTTGCTCACACAGTTTATTACTTTTTGTGTACTTGTCCAGTCTGCCAGAAGCGATATGTCACTAGTTGTGTATCATAATAGAGTCATCGTTTCCCTCCTAGTGGTTATTCGAGATATCTTAATCCAAATTCCTAGTAACGAGGCATTGGCTACTTTAAGAGAGTCATAGTTATTCGTCCCAATTGCTCACACAGTCTGCCACTTTTTCTTACTGCGGCCAGTCTGCCAGAAGCGATATGTCACTCGTTGTGTATCTTAAGAGATTCATCGTTACTCCTTCCATAGGTTACTGGTATTGTCTGATTCAATACTACTCGTGACGAAACATTGGCTTTCTCAATAGTGCCCTAGTTCATACTCCCTGTTGCTCACACAGTTTATTACTTTTTGTGTACTTGTCCAGTCTGCCAGAAGCGATATGTCACTATTTGTGCATCATAATAGATTCATCGTTTATCCTCCTAGGGGTTATTCGAGATTTCTTAATCCAAATTCCTAGTAACGAGGCATTGGCTACCTTAAGAGAGTCATAGTTACTCGTCCCAATTGCTCACCCAGGCTGCCACTTTTTCTTACTGCGGCCAGTCTGCCAGAAGCGATATGACACTCGTTGTGTATCTTAAGAGATTCATTGTTTCTCCTTCCTTTAGGTTACTGGTATTCTCTGATTCAATACCTCCCGTGACGAAAATTTGGCTATCTTAATTGTGCAATTCATCTTCCACCCAGTTGGTCACACAGTTAACTACTTTTTGTGTACTTTTTGTCTACCAGATGCGATAATTCACTAGTTGTGTATCATAAAAGAGTCATCGTTTCTCCTCCTAGGGGTTATTCGAGATTTCTTAATCCAAACCCCTAGTAACGAGGCATTGGCTACCTTAAGAGTGTCATAGTTACTCGTCCCAATTGCTCAACCAGTCTGCCACTTCATCTTACTGCGGCCAGTTTGCCAGAAGCGATATGTCACTCGTTGTGTATCTTAAGAGATTCATCGTTACTCCTTCCATAGGTTACTGGTGGTCTCTGATTCAATACTGTTCGTGACGAAACATTGGCTTTCTTAATAGTGCCCTAACTCACCCTCCCTGCTGCTCACACAGTTTACTACGTTTTTTTGTGTACTTGTCCAGTCTGCCAGAAGCGATATGTCACTAGTTGTGCATCATAATAGAGTCATCGTTTATCCTCCTAGGGGTTATTCGAGATTTCTTAATCCAAATTCCTAGTAACGAGGCATTGGCTACCTTAAGAGAGTCATAGTTACTCGTCCCAATTGCTCACCCAGTCTGCCATTTTTTCGTACTGCGGCCAGTCTGCCAGAAGCGATATGTCACTCGTTGTGTATCTTAACAGATTCATCGTTACTAGTTCCTAGAGGTTACTGGTATTCTCTGATTCAATACCTCTCGTGACGAAAAATTGGCTATCTTAATTGTGCAATTCATCTTCCTCCCAGTTGGTCACACAGTTAACTACTTTTTGTGTACTTTTTGTCTGCCAGATGCGATAATTCACTAGTTGTGTATCATAAAAAAGTCATCGCTTCTCCTCCTAGGGGTTATTCGAGATTTCTTAAACCAAACCCCTAGTAACGAGGCATTGGCTACCATAAGAGAGTCATAGTTACTCGTCCCAATTGCTCACCCAGTATGCCACTTATTCTTACTGTGGCCAGTCTGCCAGAAGCGATATGTCACTCGTTGTGTATCTTAAGAGATTCATCGTTACTCCTTCCATAGGTTACTGGTGGTCTCTGATTCAATACTGTTCGTGACGAAACATTGGCTTTCTTAATAGTGCCCTAACTCATCCTCACTGCTGCTCACAGAGTTTACTACGTTTTTTTGTGTACTTGTCCAGTCTGCCAGAAGCGATATGTCACTAGTTGTGCATCATAATAGAGTCATCGTTTCTCCTCCTAGGGGTTATTCGAGATTTCTTAATCCAAACCCCTAGTAAGAGGCATTGGCTACCTTAAGAGAGTCATAGTTACTCGTCCCAATTGCTCAAAAAGTCTGCCACTTTTTCTTACTGCGGCCAGTTTGCCCTCCCTGCTGCTCACACAGTTTACTACGTTTTTTTGTGTACTTGTCCAGTCTGCCAGAAGCGATATGTCACTAGTTGTGCATCATAATAGATTCATCGTTTATCCTCCTAGGGGTTATTCGAGATTTCTTAATCCAAATTCCTAGTAACGAGGCATTGGCTACCTTAAGAGAGTCATAGTTACTCGTCCCAATTGCTCACCCAGTCTGCCATTTTTTCTTACTGCGGCCAGTCTGCCAGAAGCGATACGTCACTCGTTGTGTATCTTAAGAGATTCATCGTTACTCCTTCCTTTAGGTTACTGGTATTCTCTGATTCAATACCTCTCGTGACGAAAAATTGGTTATATTAATTGTGCAATTCATCTTCCACCCAGTTGGTCACACAGTTAACTACTTTTTGTGTACTTTTTGTCTGCCAGATGCGATAATTCACTAGTTGTGTATCATAAAAGAGTCATCGTTTCTCCTCCTAGGGGTTATTCGAGATTTCTTAATCCAAACCCCTAGTAACGAGGCATTGGCTACCTTAAGAGAGTCATAGTTACTCGTCCCATTTGCTCACCCAGGCTGCCACTTTCTCTTACTGCGGCGTCTGCCAGAAGCGATATGTCACTCGTTGTGTATCTTAAGAGATTCATCGTTACTCCTTCCATAGGTTACTGGTGGTCTCTGATTCAATACTGTTCGTGACGAAACATTGGCTTTCTTAATAGTGCCCTAACTCACCCTCCCTGCTGCTCACACAGTTTACTACGTTTTTTTGTGTACTTGTCCAGTCTGCCAGAAGCGATATGTCACTAGTTGTGCATCATAATAGAGTCATCGTTTATCCTCCTAGGGGTTATTCGAGATTTCTTAATCCAAATTCCTAGTAACGAGGCATTGGCTACCTTAAGAGAGTCATAGTTACTCGTCCCAATTGCTCACCCAGTCTGCCATTTTTTCGTACTGCGGCCAGTCTGCCAGAAGCGATATGTCACTCGTTGTGTATCTTCAGATTCATCGTTACTAGTTCCTAGAGGTTACTGGTATTCTCTGATTCAATACGTCTCGTGACGAAAAATTGGTTATATTAATAGTGCAATACTTCTTCCTCCCAGTTGCTCACACAGTTTACTACTTTTTGTGCACTTTTTGTCTGCCAGAAGCGATATGTCACCTGTTTTGTATCATAAAAGAGTTATCGTTTCTCCTCCTAGGGGTTATTCGAGATTTCTTAATCCAAACCCCTAGTAAGAGGCATTGGCTACCTTAAGAGAGTCATAGTTACTCGTCCCAATTGCTCACCCAGGCTGCCACTTTTTCTTACTGCGGCCAGTCTGCCAGAAGCGATATGTCACTCGTTGTGTATCTTAAGAGATTCATCGTTTCTCCTTCCTTTAGGTTACTGGTATTCTCTGATTCAATACCTCTCGTGACGAAAAATTGGCTATCTTAATTGTGCAATTCATCTTCCTCCCAGTTGGTCACGCAGTTAACTACTTTTTGTGTACTCTTTGTCTGCCAGATGCGATAATTCACTAGTTGTGTATCATAAAAAAGTCATCGCTTCTCCTCCTAGGGGTTATTCGAGATTTCTCAAACCAAACCCCTAGTAACGAGGCATTGGCTATCTTAAGAGAGTCATAGTTACTCTTCCCAATTGCTCACCCAGTCTGCCACTTGTTCTTACTGTGGCCAGTCTGCCAGAAGCGATATGTCACTCGTTGTGTATCTTAAGAGATTCATCGTTACTCCTTCCATAGGTTACTGGTGGTCTCTGATTCAATACTGTTCGTGACGAAACACTGGCTTTCTTAATAGTGCCCTAACTCACCCTCCCTGCTGCTCACAGAGTTTACTACGTTTTTTTGTGTACTTGTCCAGTCTGCCAGAAGCGATATGTCACTAGTTGTGCATCATAATAGAGTCACCGTTTCTCCTCCTAGGGGTTATTCGAGATTTCTTAATCCAAACCCCTAGTAAGAGGCATTGGCTACCTTAAGAGAGTCATAGTTACTCGTCCCAATTGCTCAAAAAGTCTGCCACTTTTTCTTACTGAGGCCAGTTTGCCACAAGCGATATGTCACTCGTTGTGTATCTTAAGAGATTCATCGTTACTCCTTCCATAGGTTACTGGTGGTCTCTGATTCAATACTGTTCGTGACGAAACATTGGCTTTCTTAATAGTGCCCTAAGTCACCCTCCCTGCTGCTCACACAGTTTACTACGTTTTTTTGTGTACTTGTCCAGTCTGCCAGAAGCGATATGTCACTAGTTGTGCATCATAATAGATTCTTCGTTTATCCTCCTAGGGGTTATTCGAGATTTCTTAATCCAAATTCCTAGTAACGAGGCATTGGCTACCTTAAGAGAGTCATAGTTACTCGTCCCAATTGCTCACCCAGTCTGCCATTTTTTCTTACTGCGGCCAGTCTGCCAGAAGCGATACGTCACTCGTTGTGTATCTTAAGAGATTCATCGTTACTCCTTCCTTTAGGTTACTGGTATTCTCTGATTCAATACCTCTCGTGACGAAAAATTGGTTATATTAATAGTGCAATACTTCTTCCTCCCAGTTGCTCACACAGTTTACTACTTTTTGTGCACTTTTTGTCTGCCAGAAGCGATATGTCACCTGTTTTATATCATAAAAGAGTCATCGTTTCTCCTCCTAGGGGTTATTCGAGATTTCTTAATCCAAACCCCTAGTAAGAGGCATTGGCTACCTTAAGAGAGTCATAGTTACTCGTCCCAATTGCTCACCCAGGCTGCCACTTTTTCTTACTGCGGCCAGTCTGCCAGAAGCGATATGTCACTCGTTGTGTATCTTAAGAGATTCATCATTACTCCTTCCATAGGTTACTGGTATTGTCTGATTCAATACTACTCGTGACGAAACATTGGCTTTCTCAATAGTGCCCTAGTTCATACTCCCTGTTGCTCACACAGTTTACTACTTTTTGTGTACTTTTTGTCTGCCAGATGCGATAATTCACTAGTTGTGTATCATAAAAGAGTCATCGTTTCTCCTCCTAGGGTTTATTCGAGATTTCTTAATCCAAGCCCCTAGTAAGAGGCATTGGCTACCTTAAGAGAGTCATAGTTACTCGTCCCAATTGCTCACCCAGGCTGCCACTTTCTCTTACTGCGGCCAGTTTGCCACAAGCGATATGTCACTCGTTGTGTATCTTAAGAGATTCATCGTTACTCCTTCCATAGGTTACTGGTGGTCTCTGATTCAATACTGTTCGTGACGAAACATTGGCTTTCTTAATAGTGCCCTAACTCACCCTCCCTGCTGCTCACAGAGTTTACTACGTTTTTTTGTGTACTTGTCCAGTTTGCCAGAAGCGATATGTCACTAGTTGTGCATCATAATAGAGTCATCGTTTCTCCTCCTAGGGGTTATTCGAGATTTCTTAATCCAAACCCCTAGTAAGAGGCATTGGCTACCTTAAGAGAGTCATAGTTACTCGTCCCAATTGCTCAAAAAGTCTGCCACTTTTTCTTACTGCGGCCAGTTTGCCACAAGCGATATGTCACTCGTTGTGTATCTTAAGAGATTCATCGTTACTCCTTCCATAGGTTACTGGTGGTCTCTGATTCAATACTGTTCGTGACGAAACATTGGCTTTCTTAATAGTGCCCTAAGTCACCCTCCCTGCTGCTCACACAGTTTACTACGTTTTTTTGTGTACTTGTCCAGTCTGCCAGAAGCGATATGTCACTAGTTGTGCATCATAATAGATTCATCGTTTATCCTCCTAGGGGTTATTCGAGATTTCTTAATCCAAATTCCTAGTAACGAGGCATTGGCTACCTTAAGAGAGTCATAGTTACTCGTCCCAATTGCTCACCCAGTCTGCCATTTTTTCTTACTGCGGCCAGTCTGCCAGAAGAGATACGTCACTCGTTGTGTATCATAAGAGATTCATTGTTCCTCCTTCCTTTAGGTTACTGGTATTCCCTGATTCAATACCTCCCGTGACGAAAATTTGGCTATCTTAATTGTGCAATTCATCTTCCACCCAGTTGGTCACACAGTTAACTACTTTTTGTGTACTTTTTGTCTGCCAGATGCGATAATTCACTAGTTGTGTATCATAAAAGAGTCATCGTTTCTCCTCCTAGGGGTTATTCGAGATTTCTTAATCCAAACCCCTAGTAACGAGGCATTGGCTACCTTAAGAGAGTCATAGTTACTCGTCCCAATTGCTCACCCAGTCTGCCATTTTTTCTTACTGCGGCCAGTCTGCCAGAAGCGATACGTCACTCGTTGTGTATCTTAAGAGATTCATTGTTTCTCCTTCCTTTAGGTTACTGGTATTCTCTGATTCAATACCTCCCGTGACGAAAATTTGGCTATCTTAATTGTGCAATTCATCTTCCACCCAGTTGGTCACACAGTTAACTACTTTTTGTGTACTTTTTGTCTGCCAGATGCGATAATTCACTAGTTGTGTATCATAAAAGAGTCATCGTTTCTCCTCCTAGGGGTTATTCGAGATTTCTTAATCCAAACCCCTAGTAACGAGGCATTGGCTACCTTAAGAGAGTCATAGTTACTCGTCCCAATTGCTCACCCAGTCTGCCATTTTTTCTTACTGCGGCCAGTCTGCCAGAAGCGATACGTCACTCGTTGTGTATCTTAAGAGATTCATTGTTTCTCCTTCCTTTAGGTTACTGGTATTCTCTGATTCAATACCTCCCGTGACGAAAATTTGGCTATCTTAATTGTGCAATTCATCTTCCACGCAGTTGGTCACACAGTTAACTACTTTTTGTGTACTTTTTGTCTGCCAGATGCGATAATTCACTAGTTGTGTATCATAAAAGAGTCATCGTTTCTCCTCCTAGGGGTTATTCGAGATTTCTTAATCCAAACCCCTAGTAACGAGGCATTGGCTACCTTAAGAGAGTCATAGTTACTCATCCCATTTGCTCACCCAGGCTGCCACTTTCTCTTACTGCGGCGTCTGCCAGAAGCGATATGTCACTCGTTGTGTATCTTAAGAGATTCATCGTTACTCCTTCCATAGGTCACTGGTGGTCTCTGATTCAATACTGTTCGTGACGAAACATTGGCTTTCTTAATAGTGCCCTAACTCACCCTCCCTGCTGCTCACACAGTTTACTACGTTTTTTTGTGTACTTATCCAGTCTACCAGAAGCGATATGTCACTAGTTGTGCATCATAATAGAGTCATCGTTTACCCTCCTAGGGGTTATTCGAGATTTATTAATCCAAATTCCTAGTAACGAGGCATTGGCTACCTTAAGAGAGTCATAGTTACTCGTCCCAATTGCTCACCCAGTCTGCCATTTTTTCTTACTGCGGCCAGTCTGCCAGAAGCGATATGTCACTCGTTGTGTATCTTAAGAGATTCATTGTTACTCCTTCCATAGGTTACTGGTATTGTCTGATTCAATACTACTCGTGACGAAACATTGGCTTTCTCAATAGTGCCCTAGTTCATACTCCCTGTTGCTCACACAGTTTATTACTTTTTGTGTACTTGTCCAGTCTGCCAGAAGCGATATGTCACTAGTTGTGTATCATAATAGAGTCATCGTTTCCCTCCTAGTGGTTATTCGAGATATCTTAATCCAAATTCCTAGTAACGAGGCATTGGCTACTTTAAGAGAGTCATAGTTATTCGTCCCAATTGCTCACACAGTCTGCCACTTTTTCTTACTGCGGCCAGTCTGCCAGAAGCGATACGTCACTCGTTGTGTATCATAAGAGATTCATCGTTTCTGCTTCCTTTAGGTTACTGGTATTCTCTGATTCAGTACCTCTCGTGACGATAAATTGGCTATCTTAATTGTGCAATACATCTTCCTCCCAGTTGGTCACACAGTTTACTACTTTTTGTGTACTTTTTGTCTGCCAGATGCGATAATTCACTAGTTGTGTATCATAAAAGAGTCATCGTTTCTCCTCCCAGGGTTTATTCGAGACTTCTTAATCCAAACCCCTAGTAACGAGGCATTGGCTACCTTAAGAGAGTCATAGTTACTCGTCCCATTTGCTCACCCAGGCTGCCACTTTCTCTTACTGCGGCGTCTGCCAGAAGCGATACGTCACTCGTTGTGTATCTTAAGAGATTCATCGTTACTCCTTCCATAGGTTACTGGTGGTCTCTGATTCAATACTGTTCGTGACGAAACATTGGCTTTCTTAATAGTGCCCTAACTCACCCTCCCTTCTGCTCACACAGTTTACTACGTTTTTTTGTGTACTTATCCAGTCTACCAGAAGCGATATGTCACTAGTTGTGCATCATAATAGAGTCATCGTTTATCCTCCTAGGGGTTATTCGAGATTTCTTAATCCAAATTCCTAGTAACGAGGCATTGGCTACCTTAAGAGAGTCATAGTTACTCGTCCCAATTGCTCACCCAGTCTGCCATTTCTTCTTACTGCGGCCAGTCTGCCAGAAGCGATATGTCACTCGTTGTGTATCTTAACAGATTCATCGTTACTAGTTCCTAGAGGTTACTGGAATTCTCTGATTCAATACCTCTCGTGACGAAAAATTGGTTATATTAATAGTGCAATACTTCTTCCTCCCAGTTGCTCACACAGTTTACTACTTTTTGTGCACTTTTTGTCTGCCAGAAGCGATATGTCACCTGTTTTGTATCATAAAAGAGTCATCGTTTCTCCTCCTAGGGGTTATTCGAGATTTCTTAATCCAAACCCCTAGTAACGAGGCATTGGCTACCTTAAGAGAGTCATAGTTACTCGTCCCAATTGCTCACCCAGTCTGCCACTTATTCTTACTGTGGCCAGTCTGCCAGAAGCGATATGTCACTCGTTGTGTATCTTAAGAGATTCATCGTTACTCCTTCCATAGGTTACTGGTGGTCTCTGATTCAATACTGTTCGTGACGAAACATTGGCTTTGTTAATAGTGCCCTAACTCACCCTCCCTGCTGCTCACAGAGTTTACTACGTTTTTTTGTGTACTTGTCCAGTCTGCCAGAAGCGATATGTCACTAGTTGTGCATCATAATAGAGTCATCGTTTCTCCTCCTAGGGGTTATTCGAGATTTCTTAATCCAAACCCCTAGTAAGAGGCATTGGCTACCTTAAGAGAGTCATAGTTACTCGTCCCAATTGCTCAAAAAGTCTGCCACTTTTTCTTACTGCGGCCAGTTTGCCACAAGCGATATGTCACTCGTTGTGTATCTTAAGAGATTCATCGTTACTCCTTCCATAGGTTACTGGTGGTCTCTGATTCAATACTGTTCGTGACGAAACATTGGCTTTCTTAATAGTACCCTAACTCACCCTCCCTGCTGCTCACACAGTTTACTACGTTTTTTTGTGTACTTGTCCAGTCTGCCAGAAGCGATATGTCACTAGTTGTGCATCATAATAGATTCATCGTTTATCCTCCTAGGGGTTATTCGAGATTTCTTAATCCAAATTCCTAGTAACGAGGCATTGGCTACCTTAAGAGAGTCATAGTTACTCGTCCCAATTGCTCACCCAGTCTGCCATTTTTTCTTACTGCGGCCAGTCTGCCAGAAGCGATACGTCACTCGTTGTGTATCTTAAGAGATTCATCGTTACTCCTTCCTTTAGGTTACTGGTATTCTCTGATTCAATACCTCTCGTGACGAAAGATTGGTTATATTAATAGTGCAATACTTCTTCCTCCCAGTTGCACACACAGTTTACTACTTTTTGTGCACTTTTTGTCTGCCAGAAGCGATATGTCACCTGTTTTGTATCATAAAAGAGTCATCGTTTCTCCTCCTAGGGGTTATTCGAGATTTCTTGATCCAAACCCCTAGTAAGAGGCATTGGCTACCTTAAGAGAGTCATAGTTACTCGTCCCAATTGCTCAGCCAGGCTGCCACTTTCTCTTACTGCGGCGTCTGCCAGAAGCGATATGTCACTCGTTGTGTATCTTAAGAGATTCATCGTTACTCGTTCCATAGGTTACTGGTGGTCTCTGATTCAATACTGTTCGTGACGAAACATTGGCTTTCTTAATAGTGCCCTAACTCACCCTCCCTGCTGCTCACACAGTTTACTACGTTTTTTTGTGTACTTGTCCAGTCTACCAGAAGCGATATGTCACTAGTTGTGCATCATAATAGAGTCATCGTTTATCCTCCTAGGGGTTATTCGAGATTTATTAATCCAAATTTCTAGTAACGAGGCATTGGCTACCTTAAGAGAGTCATAGTTACTCGTCCCAATTACTCACCCAGTCTGACATTTTTTCTTACTGCGGCCAGTCTGCCAGAAGCGATATGTCACTCGTTGTGTATCTTAAGAGATTCATCGTTACTCCTTCCATAGGTTACTGGTATTGTCTGATTCAATACCTCTCGTGACGAAAAATTGGTTATATTAATAGTGCAATACTTCTTCCTCCCAGTTGCTCACACAGTTTACTACTTTTTGTGCACTTTTTGTCTGCCAGAAGCGATATGTCACCTGTTTTGTATCATAAAAGAGTCATCGTTTCTCCTCCTAGGGGTTATTCGAGATTTCTTAATCCAAACCCCTAGTAACGAGGCATTGGCTACCTTAAGAGAGTCATAGTTACTCGTCCCATTTGCTCACGCAGGCTGCCACTTTCTCTTACTGCGGCGTCTGCCAGAAGCGATATGTCACTCGTTGTGTATCTTAAGAGATTCATCGTTACTCCTTCCATAGGTTACTGGTGGTCTCTGATTCAATACTGTTCGTGACGAAACATTGGCTTTCTTAATAGTGCCCTAACTCACCCTCCCTGCTGCTCACACAGTTTACTACGTTTTTTTGTGTACTTATCCAGTCTACCAGAAGCGATATGTCACTAGTTGTGCATCATAATAGAGTCATCGTTTACCCTCCTAGGGGTTATTCGAGATTTATTAATCCAAATTCCTAGTAACGAGGCATTGGCTACCTTAAGAGAGTCATAGTTACTCGTCCCAATTGCTCACCCAGTCTGCCATTTTTTCTTACTGCGGCCAGTCTGCCAGAAGCGATATGTCACTCGTTGTGTATCTTAAGAGATTCATCATTACTCCTTCCATAGGTTACTGGTATTGTCTGATTCAATACTACTCGTGACGAAACATTGGCTTTCTCAATAGTGCCCTAGTTCATACTCCCTGTTGCTCACACAGTTAACTACTTTTTGTGTACTTTTTGTCTGCCAGATGCGATAATTCACTAGTTGTGTATCATAAAAGAGTCATCGTTTCTCCTCCTAGGGTTTATTCGAGATTTCTTAATCCAAACCCCTAGTAACGAGGCATTGGCTACCTTAAGAGTGTCATAGTTACTCGTCCCAATTGCTCAACCAGTCTGCCACTTCATCTTACTGCGGCCAGTTTGCCAGAAGCGATATGTCACTCGTTGTGTATCTTAAGAGATTCATCGTTACTCCTTCCATAGGTTACTGGTGGTTTCTGATTCAATACTGTTCGTGACGAAACATTGGCTTTCTTAATAGTGCCCTAACTCACCCTCCCTGCTGCTCACACAGTTTACTACGTTTTTTTGTGTACTTGTCCAGTCCGCCAGAAGCGATATGTCACTACTTGTGCATCATAATAGAGTAATCGTTTATCCTCCTAGGGGTTATTTGAGATTTCTTAATCCAAATTCCTAGTAACGAGGCATTGGCTACCTTAAGAGAGTCATAGTTACTCGTCCCAATTGCTCACCCAGTCTGCCATTTTTTCGTACTGCGGCCAGTCTGCCAGAAGCGATATGTCACTCGTTGTGTATCTTAACAGATTCATCGTTACTAGTTCCTAGAGGTTACTGGTATTCTCTGATTCAATACCTCTCGTGACGAAAAATTGGTTATATTAATAGTGCAATACTTCTTCCTCCCAGTTGCTCACACAGTTTACTACTTTTTGTGCACTTTTTGTCTGCCAGAAGCGATATGTCACCTGTTTTGTATCATAAAAGAGTCATCGTTTCTCCTCCTAGGGGTTATTCGAGATATCTTAATCCAAGCCCCTAGTAAGAGGCATTGGCTACCTTAAGAGAGTCATAGTTACTCGTCCCAATTGCTCACCCAGGCTGCCACTTTCTCTTACTGCGGCGTCTGCCAGAAGCGATATGTCACTCGTTGTGTATCTTAAGAGATTCATCGTTACTCCTTCCATAGGTTACTGGTGGTCTCTGATTCAATACTGTTCGTGACGAAACATTGGCTTTCTTAATAGTGCCCTAACTCACCCTCCCTGCTGCTCACAGAGTTTACTACGTTTTTTTGTGTACTTGTCCAGTTTGCCAGAAGCGATATGTCACTAGTTGTGCATCATAATAGAGTCATCGTTTCTCCTCCTAGGGGTTATTCGAGATTTCTTAATCCAAACCCCTAGTAAGAGGCATTGGCTACCTTAAGAGAGTCATAGTTACTCGTCCCAATTGCTCAAAAAGTCTGCCACTTTTTCTTACTGCGGCCAGTTTGCCACAAGCGATATGTCACTCGTTGTGTATCTTAAGAGATTCATCGTTACTCCTTCCATAGGTTACTGGTGGTCTCTGATTCAATACTGTTCGTGACGAAACATTGGCTTTCTTAATAGTGCCCTAAGTCACCCTCCCTGCTGCTCACACAGTTTACTACGTTTTTTTGTGTACTTGTCCAGTCTGCCAGAAGCGATATGTCACTAGTTGTGCATCATAATAGATTCATCGTTTATCCTCCTAGGGGTTATTCGAGATTTCTTAATCCAAATTCCTAGTAACGAGGCATTGGCTACCTTAAGAGAGTCATAGTTACTCGTCCCAATTGCTCACCCAGTCTGCCATTTTTTCTTACTGCGGCCAGTCTGCCAGAAGAGATACGTCACTCGTTGTGTATCATAAGAGATTCATTGTTCCTCCTTCCTTTAGGTTACTGGTATTCCCTGATTCAATACCTCCCGTGACGAAAATTTGGCTATCTTAATTGTGCAATTCATCTTCCACCCAGTTGGTCACACAGTTAACTACTTTTTGTGTACTTTTTGTCTGCCAGATGCGATAATTCACTAGTTGTGTATCATAAAAGAGTCATCGTTTCTCCTCCTAGGGGTTATTCGAGATTTCTTAATCCAAACCCCTAGTAACGAGGCATTGGCTACCTTAAGAGAGTCATAGTTACTCGTCCCAATTGCTCACCCAGTCTGCCATTTTTTCTTACTGCGGCCAGTCTGCCAGAAGCGATATGTCACTCGTTGTGTATCTTAACAGATTCATCGTTACTAGTTCCTAGAGGTTACTGGTATTCTCTGATTCAATACCTCTCGTGACGAAAAATTGGTTATATTAATAGTGCAATACTTCTTCCTCCCAGTTGCTCACACAGTTTACTACTTTTTGTGCACTTTTTGTCTGCCAGAAGCGATATGTCACCTGTTTTGTATCATAAAAGAGTCATCGTTTCTCCTCCTAGGGGTTATTCGAGATATCTTAATCCAAGCCCCTAGTAAGAGGCATTGGCTACCTTAAGAGAGTCATAGTTACTCGTCCCAATTGCTCACCCAGGCTGCCACTTTCTCTTACTGCGGCGTCTGCCAGAAGCGATATGTCACTCGTTGTGTATCTTAAGAGATTCATCGTTACTCCTTCCATAGGTTACTGGTGGTCTCTGATTCAATACTGTTCGTGACGAAACATTGGCTTTCTTAATAGTGCCCTAACTCACCCTCCCTGCTGCTCACAGAGTTTACTACGTTTTTTTGTGTACTTGTCCAGTTTGCCAGAAGCGATATGTCACTAGTTGTGCATCATAATAGAGTCATCGTTTCTCCTCCTAGGGGTTATTCGAGATTTCTTAATCCAAACCCCTAGTAAGAGGCATTGGCTACCTTAAGAGAGTCATAGTTACTCGTCCCAATTGCTCAAAAAGTCTGCCACTTTTTCTTACTGCGGCCAGTTTGCCACAAGCGATATGTCACTCGTTGTGTATCTTAAGAGATTCATCGTTACTCCTTCCATAGGTTACTGGTGGTCTCTGATTCAATACTGTTCGTGACGAAACATTGGCTTTCTTAATAGTGCCCTAAGTCACCCTCCCTGCTGCTCACACAGTTTACTACGTTTTTTTGTGTACTTGTCCAGTCTGCCAGAAGCGATATGTCACTAGTTGTGCATCATAATAGATTCATCGTTTATCCTCCTAGGGGTTATTCGAGATTTCTTAATCCAAATTCCTAGTAACGAGGCATTGGCTACCTTAAGAGAGTCATAGTTACTCGTCCCAATTGCTCACCCAGTCTGCCATTTTTTCTTACTGCGGCCAGTCTGCCAGAAGAGATACGTCACTCGTTGTGTATCATAAGAGATTCATTGTTCCTCCTTCCTTTAGGTTACTGGTATTCCCTGATTCAATACCTCCCGTGACGAAAATTTGGCTATCTTAATTGTGCAATTCATCTTCCACCCAGTTGGTCACACAGTTAACTACTTTTTGTGTACTTTTTGTCTGCCAGATGCGATAATTCACTAGTTGTGTATCATAAAAGAGTCATCGTTTCTCCTCCTAGGGGTTATTCGAGATTTCTTAATCCAAACCCCTAGTAACGAGGCATTGGCTACCTTAAGAGAGTCATAGTTACTCGTCCCAATTGCTCACCCAGTCTGCCATTTTTTCTTACTGCGGCCAGTCTGCCAGAAGCGATACGTCACTCGTTGTGTATCTTAAGAGATTCATTGTTTCTCCTTCCTTTAGGTTACTGGTATTCTCTGATTCAATACCTCCCGTGACGAAAAATTGGTTATATTAATAGTGCAATACTTCTTCCTCCCAGTTGCTCACACAGTTTACTACTTTTTGTGCACTTTTTGTCTGCCAGAAGCGATATGTCACCTGTTTTGTATCATAAAAGAGTCATCGTTTCTCCTCCTAGGGGTTATTCGAGATATCTTAATCCAAGCCCCTAGTAAGAGGCATTGGCTACCTTAAGAGAGTCATAGTTACTCGTCCCAATTGCTCACCCAGGCTGCCACTTTCTCTTACTGCGGCGTCTGCCAGAAGCGATATGTCACTCGTTGTGTATCTTAAGAGATTCATCGTTACTCCTTCCATAGGTTACTGGTGGTCTCTGATTCAATACTGTTCGTGACGAAACATTGGCTTTCTTAATAGTGCCCTAACTCACCCTCCCTGCTGCTCACAGAGTTTACTACGTTTTTTTGTGTACTTGTCCAGTTTGCCAGAAGCGATATGTCACTAGTTGTGCATCATAATAGAGTCATCGTTTACCCTCCTAGGGGTTATTCGAGATTTATTAATCCAAATTCCTAGTAACGAGGCATTGGCTACCTTAAGAGAGTCATAGTTACTCGTCCCAATAGCTCACCCAGTCTGCCATTTTTGCTTACTGCGGCCAGTCTGCCAGAAGCGATATGTCACTCGTTGTGTATCTTAAGAGATTCATCGTTACTCCTTCCATAGGTTACTGGTGGTCTCTGATTCAATACTGTTCGTGACGAAACATTGGCTTTCTTAATAGTGCCCTAACTCACCCTCCCTGCTGCTCACACAGTTTACTACGTTTTTTTGTGTACTTATCCAGTCTACCAGAAGCGATATGTCACTAGTTGTGCATCATAATAGAGTCATCGTTTATCCTCCTAGGGGTTATTCGAGATTTCTTAATCCAAATTCCTAGTAACGAGGCATTGGCTACCTTAAGAGAGTCATAGTTACTCGTCCCAATTGCTCACCCAGTCTGCCATTTTTTCTTACTGCGGCCAGTCTGCCAGAAGCGATATGTCACTCGTTGAGTATCTTAACAGATTCATCGTTACTAGTTCCTAGAGGTTACTGGTATTCTCTGATTCAATACCTCTCGTGACGAAAAATTGGTTATATTAATACTGCAATACTTCTTCCTCCCAGTTGCTCACACAGTTTACTACTTTTTGTGCACTTTTTGTCTGCCAGAAGCGATATGTCACCTGTTTTGTATCATAAAAGAGTCATCGTTTCTCCTCCTAGGGGTTATTCGAGATTTCTTAATCCAAACCCCTAGTAACGAGGCATTGGCTACCTTAAGAGAGTCATAGTTACTCGTCCCAATTGCTCACCCAGTCTGCCACTTATTCTTACTGTGGCCAGTCTGCCAGAAGCGATATGTCACTCGTTGTGTATCTTAAGAGATTCATCGTTACTCCTTCCATAGGTTACTGGTGGTCTCTGATTCAATACTGTTCGTGACGAAACATTGGCTTTCTTAATAGTGCCCTAACTCACCCTCCCTGCTGCTCACAGTGTTTACTACGTTTTTTTGTGTACTTGTCCAGTCTGCCAGAAGCGATATGTCACTAGTTGTGCATCATAATAGAGTCATCGTTTCTCCTCCTAGGGGTTATTCGAGATTTCTTAATCCAAACCCCTAGTAAGAGGCATTGGCTACCTTAAGAGAGTCATAGTTACTCGTCCCAATTGCTCAAAAAGTCTGCCACTTTTTCTTACTGCGGCCAGTTTGCCACAAGCGATATGTCACTCGTTGTGTATCTTAAGAGATTCATCGTTACTCCTTCCATAGGTTACTGGTGGTCTCTGATTCAATACTGTTCGTGACGAAACATTGGCTTTCTTAATAGTACCCTAACTCACCCTCCCTGCTGCTCACACAGTTTACTACGTTTTTTTGTGTACTTGTCCAGTCTGCCAGAAGCGATATGTCACTAGTTGTGCATCATAATAGATTCATCGTTTATCCTCCTAGGGGTTATTCGAGATTTCTTAATCCAAATTCCTAGTAACGAGGCATTGGCTACCTTAAGAGAGTCATAGTAACTCGTCCCAATTGCTCACCCAGTCTGCCATTTTTTCTTACTGCGGCCAGTCTGCCAGAAGCGATACGTCACTCGTTGTGTATCATAAGAGATTCATTGTTTCTCCTTCCTTTAGGTTACTGGTATTCTCTGATTCAATACCTCCCGTGACGAAAATTTGGCTATCTTAATTGTGCAATTCATCTTCCACCCAGTTGGTCACACAGTTAACTACTTTTTGTGTACTTTTTGTCTGCCAGATGCGATAATTCACTAGTTGTGTATCATAAAAGAGTCATCGTTTCTCCTCCTAGGGGTTATTCGAGATTTCTTAATCCAAACCCCTAGTAACGAGGCATTGGCTACCTTAAGAGAGTCATAGTTACTCGTCCCAATTGCTCACCCAGTCTGCCATTTTTTCTTACTGCGGCCAGTCTGCCAGAAGCGATACGTCACTCGTTGTGTATCTTAAGAGATTCATTGTTTCTCCTTCCTTTAGGTTACTGGTATTCTCTGATTCAATACCTCCCGTGACGAAAATTTGGCTATCTTAATTGTGCAATTCATCTTCCACCCAGTTGGTCACACAGTTAACTACTTTTTGTGTACTTTTTGTCTGCCAGATGCGATAATTCACTAGTTGTGTATCATAAAAGAGTCATCGTTTCTCCTCCTAGGGGTTATTCGAGATTTCTTAATCCAAACCCCTAGTAACGAGGCATTGGCTACCTTAAGAGAGTCATAGTTACTCATCCCATTTGCTCACCCAGGCTGCCACTTTCTCTTACTGCGGCGTCTGCCAGAAGCGATATGTCACTCGTTGTGTATCTTAAGAGATTCATCGTTACTCCTTCCATAGGTTACTGGTGGTCTCTGATTCAATACTGTTCGTGACGAAACATTGGCTTTCTTAATAGTGCCCTAACTCACCCTCCCTGCTGCTCACACAGTTTACTACGTTTTTTTGTGTACTTATCCAGTCTACCAGAAGCGATATGTCACTAGTTGTGCATCATAATAGAGTCATCGTTTACCCTCCTAGGGGTTATTCGAGATTTATTAATCCAAATTCCTAGTAACGAGGCATTGGCTACCTTAAGAGAGTCATAGTTACTCGTCCCAATTGCTCACCCAGTCTGCCATTTTTTCTTACTGCGGCCAGTCTGCCAGAAGCGATATGTCACTCGTTGAGTATCTTAACAGATTCATCGTTACTAGTTCCTAGAGGTTACTGGTATTCTCTGATTCAATACCTCTCGTGACGAAAAATTGGTTATATTAATACTGCAATACTTCTTCCTCCCAGTTGCTCACACAGTTTACTACTTTTTGTGCACTTTTTGTCTGCCAGAAGCGATATGTCACCTGTTTTGTATCATAAAAGAGTCATCGTTTCTCCTCCTAGGGGTTATTCGAGATTTCTTAATCCAAACCCCTAGTAACGAGGCATTGGCTACCTTAAGAGAGTCATAGTTACTCGTCCCAATTGCTCACCCAGTCTGCCACTTATTCTTACTGTGGCCAGTCTGCCAGAAGCGATATGTCACTCGTTGTGTATCTTAAGAGATTCATCGTTACTCCTTCCATAGGTTACTGGTGGTCTCTGATTCAATACTGTTCGTGACGAAACATTGGCTTTCTTAATAGTGCCCTAACTCACCCTCCCTGCTGCTCACAGTGTTTACTACGTTTTTTTGTGTACTTGTCCAGTCTGCCAGAAGCGATATGTCACTAGTTGTGCATCATAATAGAGTCATCGTTTCTCCTCCTAGGGGTTATTCGAGATTTCTTAATCCAAACCCCTAGTAAGAGGCATTGGCTACCTTAAGAGAGTCATAGTTACTCGTCCCAATTGCTCAAAAAGTCTGCCACTTTTTCTTACTGCGGCCAGTTTGCCACAAGCGATATGTCACTCGTTGTGTATCTTAAGAGATTCATCGTTACTCCTTCCATAGGTTACTGGTGGTCTCTGATTCAATACTGTTCGTGACGAAACATTGGCTTTCTTAATAGTACCCTAACTCACCCTCCCTGCTGCTCACACAGTTTACTACGTTTTTTTGTGTACTTGTCCAGTCTGCCAGAAGCGATATGTCACTAGTTGTGCATCATAATAGATTCATCGTTTATCCTCCTAGGGGTTATTCGAGATTTCTTAATCCAAATTCCTAGTAACGAGGCATTGGCTACCTTAAGAGAGTCATAGTAACTCGTCCCAATTGCTCACCCAGTCTGCCATTTTTTCTTACTGCGGCCAGTCTGCCAGAAGCGATACGTCACTCGTTGTGTATCATAAGAGATTCATTGTTTCTCCTTCCTTTAGGTTACTGGTATTCTCTGATTCAATACCTCCCGTGACGAAAATTTGGCTATCTTAATTGTGCAATTCATCTTCCACCCAGTTGGTCACACAGTTAACTACTTTTTGTGTACTTTTTGTCTGCCAGATGCGATAATTCACTAGTTGTGTATCATAAAAGAGTCATCGTTTCTCCTCCTAGGGGTTATTCGAGATTTCTTAATCCAAACCCCTAGTAACGAGGCATTGGCTACCTTAAGAGAGTCATAGTTACTCGTCCCAATTGCTCACCCAGTCTGCCATTTTTTCTTACTGCGGCCAGTCTGCCAGAAGCGATACGTCACTCGTTGTGTATCTTAAGAGATTCATCGTTTCTCCTTCCTTTAGGTTACTGGTATTCTCTGATTCAATACCTCCCGTGACGAAAATTTGGCTATCTTAATTGTGCAATTCATCTTCCACCCAGTTGGTCACACAGTTAACTACTTTTTGTGTACTTTTTGTCTGCCAGATGCGATAATTCACTAGTTGTGTATCATAAAAGAGTCATCGTTTCTCCTCCTAGGGGTTATTCGAGATTTCTTAATCCAAACCCCTAGTAACGAGGCATTGGCTACCTTAAGAGAGTCATAGTTACTCATCCCATTTGCTCACCCAGGCTGCCACTTTCTCTTACTGCGGCGTCTGCCAGAAGCGATATGTCACTCGTTGTGTATCTTAAGAGATTCATCGTTACTCCTTCCATAGGTTACTGGTGGTCTCTGATTCAATACTGTTCGTGACGAAACATTGGCTTTCTTAATAGTGCCCTAACTCACCCTCCCTGCTGCTCACACAGTTTACTACGTTTTTTTGTGTACTTATCCAGTCTACCAGAAGCGATATGTCACTAGTTGTGCATCATAATAGAGTCATCGTTTACCCTCCTAGGGGTTATTCGAGATTTATTAATCCAAATTCCTAGTAACGAGGCATTGGCTACCTTAAGAGAGTCATAGTTACTCGTCCCAATTGCTCACCCAGTCTGCCATTTTTTCTTACTGCGGCCAGTCTGCCAGAAGCGATATGTCACTCGTTGAGTATCTTAACCGATTCATCGTTACTAGTTCCTAGAGGTTACTGGTATTCTCTGATTCAATACCTCTCGTGACGAAAAATTGGTTATATTAATACTGCAATACTTCTTCCTCCCAGTTGCTCACACAGTTTACTACTTTTTGTGCACTTTTTGTCTGCCAGAAGCGATATGTCACCTGTTTTGTATCATAAAAGAGTCATCGTTTCTCCTCCTAGGGGTTATTCGAGATTTCTTAATCCAAACCCCTAGTAACGAGGCATTGGCTACCTTAAGAGAGTCATAGTTACTCGTCCCAATTGCTCACCCAGTCTGCCACTTATTCTTACTGTGGCCAGTCTGCCAGAAGCGATATGTCACTCGTTGTGTATCTTAAGAGATTCATCGTTACTCCTTCCATAGGTTACTGGTGGTCTCTGATTCAATACTGTTCGTGACGAAACATTGGCTTTCTTAATAGTGCCCTAACTCACCCTCCCTGCTGCTCACAGTGTTTACTACGTTTTTTTGTGTACTTGTCCAGTCTGCCAGAAGCGATATGTCACTAGTTGTGCATCATAATAGAGTCATCGTTTCTCCTCCTAGGGGTTATTCGAGATTTCTTAATCCAAACCCCTAGTAAGAGGCATTGGCTACCTTAAGAGAGTCATAGTTACTCGTCCCAATTGCTCAAAAAGTCTGCCACTTTTTCTTACTGCGGCCAGTTTGCCACAAGCGATATGTCACTCGTTGTGTATCTTAAGAGATTCATCGTTACTCCTTCCATAGGTTACTGGTGGTCTCTGATTCAATACTGTTCGTGACGAAACATTGGCTTTCTTAATAGTACCCTAACTCACCCTCCCTGCTGCTCACACAGTTTACTACGTTTTTTTGTGTACTTGTCCAGTCTGCCAGAAGCGATATGTCACTAGTTGTGCATCATAATAGATTCATCGTTTATCCTCCTAGGGGTTATTCGAGATTTCTTAATCCAAATTCCTAGTAACGAGGCATTGGCTACCTTAAGAGAGTCATAGTAACTCGTCCCAATTGCTCACCCAGTCTGCCATTTTTTCTTACTGCGGCCAGTCTGCCAGAAGCGATACGTCACTCGTTGTGTATCATAAGAGATTCATTGTTTCTCCTTCCTTTAGGTTACTGGTATTCTCTGATTCAATACCTCCCGTGACGAAAATTTGGCTATCTTAATTGTGCAATTCATCTTCCACCCAGTTGGTCACACAGTTAACTACTTTTTGTGTACTTTTTGTCTGCCAGATGCGATAATTCACTAGTTGTGTATCATAAAAGAGTCATCGTTTCTCCTCCTAGGGGTTATTCGAGATTTCTTAATCCAAACCCCTAGTAACGAGGCATTGGCTACCTTAAGAGAGTCATAGTTACTCGTCCCAATTGCTCACCCAGTCTGCCATTTTTTCTTACTGCGGCCAGTCTGCCAGAAGCGATACGTCACTCGTTGTGTATCTTAAGAGATTCATCGTTTCTCCTTCCTTTAGGTTACTGGTATTCTCTGATTCAATACCTCCCGTGACGAAAATTTGGCTATCTTAATTGTGCAATTCATCTTCCACCCAGTTGGTCACACAGTTAACTACTTTTTGTGTACTTTTTGTCTGCCAGATGCGATAATTCACTAGTTGTGTATCATAAAAGAGTCATCGTTTCTCCTCCTAGGGGTTATTCGAGATTTCTTAATCCAAACCCCTAGTAACGAGGCATTGGCTACCTTAAGAGAGTCATAGTTACTCATCCCATTTGCTCACCCAGGCTGCCACTTTCTCTTACTGCGGCGTCTGCCAGAAGCGATATGTCACTCGTTGTGTATCTTAAGAGATTCATCGTTACTCCTTCCATAGGTTACTGGTGGTCTCTGATTCAATACTGTTCGTGACGAAACATTGGCTTTCTTAATAGTGCCCTAACTCACCCTCCCTGCTGCTCACACAGTTTACTACGTTTTTTTGTGTACTTATCCAGTCTACCAGAAGCGATATGTCACTAGTTGTGCATCATAATAGAGTCATCGTTTACCCTCCTAGGGGTTATTCGAGATTTATTAATCCAAATTCCTAGTAACGAGGCATTGGCTACCTTAAGAGAGTCATAGTTACTCGTCCCAATTGCTCACCCAGTCTGCCATTTTTTCTTACTGCGGCCAGTCTGCCAGAAGCGATATGTCACTCGTTGTGTATCTTAAGAGATTCATTGTTACTCCTTCCATAGGTTACTGGTATTGTCTGATTCAATACTACTCGTGACGAAACATTGGCTTTCTCAATAGTGCCCTAGTTCATACTCCCTGTTGCTCACACAGTTTATTACTTTTTGTGTACTTGTCCAGTCTGCCAGAAGCGATATGTCACTAGTTGTGTATCATAATAGAGTCATCGTTTCCCTCCTAGTGGTTATTCGAGATATCTTAATCCAAATTCCTAGTAACGAGGCATTGGCTACTTTAAGAGAGTCATAGTTATTCGTCCCAATTGCTCACACAGTCTGCCACTTTGTCTTACTGCGGCCAGTCTGCCAGAAGCGATACGTCACTCGTTGTGTATCATAAGAGATTCATCGTTTCTCCTTCCTTTAGGTTACTGGTATTCTCTGATTCAGTACCTCTCGTGACGATAAATTGGCTATCTTAATTGTGCAATACATCTTCCTCCCAGTTGGTCACACAGTTTACTACTTTTTGTGTACTTTTTGTCTGCCAGATGCGATAATTCACTAGTTGTGTATCATAAAAGAGTCATCGTTTCTCCTCCTAGGGTTTATTCGAGATTTCTTAATCCAAACCCCTAGTAACGAGGCATTGGCTACCTTAAGAGTGTCATAGTTACTCGTCCCAATTGCTCAACCAGTCTGCCACTTCATCTTACTGCGGCCAGTTTGCCAGAAGCGATATGTCACTCGTTGTGTATCTTAAGAGATTCATCGTTACTCCTTCCATAGGTTACTGGTGGTCTCTGATTCAATACTGTTCGTGACGAAACATTGGCTTTCTTAATAGTGCCCTAACTCACCCTCCCTGCTGCTCACACAGTTTACTACGTTTTTTTGTGTACTTATCCAGTCTACCAGAAGCGATATGTCACTAGTTGTGCATCATAATAGAGTCATCGTTTATCCTCCTAGGGGTTATTCGAGATTTCTTAATCCAAATTCCTAGTAACGAGGCATTGGCTACCTTAAGAGAGTCATAGTTACTCGTCCCAATTGCTCACCCAGTCTGCCATTTTTTCTTACTGCGGCCAGTCTGCCAGAAGCGATATGTCACTCGTTGAGTATCTTAACAGATTCATCGTTACTAGTTCCTAGAGGTTACTGGTATTCTCTGATTCAATACCTCTCGTGACGAAAAATTGGTTATATTAATACTGCAATACTTCTTCCTCCCAGTTGCTCACACAGTTTACTACTTTTTGTGCACTTTTTGTCTGCCAGAAGCGATATGTCACCTGTTTTGTATCATAAAAGAGTCATCGTTTCTCCTCCTAGGGGTTATTCGAGATTTCTTAATCCAAACCCCTAGTAACGAGGCATTGGCTACCTTAAGAGAGTCATAGTTACTCGTCCCAATTGCTCACCCAGTCTGCCACTTATTCTTACTGTGGCCAGTCTGCCAGAAGCGATATGTCACTCGTTGTGTATCTTAAGAGATTCATCGTTACTCCTTCCATAGGTTACTGGTGGTCTCTGATTCAATACTGTTCGTGACGAAACATTGGCTTTCTTAATAGTGCCCTAACTCACCCTCCCTGCTGCTCACAGTGTTTACTACGTTTTTTTGTGTACTTGTCCAGTCTGCCAGAAGCGATATGTCACTAGTTGTGCATCATAATAGAGTCATCGTTTCTCCTCCTAGGGGTTATTCGAGATTTCTTAATCCAAACCCCTAGTAAGAGGCATTGGCTACCTTAAGAGAGTCATAGTTACTCGTCCCAATTGCTCAAAAAGTCTGCCACTTTTTCTTACTGCGGCCAGTTTGCCACAAGCGATATGTCACTCGTTGTGTATCTTAAGAGATTCATCGTTACTCCTTCCATAGGTTACTGGTGGTCTCTGATTCAATACTGTTCGTGACGAAACATTGGCTTTCTTAATAGTACCCTAACTCACCCTCCCTGCTGCTCACACAGTTTACTACGTTTTTTTGTGTACTTGTCCAGTCTGCCAGAAGCGATATGTCACTAGTTGTGCATCATAATAGATTCATCGTTTATCCTCCTAGGGGTTATTCGAGATTTCTTAATCCAAATTCCTAGTAACGAGGCATTGGCTACCTTAAGAGAGTCATAGTAACTCGTCCCAATTGCTCACCCAGTCTGCCATTTTTTCTTACTGCGGCCAGTCTGCCAGAAGCGATACGTCACTCGTTGTGTATCATAAGAGATTCATTGTTTCTCCTTCCTTTAGGTTACTGGTATTCTCTGATTCAATACCTCCCGTGACGAAAATTTGGCTATCTTAATTGTGCAATTCATCTTCCACCCAGTTGGTCACACAGTTAACTACTTTTTGTGTACTTTTTGTCTGCCAGATGCGATAATTCACTAGTTGTGTATCATAAAAGAGTCATCGTTTCTCCTCCTAGGGGTTATTCGAGATTTCTTAATCCAAACCCCTAGTAACGAGGCATTGGCTACCTTAAGAGAGTCATAGTTACTCGTCCCAATTGCTCACCCAGTCTGCCATTTTTTCTTACTGCGGCCAGTCTGCCAGAAGCGATACGTCACTCGTTGTGTATCTTAAGAGATTCATTGTTTCTCCTTCCTTTAGGTTACTGGTATTCTCTGATTCAATACCTCCCGTGACGAAAATTTGGCTATCTTAATTGTGCAATTCATCTTCCACCCAGTTGGTCACACAGTTAACTACTTTTTGTGTACTTTTTGTCTGCCAGATGCGATAATTCACTAGTTGTGTATCATAAAAGAGTCATCGTTTCTCCTCCTAGGGGTTATTCGAGATTTCTTAATCCAAACCCCTAGTAACGAGGCATTGGCTACCTTAAGAGAGTCATAGTTACTCATCCCATTTGCTCACCCAGGCTGCCACTTTCTCTTACTGCGGCGTCTGCCAGAAGCGATATGTCACTCGTTGTGTATCTTAAGAGATTCATCGTTACTCCTTCCATAGGTTACTGGTGGTCTCTGATTCAATACTGTTCGTGACGAAACATTGGCTTTCTTAATAGTGCCCTAACTCACCCTCCCTGCTGCTCACACAGTTTACTACGTTTTTTTGTGTACTTATCCAGTCTACCAGAAGCGATATGTCACTAGTTGTGCATCATAATAGAGTCATCGTTTACCCTCCTAGGGGTTATTCGAGATTTATTAATCCAAATTCCTAGTAACGAGGCATTGGCTACCTTAAGATAGTCATAGTTACTCGTCCCAATTGCTCACCCAGTCTGCCATTTTTTCTTACTGCGGCCAGTCTGCCAGAAGCGATTTGTCACTCGTTGTGTAT
The DNA here is from genome assembly GCF_023897955.1 of Schistocerca gregaria. NCBI lineage: Eukaryota > Metazoa > Arthropoda > Insecta > Orthoptera > Acrididae > Schistocerca > Schistocerca gregaria. Next base: position 29,490,551 of record NC_064926.1, read on the forward strand.
CTTAAGAGATTCATTGTTACTCCTTCCATAGGTTACTGGTATTGTCTGATTCAATACTACTCGTGACGAAACATTGGCTTTCTCAATAGTGCCCTAGTTCATACTCCCTGTTGCTCACACAGTTTATTACTTTTTGTGTACTTGTCCAGTCTGCCAGAAGCGATATGTCACTAGTTGTGTATCATAATAGAGTCATCGTTTCCCTCCTAGTGGTTATTCGAGATATCTTAATCCAAATTCCTAGTAACGAGGCATTGGCTACTTTAAGAGAGTCATAGTTATTCGTCCCAATTGCTCACACAGTCTGCCACTTTTTCTTACTGCGGCCAGTCTGCCAGAAGCGATACGTCACTCGTTGTGTATCATAAGAGATTCATCGTTTCTCCTTCCTTTAGGTTACTGGTATTCTCTGATTCAGTACCTCTCGTGACGATAAATTGGCTATCTTAATTGTGCAATACATCTTCCTCCCAGTTGGTCACACAGTTTACTACTTTTTGTGTACTTTTTGTCTGCCAGATGCGATAATTCACTAGTTGTGTATCATAAAAGAGTCATCGTTTCTCCTCCCAGGGTTTATTCGAGATTTCTTAATCCAAACCCCTAGTAACGAGGCATTGGCTACCTTAAGAGAGTCATAGTTACTCGTCCCATTTGCTCACCCAGGCTGCCACTTTCTCTTACTGCGGCGTCTGCCAGAAGCGATATGTCACTCGTTGTGTATCTTAAGAGATTCATCGTTACTCCTTCCATAGGTTACTGGTGGTCTCTGATTCAATACTGTTCGTGACGAAACATTGGCTTTCTTAATAGTGCCCTAACTCACCCTCCCTGCTGCTCACACAGTTTACTACGTTTTTTTGTGTACTTATCCAGTCTACCAGAAGCGATATGTCACTAGTTGTGCATCATAATAGAGTCATCGTTTATCCTCCTAGGGGTTATTCGAGATTTCTTAATCCAAATTCCTAGTAACGAGGCATTGGCTACCTTAAGAGAGTCATAGTTACTCGTCCCAATTGCTCACCCAGTCTGCCATTTTTTCTTACTGCGGCCAGTCTGCCAGAAGCGATATGTCACTCGTTGTGTATCTTAACAGATTCATCGTTACTAGTTCCTAGAGGTTACTGGTATTCTCTGATTCAATACCTCTCGTGACGAAAAATTGGTTATATTAATAGTGCAATACTTCTTCCTCCCAGTTGCTCACACAGTTTACTACTTTTTGTGCACTTTTTGTCTGCCAGAAGCGATATGTCACCTGTTTTGTATCATAAAAGAGTCATCGTTTCTCCTCCTAGGGGTTATTCGAGATTTCTTAATCCAAACCCCTAGTAACGAGGCATTGGCTACCTTAAGAGAGTCATAGTTACTCGTCCCAATTGCTCACCCAGTCTGCCACTTATTCTTACTGTGGCCAGTCTGCCAGAAGCGATATGTCACTCGTTGTGTATCTTAAGAGATTCATCGTTACTCCTTCCATAGGTTACTGGTGGTCTCTGATTCAATACTGTTCGTGACGAAACATTGGCTTTCTTAATAGTGCCCTAACTCACCCTCCCTGCTGCTCACAGAGTTTACTACGTTTTTTTGTGTACTTGTCCAGTCTGCCAGAAGCGATATGTCACTAGTTGTGCATCATAATAGAGTCATCGTTTCTCCTCCTAGGGGTTATTCGAGATTTCTTAATCCAAACCCCTAGTAAGAGGCATTGGCTACCTTAAGAGAGTCATAGTTACTCGTCCCAATTGCTCAAAAAGTCTGCCACTTTTTCTTACTGCGGCCAGTTTGCCACAAGCGATATGTCACTCGTTGTGTATCTTAAGAGATTCATCGTTACTCCTTCCATAGGTTACTGGTGGTCTCTGATTCAATACTGTTCGTGACGAAACATTGGCTTTCTTAATAGTACCCTAACTCACCCTCCCTGCTGCTCACACAGTTTACTACGTTTTTTTGTGTACTTGTCCAGTCTGCCAGAAGCGATATGTCACTAGTTGTGCATCATAATAGAGTCATCGTTTATCCTCCTAGGGGTTATTCGAGATTTATTAATCCAAATTTCTAGTAACGAGGCATTGGCTACCTTAAGAGAGTCATAGTTACTCGTCCCAATTACTCACCCAGTCTGCCATTTTTTCTTACTGCGGCCAGTCTGCCAGAAGCGATATGTCACTCGTTGTGTATCTTAAGAGATTCATCGTTACTCCTTCCATAGGTTACTGGTATTGTCTGATTCAATACTACTCGTGACGAAACATTGGCTTTCTCAATAGTGCCCTAGTTCATACTCCCTGTTGCTCACACAGTTTATTACTTTTTGTGTACTTGTCCAGTCTGCCAGAAGCGATATGTCACTAGTTGTGCATCATAATAGATTCATCGTTTATCCTCCTAGGGGTTATTCGAGATTTCTTAATCCAAATTCCTAGTAACGAGGCATTGGCTACCTTAAGAGAGTCATAGTTACTCGTCCCAATTGCTCACCCGGTCTGCCATTTTTTCTTACTGCGGCCAGTCTGCCAGAAGAGATACGTCACTCGTTGTGTATCTTAAGAGATTCATCGTTACTCCTTCCTTTAGGTTACTGGTATTCTCTGATTCAATACCTCTCGTGACGAAAAATTGGTTATATTAATAGTGCAATACTTCTTCCTCCCAGTTGCTCACACAGTTTACTACTTTTTGTGCACTTTTTGTCTGCCAGAAGCGATATGTCACCTGTTTTGTATCATAAAAGAGTCATCATTTCTCCTCCTAGGGGTTATTCGAGATTTCTTAATCCAAACCCCTAGTAACGAGGCATTGGCTACCTTAAGAGAGTCATAGTTACTCGTCCCATTTGCTCACCCAGGCTGCCACTTTCTCTTACTGCGGCGTCTGCCAGAAGCGATATGTCACTCGTTGTGTATCTTAAGAGATTCATCGTTACTCCTTCCATAGGTTACTGGTGGTCTCTGATTCAATACTGTTCGTGACGAAACATTGGCTTTCTTAATAGTGCCCTAAGTCACCCTCCCTGCTGCTCACACAGTTTACTACGTTTTTTTGTGTACTTATCCAGTCTACCAGAGGCGATATGTCACTAGTTGTGCATCATAATAGAGTCATCGTTTACCCTCCTAGGGGTTATTCGAGATTTATTAATCCAAATTCCTAGTAACGAGGCATTGGCTACCTTAAGAGAGTCATAGTTACTCGTCCCAATTGCTCACCCAGTCTGCAATTTTTTCTTACTGCGGCCAGTCTGCCAGAAGCGATATGTCACTCGTTGTGTATCTTAAGAGATTCATCATTACTCCTTCCATAGGTTACTGGTATTGTCTGATTCAATACTACTCGTGACGAAACATTGGCTTTCTCAATAGTGCCCTAGTTCATACTCCCTGTTGCTCACACAGTTTACTACTTTTTGTGTACTTTTTGTCTGCCAGATGCGATAATTCACTAGTTGTGTATCATAAAAGAGTCATCGTTTCTCCTCCTAGGGTTTATTCGAGATTTCTTAATCCAAACCCCTAGTAACGAGGCATTGGCTACCTTAAGAGTGTCATAGTTACTCGTCCCAATTGCTCAACCAGTCTGCCACTTCATCTTACTGCGGCCAGTTTGCCAGAAGCGATATGTCACTCGTTGTGTATCTTAAGAGATTCATCGTTACTCCTTCCATAGGTTACTGGTGGTCTCTGATTCAATACTGTTCGTGACGAAACATTGGCTTTCTTAATAGTGCCCTAACTCACCCTCCCTGCTGCTCACACAGTTTACTACGTTTTTTTGTGTACTTGTCCAGTCTGCCAGAAGCGATATGTCACTAGTTGTGCATCATAATAGAGTCATCGTTTATCCTCCTAGGGGTTATTCGAGATTTCTTAATCCAAATTCCTAGTAACGAGGCATTGGCTACCTTAAGAGAGTCATAGTTACTCGTCCCAATTGCTCACCCAGTCTGCCATTTTTTCGTACTGCGGCCAGTCTGCCAGAAGCGATATGTCACTCGTTGTGTATCTTAACAGATTCATCGTTACTAGTTCCTAGAGGTTACTGGTATTCTCTGATTCAATACCTCTCGTGACGAAAAATTGGTTATATTAATAGTGCAATACTTCTTCCTCCCAGTTGCTCACACAGTTTACTACTTTTTGTGCACTTTTTGTCTGCCAGAAGCGATATGTCACCTGTTTTGTATCATAAAAGAGTCATCGTTTCTCCTCCTAGGGGTTATTCGAGATATCTTAATCCAAGCCCCTAGTAAGAGGCATTGGCTACCTTAAGAGAGTCATAGTTACTCGTCCCAATTGCTCAGCCAGGCTGCCACTTTCTCTTACTGCGGCGTCTGCCAGAAGCGATATGTCACTCGTTGTGTATCTTAAGAGATTCATCGTTACTCCTTCCATAGGTTACTGGTGGTCTCTGATTCAATACTGTTCGTGACGAAACATTGGCTTTCTTAATAGTGCCCTAACTCACCCTCCCTGCTGCTCACAGAGTTTACTACGTTTTTTTGTGTACTTGTCCAGTTTGCCAGAAGCGATATGTCACTAGTTGTGCATCATAATAGAGTCATCGTTTCTCCTCCTAGGGGTTATTCGAGGTTTCTTAATCCAAACCCCTAGTAAGAGGCATTGGCTACCTTAAGAGAGTCATAGTTACTCGTCCCAATTGCTCAAAAAGTCTGCCACTTTTTCTTACTGCGGCCAGTTTGCCACAAGCGATATGTCACTCGTTGTGTATCTTAAGAGATTCATCGTTACTCCTTCCATAGGTTACTGGTGGTCTCTGATTCAATACTGTTCGTGACGAAACATTGGCTTTCTTAATAGTGCCCTAACTCACCCTCCCTGCTGCTCACACAGTTTACTACGTTTTTTTGTGTACTTGTCCAGTCTGCCAGAAGCGATATGTCACTAGTTGTGCATCATAATAGATTCATCGTTTATCCTCCTAGGGGTTATTCGAGATTTCTTAATCCAAATTCCTAGTAACGAGGCATTGGCTACCTTAAGAGAGTCATAGTTACTCGTCCCAATTGCTCACCCAGTCTGCCATTTTTTCTTACTGCGGCCAGTCTGCCAGAAGCGATACGTCACTCGTTGTGTATCATAAGAGATTCATTGTTTCTCCTTCCTTTAGGTTACTGGTATTCTCTGATTCAATACCTCCCGTGACGAAAATTTGGCTATCTTAATTGTGCAATTCATCTTCCACCCAGTTGGTCACACAGTTAACTACTTTTTGTGTACTTTTTGTCTGCCAGATGCGATAATTCACTAGTTGTGTATCATAAAAGAGTCATCGTTTCTCCTCCTAGGGGTTATTCGAGATTTCTTAATCCAAACCCCTAGTAACGAGGCATTGGCTACCTTAAGAGAGTCATAGTTACTCGTCCCAATTGCTCACCCAGTCTGCCATTTTTTCTTACTGCGGCCAGTCTGCCAGAAGCGATACGTCACTCGTTGTGTATCTTAAGAGATTCATTGTTTCTCCTTCCTTTAAGTTACTGGTATTCTCTGATTCAATACCTCCCGTGACGAAAATTTGGCTATCTTAATTGTGCAATTCATCTTCCACCCAGTTGGTCACACAGTTAACTACTTTTTGTGTACTTTTTGTCTGCCAGATGCGATAATTCACTAGTTGTGTATCATAAAAGAGTCATCGTTTCTCCTCCTAGGGGTTATTCGAGATTTCTTAATCCAAACCCCTAGTAACGAGGCATTGGCTACCTTAAGAGAGTCATAGTTACTCGTCCCATTTGCTCACCCAGGCTGCCACTTTCTCTTACTGCGGCGTCTGCCAGAAGCGATATGTCACTCGTTGTGTATCTTAAGAGATTCATCGTTACTCCTTCCATAGGTTACTGGTGGTCTCTGATTCAATACTGTTCGTGACGAAACATTGGCTTTCTTAATAGTGCCCTAACTCACCCTCTCGCTGCTCACACAGTTTACTACGTTTTTTTGTGTACTTATCCAGTCTACCAGAAGCGATATGTCACTAGTTGTGCATCATAATAGAGTCATCGTTTACCCTCCTAGGGGTTATTCGAGATTTATTAATCCAAATTCCTAGTAACGAGGCATTGGCTACCTTAAGAGAGTCATAGTTACTCGTCCCAATTGCTCACCCAGTCTGCCATTTTTTCTTACTGCGGCCAGTCTGCCAGAAGCGATATGTCACTCGTTGTGTATCTTAAGAGATTCATTGTTACTCCTTCCATAGGTTACTGGTATTGTCTGATTCAATACTACTCGTGACGAAACATTGGCTTTCTCAATAGTGCCCTAGTTCATACTCCCTGTTGCTCACACAGTTTATTACTTTTTGTGTACTTGTCCAGTCTGCCAGAAGCGATATGTCACTAGTTGTGTATCATAATAGAGTCATCGTTTCCCTCCTAGTGGTTATTCGAGATATCTTAATCCAAATTCCTAGTAACGAGGCATTGGCTACTTTAAGAGAGTCATAGTTATTCGTCCCAATTGCTCACACAGTCTGCCACTTTTTCTTACTGCGGCCAGTCTGCCAGAAGCGATACGTCACTCGTTGTGTATCATAAGAGATTCATCGTTTCTCCTTCCTTTAGGTTACTGGTATTCTCTGATTCAGTACCTCTCGTGACGATAAATTGGCTATCTTAATTGTGCAATACATCTTCCTCCCAGTTGGTCACACAGTTTACTACTTTTTGTGTACTTTTTGTCTGCCAGATGCGATAATTCACTAGTTGTGTATCATAAAAGAGTCATCGTTTCTCCTCCCAGGGTTTATTCGAGATTTCTTAATCCAAACCCCTAGTAACGAGGCATTGGCTACCTTAAGAGTGTCAAAGTTACTCGTCCCAATTGCTCAACCAGTCTGCCACTTCATCTTACTGCGGCCAGTTTGCCAGAAGCGATATGTCACTCGTTGTGTATCTTAAGAGATTCATCGTTACTCCTTCCATAGGTTACTGGTGGTCTCTGATTCAATACTGTTCGTGACGAAACATTGGCTTTCTTAATAGTGCCCTAACTCACCCTCCCTGCTGCTCACAGAGTTTACTACGTTTTTTTGTGTACTTGTCCAGTTTGCCAGAAGCGATATGTCACTAGTTGTGCATCATAATAGAGTCATCGTTTCTCCTCCTAGGGGTTATTCGAGGTTTCTTAATCCAAACCCCTAGTAAGAGGCATTGGCTACCTTAAGAGAGTCATAGTTACTCGTCCCAATTGCTCAAAAAGTCTGCCACTTTTTCTTACTGCGGCCAGTTTGCCACAAGCGATATGTCACTCGTTGTGTATCTTAAGAGATTCATCGTTACTCCTTCCATAGGTTACTGGTGGTCTCTGATTCAATACTGTTCGTGACGAAACATTGGCTTTCTTAATAGTGCCCTAACTCACCCTCCCTGCTGCTCACACAGTTTACTACGTTTTTTTGTGTACTTGTCCAGTCTGCCAGAAGCGATATGTCACTAGTTGTGCATCATAATAGATTCATCGTTTATCCTCCTAGGGGTTATTCGAGATTTCTTAATCCAAATTCCTAGTAACGAGGCATTGGCTACCTTAAGAGAGTCATAGTTACTCGTCCCAATTGCTCACCCAGTCTGCCATTTTTTCTTACTGCGGCCAGTCTGCCAGAAGCGATACGTCACTCGTTGTGTATCATAAGAGATTCATTGTTTCTCCTTCCTTTAGGTTACTGGTATTCTCTGATTCAATACCTCCCGTGACGAAAATTTGGCTATCTTAATTGTGCAATTCATCTTCCACCCAGTTGGTCACACAGTTAACTACTTTTTGTGTACTTTTTGTCTGCCAGATGCGATAATTCACTAGTTGTGTATCATAAAAGAGTCATCGTTTCTCCTCCTAGGGGTTATTCGAGATTTCTTAATCCAAACCCCTAGTAACGAGGCATTGGCTACCTTAAGAGAGTCATAGTTACTCGTCCCAATTGCTCACCCAGTCTGCCATTTTTTCTTACTGCGGCCAGTCTGCCAGAAGCGATACGTCACTCGTTGTGTATCTTAAGAGATTCATTGTTTCTCCTTCCTTTAAGTTACTGGTATTCTCTGATTCAATACCTCCCGTGACGAAAATTTGGCTATCTTAATTGTGCAATTCATCTTCCACCCAGTTGGTCACACAGTTAACTACTTTTTGTGTACTTTTTGTCTGCCAGATGCGATAATTCACTAGTTGTGTATCATAAAAGAGTCATCGTTTCTCCTCCTAGGGGTTATTCGAGATTTCTTAATCCAAACCCCTAGTAACGAGGCATTGGCTACCTTAAGAGAGTCATAGTTACTCGTCCCATTTGCTCACCCAGGCTGCCACTTTCTCTTACTGCGGCGTCTGCCAGAAGCGATATGTCACTCGTTGTGTATCTTAAGAGATTCATCGTTACTCCTTCCATAGGTTACTGGTGGTCTCTGATTCAATACTGTTCGTGACGAAACATTGGCTTTCTTAATAGTGCCCTAACTCACCCTCTCGCTGCTCACACAGTTTACTACGTTTTTTTGTGTACTTATCCAGTCTACCAGAAGCGATATGTCACTAGTTGTGCATCATAATAGAGTCATCGTTTACCCTCCTAGGGGTTATTCGAGATTTATTAATCCAAATTCCTAGTAACGAGGCATTGGCTACCTTAAGAGAGTCATAGTTACTCGTCCCAATTGCTCACCCAGTCTGCCATTTTTTCTTACTGCGGCCAGTCTGCCAGAAGCGATATGTCACTCGTTGTGTATCTTAAGAGATTCATTGTTACTCCTTCCATAGGTTACTGGTATTGTCTGATTCAATACTACTCGTGACGAAACATTGGCTTTCTCAATAGTGCCCTAGTTCATACTCCCTGTTGCTCACACAGTTTATTACTTTTTGTGTACTTGTCCAGTCTGCCAGAAGCGATATGTCACTAGTTGTGTATCATAATAGAGTCATCGTTTCCCTCCTAGTGGTTATTCGAGATATCTTAATCCAAATTCCTAGTAACGAGGCATTGGCTACTTTAAGAGAGTCATAGTTATTCGTCCCAATTGCTCACACAGTCTGCCACTTTTTCTTACTGCGGCCAGTCTGCCAGAAGCGATACGTCACTCGTTGTGTATCATAAGAGATTCATCGTTTCTCCTTCCTTTAGGTTACTGGTATTCTCTGATTCAGTACCTCTCGTGACGATAAATTGGCTATCTTAATTGTGCAATACATCTTCCTCCCAGTTGGTCACACAGTTTACTACTTTTTGTGTACTTTTTGTCTGCCAGATGCGATAATTCACTAGTTGTGTATCATAAAAGAGTCATCGTTTCTCCTCCCAGGGTTTATTCGAGATTTCTTAATCCAAACCCCTAGTAACGAGGCATTGGCTACCTTAAGAGAGTCATAGTTACTCGTCCCATTTGCTCACCCAGGCTGCCACTTTCTCTTACTGCGGCGTCTGCCAGAAGCGATATGTCACTCGTTGTGTATCTTAAGAGATTCATCGTTACTCCTTCCATAGGTTACTGGTGGTCTCTGATTCAATACTGTTCGTGACGAAACATTGGCTTTCTTAATAGTGCCCTAACTCACCCTCCCTGCTGCTCACACAGTTTACTACGTTTTTTTGTGTACTTATCCAGTCTACCAGAAGCGATATGTCACTAGTTGTGCATCATAATAGAGTCATCGTTTATCCTCCTAGGGGTTATTCGAGATTTCTTAATCCAAATTCCTAGTAACGAGGCATTGGCTACCTTAAGAGAGTCATAGTTACTCGTCCCAATTGCTCACCCAGTCTGCCATTTTTTCTTACTGCGGCCAGTCTGCCAGAAGCGATATGTCACTCGTTGTGTATCTTAACAGATTCATCGTTACTAGTTCCTAGAGGTTACTGGTATTCTCTGATTCAATACCTCTCGTGACGAAAAATTGGTTATATTAATAGTGCAATACTTCTTCCTCCCAGTTGCTCACACAGTTTACTACTTTTTGTGCACTTTTTGTCTGCCAGAAGCGATATGTCACCTGTTTTGTATCATAAAAGAGTCATCGTTTCTCCTCCTAGGGGTTATTCGAGATTTCTTAATCCAAACCCCTAGTAACGAGGCATTGGCTACCTTAAGAGAGTCATAGTTACTCGTCCCAATTGCTCACCCAGTCTGCCACTTATTCTTACTGTGGCCAGTCTGCCAGAAGCGATATGTCACTCGTTGTGTATCTTAAGAGATTCATCGTTACTCCTTCCATAGGTTACTGGTGGTCTCTGATTCAATACTGTTCGTGACGAAACATTGGCTTTCTTAATAGTGCCCTAACTCACCCTCCCTGCTGCTCACAGAGTTTACTACGTTTTTTTGTGTACTTGTCCAGTCTGCCAGAAGCGATATGTCACTAGTTGTGCATCATAATAGAGTCATCGTTTCTCCTCCTAGGGGTTATTCGAGATTTCTTAATCCAAACCCCTAGTAAGAGGCATTGGCTACCTTAAGAGAGTCATAGTTACTCGTCCCAATTGCTCAAAAAGTCTGCCACTTTTTCTTACTGCGGCCAGTTTGCCACAAGCGATATGTCACTCGTTGTGTATCTTAAGAGATTCATCGTTACTCCTTCCATAGGTTACTGGTGGTCTCTGATTCAATACTGTTCGTGACGAAACATTGGCTTTCTTAATAGTACCCTAACTCACCCTCCCTGCTGCTCACACAGTTTACTACGTTTTTTTGTGTACTTGTCCAGTCTGCCAGAAGCGATATGTCACTAGTTGTGCATCATAATAGAGTCATCGTTTATCCTCCTAGGGGTTATTCGAGATTTATTAATCCAAATTTCTAGTAACGAGGCATTGGCTACCTTAAGAGAGTCATAGTTACTCGTCCCAATTACTCACCCAGTCTGCCATTTTTTCTTACTGCGGCCAGTCTGCCAGAAGCGATATGTCACTCGTTGTGTATCTTAAGAGATTCATCGTTACTCCTTCCATAGGTTACTGGTATTGTCTGATTCAATACTACTCGTGACGAAACATTGGCTTTCTCAATAGTGCCCTAGTTCATACTCCCTGTTGCTCACACAGTTTATTACTTTTTGTGTACTTGTCCAGTCTGCCAGAAGCGATATGTCACTAGTTGTGCATCATAATAGATTCATCGTTTATCCTCCTAGGGGTTATTCGAGATTTCTTAATCCAAATTCCTAGTAACGAGGCATTGGCTACCTTAAGAGAGTCATAGTTACTCGTCCCAATTGCTCACCCGGTCTGCCATTTTTTCTTACTGCGGCCAGTCTGCCAGAAGAGATACGTCACTCGTTGTGTATCTTAAGAGATTCATCGTTACTCCTTCCTTTAGGTTACTGGTATTCTCTGATTCAATACCTCTCGTGACGAAAAATTGGTTATATTAATAGTGCAATACTTCTTCCTCCCAGTTGCTCACACAGTTTACTACTTTTTGTGCACTTTTTGTCTGCCAGAAGCGATATGTCACCTGTTTTGTATCATAAAAGAGTCATCATTTCTCCTCCTAGGGGTTATTCGAGATTTCTTAATCCAAACCCCTAGTAACGAGGCATTGGCTACCTTAAGAGAGTCATAGTTACTCGTCCCATTTGCTCACCCAGGCTGCCACTTTCTCTTACTGCGGCGTCTGCCAGAAGCGATATGTCACTCGTTGTGTATCTTAAGAGATTCATCGTTACTCCTTCCATAGGTTACTGGTGGTCTCTGATTCAATACTGTTCGTGACGAAACATTGGCTTTCTTAATAGTGCCCTAAGTCACCCTCCCTGCTGCTCACACAGTTTACTACGTTTTTTTGTGTACTTATCCAGTCTACCAGAGGCGATATGTCACTAGTTGTGCATCATAATAGAGTCATCGTTTACCCTCCTAGGGGTTATTCGAGATTTATTAATCCAAATTCCTAGTAACGAGGCATTGGCTACCTTAAGAGAGTCATAGTTACTCGTCCCAATTGCTCACCCAGTCTGCCATTTTTTCTTACTGCGGCCAGTCTGCCAGAAGCGATATGTCACTCGTTGTGTATCTTAAGAGATTCATCATTACTCCTTCCATAGGTTACTGGTATTGTCTGATTCAATACTACTCGTGACGAAACATTGGCTTTCTCAATAGTGCCCTAGTTCATACTCCCTGTTGCTCACACAGTTTACTACTTTTTGTGTACTTTTTGTCTGCCAGATGCGATAATTCACTAGTTGTGTATCATAAAAGAGTCATCGTTTCTCCTCCTAGGGTTTATTCGAGATTTCTTAATCCAAACCCCTAGTAACGAGGCATTGGCTACCTTAAGAGTGTCATAGTTACTCGTCCCAATTGCTCAACCAGTCTGCCACTTCATCTTACTGCGGCCAGTTTGCCAGAAGCGATATGTCACTCGTTGTGTATCTTAAGAGATTCATCGTTACTCCTTCCATAGGTTACTGGTGGTCTCTGATTCAATACTGTTCGTGACGAAACATTGGCTTTCTTAATAGTGCCCTAACTCACCCTCCCTGCTGCTCACACAGTTTACTACGTTTTTTTGTGTACTTGTCCAGTCTGCCAGAAGCGATATGTCACTAGTTGTGCATCATAATAGAGTCATCGTTTATCCTCCTAGGGGTTATTCGAGATTTCTTAATCCAAATTCCTAGTAACGAGGCATTGGCTACCTTAAGAGAGTCATAGTTACTCGTCCCAATTGCTCACCCAGTCTGCCATTTTTTCGTACTGCGGCCAGTCTGCCAGAAGCGATATGTCACTCGTTGTGTATCTTAACAGATTCATCGTTACTAGTTCCTAGAGGTTACTGGTATTCTCTGATTCAATACCTCTCGTGACGAAAAATTGGTTATATTAATAGTGCAATACTTCTTCCTCCCAGTTGCTCACACAGTTTACTACTTTTTGTGCACTTTTTGTCTGCCAGAAGCGATATGTCACCTGTTTTGTATCATAAAAGAGTCATCGTTTCTCCTCCTAGGGGTTATTCGAGATATCTTAATCCAAGCCCCTAGTAAGAGGCATTGGCTACCTTAAGAGAGTCATAGTTACTCGTCCCAATTGCTCAGCCAGGCTGCCACTTTCTCTTACTGCGGCGTCTGCCAGAAGCGATATGTCACTCGTTGTGTATCTTAAGAGATTCATCGTTACTCCTTCCATAGGTTACTGGTGGTCTCTGATTCAATACTGTTCGTGACGAAACATTGGCTTTCTTAATAGTGCACTAACTCACCCTCCCTGCTGCTCACAGAGTTTACTACGTTTTTTTGTGTACTTGTCCAGTTTGCCAGAAGCGATATGTCACTAGTTGTGCATCATAATAGAGTCATCGTTTCTCCTCCTAGGGGTTATTCGAGGTTTCTTAATCCAAACCCCTAGTAAGAGGCATTGGCTACCTTAAGAGAGTCATAGTTACTCGTCCCAATTGCTCAAAAAGTCTGCCACTTTTTCTTACTGCGGCCAGTTTGCCACAAGCGATATGTCACTCGTTGTGTATCTTAAGAGATTCATCGTTACTCCTTCCATAGGTTACTGGTGGTCTCTGATTCAATACTGTTCGTGACGAAACATTGGCTTTCTTAATAGTGCCCTAACTCACCCTCCCTGCTGCTCACACAGTTTACTACGTTTTTTTGTGTACTTGTCCAGTCTGCCAGAAGCGATATGTCACTAGTTGTGCATCATAATAGATTCATCGTTTATCCTCCTAGGGGTTATTCGAGATTTCTTAATCCAAATTCCTAGTAACGAGGCATTGGCTACCTTAAGAGAGTCATAGTTACTCGTCCCAATTGCTCACCCAGTCTGCCATTTTTTCTTACTGCGGCCAGTCTGCCAGAAGCGATACGTCACTCGTTGTGTATCATAAGAGATTCATTGTTTCTCCTTCCTTTAGGTTACTGGTATTCTCTGATTCAATACCTCCCGTGACGAAAATTTGGCTATCTTAATTGTGCAATTCATCTTCCACCCAGTTGGTCACACAGTTAACTACTTTTTGTGTACTTTTTGTCTGCCAGATGCGATAATTCACTAGTTGTGTATCATAAAAGAGTCATCGTTTCTCCTCCTAGGGGTTATTCGAGATTTCTTAATCCAAACCCCTAGTAACGAGGCATTGGCTACCTTAAGAGAGTCATAGTTACTCGTCCCAATTGCTCACCCAGTCTGCCATTTTTTCTTACTGCGGCCAGTCTGCCAGAAGCGATACGTCACTCGTTGTGTATCTTAAGAGATTCATTGTTTCTCCTTCCTTTAAGTTACTGGTATTCTCTGATTCAACACCTCCCGTGACGAAAATTTGGCTATCTTAATTGTGCAATTCATCTTCCACCCAGTTGGTCACACAGTTAACTACTTTTTGTGTACTTTTTGTCTGCCAGATGCGATAATTCACTAGTTGTGTATCATAAAAGAGTCATCGTTTCTCCTCCTAGGGGTTATTCGAGATTTCTTAATCCAAACCCCTAGTAACGAGGCATTGGCTACCTTAAGAGAGTCATAGTTACTCGTCCCATTTGCTCACCCAGGCTGCCACTTTCTCTTACTGCGGCGTCTGCCAGAAGCGATATGTCACTCGTTGTGTATCTTAAGAGATTCATCGTTACTCCTTCCATAGGTTACTGGTGGTCTCTGATTCAATACTGTTCGTGACGAAACATTGGCTTTCTTAATAGTGCCCTAACTCACCCTCTCGCTGCTCACACAGTTTACTACGTTTTTTTGTGTACTTATCCAGTCTACCAGAAGCGATATGTCACTAGTTGTGCATCATAATAGAGTCATCGTTTACCCTCCTAGGGGTTATTCGAGATTTATTAATCCAAATTCCTAGTAACGAGGCATTGGCTACCTTAAGAGAGTCATAGTTACTCGTCCCAATTGCTCACCCAGTCTGCCATTTTTTCTTACTGCGGCCAGTCTGCCAGAAGCGATATGTCACTCGTTGTGTATCTTAAGAGATTCATTGTTACTCCTTCCATAGGTTACTGGTATTGTCTGATTCAATACTACTCGTGACGAAACATTGGCTTTCTCAATAGTGCCCTAGTTCATACTCCCTGTTGCTCACACAGTTTATTACTTTTTGTGTACTTGTCCAGTCTGCCAGAAGCGATATGTCACTAGTTGTGTATCATAATAGAGTCATCGTTTCCCTCCTAGTGGTTATTCGAGATATCTTAATCCAAATTCCTAGTAACGAGGCATTGGCTACTTTAAGAGAGTCATAGTTATTCGTCCCAATTGCTCACACAGTCTGCCACTTTTTCTTACTGCGGCCAGTCTGCCAGAAGCGATACGTCACTCGTTGTGTATCATAAGAGATTCATCGTTTCTCCTTCCTTTAGGTTACTGGTATTCTCTGATTCAGTACCTCTCGTGACGATAAATTGGCTATCTTAATTGTGCAATACATCTTCCTCCCAGTTGGTCACACAGTTTACTACTTTTTGTGTACTTTTTGTCTGCCAGATGCGATAATTCACTAGTTGTGTATCATAAAAGAGTCATCGTTTCTCCTCCCAGGGTTTATTCGAGATTTCTTAATCCAAACCCCTAGTAACGAGGCATTGGCTACCTTAAGAGTGTCAAAGTTACTCGTCCCAATTGCTCAACCAGTCTGCCACTTCATCTTACTGCGGCCAGTTTGCCAGAAGCGATATGTCACTCGTTGTGTATCTTAAGAGATTCATCGTTACTCCTTCCATAGGTTACTGGTGGTCTCTGATTCAATACTGTTCGTGACGAAACATTGGCTTTCTTAATAGTGCCCTAACTCACCCTCCCTGCTGCTCACACAGTTTACTACGTTTTTTTGTGTACTTGTCCAGTCTGCCAGAAGCGATATGTCACTAGTTGTGCATCATAATAGAGTCATCGTTTATCCTCCTAGGGGTTATTCGAGATTTCTTAATCCAAATTCCTAGTAACGAGGCATTGGCTACCTTAAGAGAGTCATAGTTACTCGTCCCAATTGCTCACCCAGTCTGCCATTTTTTCGTACTGCGGCCAGTCTGCCAGAAGCGATATGTCACTCGTTGTGTATCTTAACAGATTCATCGTTACTAGTTCCTAGAGGTTACTGGTATTCTCTGATTCAATACCTCTCGTGACGAAAAATTGGTTATATTAATAGTGCAATACTTCTTCCTCCCAGTTGCTCACACAGTTTACTACTTTTTGTGCACTTTTTGTCTGCCAGAAGCGATATGTCACCTGTTTTGTATCATAAAAGAGTCATCGTTTCTCCTCCTAGGGGTTATTCGAGATATCTTAATCCAAGCCCCTAGTAAGAGGCATTGGCTACCTTAAGAGAGTCATAGTTACTCGTCCCAATTGCTCAGCCAGGCTGCCACTTTCTCTTACTGCGGCGTCTGCCAGAAGCGATATGTCACTCGTTGTGTATCTTAAGAGATTCATCGTTACTCCTTCCATAGGTTACTGGTGGTCTCTGATTCAATACTGTTCGTGACGAAACATTGGCTTTCTTAATAGTGCCCTAACTCACCCTCCCTGCTGCTCACAGAGTTTACTACGTTTTTTTGTGTACTTGTCCAGTTTGCCAGAAGCGATATGTCACTAGTTGTGCATCATAATAGAGTCATCGTTTCTCCTCCTAGGGGTTATTCGAGGTTTCTTAATCCAAACCCCTAGTAAGAGGCATTGGCTACCTTAAGAGAGTCATAGTTACTCGTCCCAATTGCTCAAAAAGTCTGCCACTTTCTCTTACTGCGGCCAGTTTGCCACAAGCGATATGTCACTCGTTGTGTATCTTAAGAGATTCATCGTTACTCCTTCCATAGGTTACTGGTGGTCTCTGATTCAATACTGTTCGTGACGAAACATTGGCTTTCTTAATAGTGCCCTAACTCACCCTCCCTGCTGCTCACACAGTTTACTACGTTTTTTTGTGTACTTGTCCAGTCTGCCAGAAGCGATATGTCACTAGTTGTGCATCATAATAGATTCATCGTTTATCCTCCTAGGGGTTATTCGAGATTTCTTAATCCAAATTCCTAGTAACGAGGCATTGGCTACCTTAAGAGAGTCATAGTTACTCGTCCCAATTGCTCACCCAGTCTGCCATTTTTTCTTACTGCGGCCAGTCTGCCAGAAGCGATACGTCACTCGTTGTGTATCATAAGAGATTCATTGTTTCTCCTTCCTTTAGGTTACTGGTATTCTCTGATTCAATACCTCCCGTGACGAAAATTTGGCTATCTTAATTGTGCAATTCATCTTCCACCCAGTTGGTCACACAGTTAACTACTTTTTGTGTACTTTTTGTCTGCCAGATGCGATAATTCACTAGTTGTGTATCATAAAAGAGTCATCGTTTCTCCTCCTAGGGGTTATTCGAGATTTCTTAATCCAAACCCCTAGTAACGAGGCATTGGCTACCTTAAGAGAGTCATAGTTACTCGTCCCAATTGCTCACCCAGTCTGCCATTTTTTCTTACTGCGGCCAGTCTGCCAGAAGCGATACGTCACTCGTTGTGTATCTTAAGAGATTCATTGTTTCTCCTTCCTTTAAGTTACTGGTATTCTCTGATTCAATACCTCCCGTGACGAAAATTTGGCTATCTTAATTGTGCAATTCATCTTCCACCCAGTTGGTCACACAGTTAACTACTTTTTGTGTACTTTTTGTCTGCCAGATGCGATAATTCACTAGTTGTGTATCATAAAAGAGTCATCGTTTCTCCTCCTAGGGGTTATTCGAGATTTCTTAATCCAAACCCCTAGTAACGAGGCATTGGCTACCTTAAGAGAGTCATAGTTACTCGTCCCATTTGCTCACCCATGCTGCCACTTTCTCTTACTGCGGCGTCTGCCAGAAGCGATATGTCACTCGTTGTGTATCTTAAGAGATTCATCGTTACTCCTTCCATAGGTTACTGGTGGTCTCTGATTCAATACTGTTCGTGACGAAACATTGGCTTTCTTAATAGTGCCCTAACTCACCCTCTCGCTGCTCACACAGTTTACTACGTTTTTTTGTGTACTTATCCAGTCTACCAGAAGCGATATGTCACTAGTTGTGCATCATAATAGAGTCATCGTTTACCCTCCTAGGGGTTATTCGAGATTTATTAATCCAAATTCCTAGTAACGAGGCATTGGCTACCTTAAGAGAGTCATAGTTACTCGTCCCAATTGCTCACCCAGTCTGCCATTTTTTCTTACTGCGGCCAGTCTGCCAGAAGCGATATGTCACTCGTTGTGTATCTTAAGAGATTCATTGTTACTCCTTCCATAGGTTACTGGTATTGTCTGATTCAATACTACTCGTGACGAAACATTGGCTTTCTCAATAGTGCCCTAGTTCATACTCCCTGTTGCTCACACAGTTTATTACTTTTTGTGTACTTGTCCAGTCTGCCAGAAGCGATATGTCACTAGTTGTGTATCATAATAGAGTCATCGTTTCCCTCCTAGTGGTTATTCGAGATATCTTAATCCAAATTCCTAGTAACGAGGCATTGGCTACTTTAAGAGAGTCATAGTTATTCGTCCCAATTGCTCACACAGTCTGCCACTTTTTCTTACTGCGGCCAGTCTGCCAGAAGCGCTACGTCACTCGTTGTGTATCATAAGAGATTCATCGTTTCTCCTTCCTTTAGGTTACTGGTATTCTCTGATTCAGTACCTCTCGTGACGATAAATTGGCTATCTTAATTGTGCAATACATCTTCCTCCCAGTTGGTCACACAGTTTACTACTTTTTGTGTACTTTTTGTCTGCCAGATGCGATAATTCACTAGTTGTGTATCATAAAAGAGTCATCGTTTCTCCTCCCAGGGTTTATTCGAGATTTCTTAATCCAAACCCCTAGTAACGAGGCATTGGCTACCTTAAGAGTGTCAAAGTTACTCGTCCCAATTGCTCAACCAGTCTGCCACTTCATCTTACTGCGGCCAGTTTGCCAGAAGCGATATGTCACTCGTTGTGTATCTTAAGAGATTCATCGTTACTCCTTCCATAGGTTACTGGTGGTCTCTGATTCAATACTGTTCGTGACGAAACATTGGCTTTCTTAATAGTGCCCTAACTCACCCTCCCTGCTGCTCACACAGTTTACTACGTTTTTTTGTGTACTTATCCAGTCTACCAGAAGCGATATGTCACTAGTTGTGCATCATAATAGAGTCATCGTTTATCCTCCTAGGGGTTATTCGAGATTTCTTAATCCAAATTCCTAGTAACGAGGCATTGGCTACCTTAAGAGAGTCATAGTTACTCGTCCCAATTGCTCACCCAGTCTGCCATTTTTTCTTACTGCGGCCAGTCTGCCAGAAGCGATACGTCACTCGTTGTGTATCTTAAGAGATTCATTGTTTCTCCTTCCTTTAAGTTACTGGTATTCTCTGATTCAATACCTCCCGTGACGAAAATTTGGCTATCTTAATTGTGCAATTCATCTTCCACCCAGTTGGTCACACAGTTAACTACTTTTTGTGTACTTTTTGTCTGCCAGATGCGATAATTCACTAGTTGTGTATCATAAAAGAGTCATCGTTTCTCCTCCTAGGGGTTATTCGAGATTTCTTAATCCAAACCCCTAGTAACGAGGCATTGGCTACCTTAAGAGAGTCATAGTTACTCGTCCCATTTGCTCACCCAGGCTGCCACTTTCTCTTACTGCGGCGTCTGCCAGAAGCGATATGTCACTCGTTGTGTATCTTAAGAGATTCATCGTTACTCCTTCCATAGGTTACTGGTGGTCTCTGATTCAATACTGTTCGTGACGAAACATTGGCTTTCTTAATAGTGCCCTAACTCACCCTCTCGCTGCTCACACAGTTTACTACGTTTTTTTGTGTACTTATCCAGTCTACCAGAAGCGATATGTCACTAGTTGTGCATCATAATAGAGTCATCGTTTACCCTCCTAGGGGTTATTCGAGATTTATTAATCCAAATTCCTAGTAACGAGGCATTGGCTACCTTAAGAGAGTCATAGTTACTCGTCCCAATTGCTCACCCAGTCTGCCATTTTTTCTTACTGCGGCCAGTCTGCCAGAAGCGATATGTCACTCGTTGTGTATCTTAAGAGATTCATTGTTACTCCTTCCATAGGTTACTGGTATTGTCTGATTCAATACTACTCGTGACGAAACATTGGCTTTCTCAATAGTGCCCTAGTTCATACTCCCTGTTGCTCACACAGTTTATTACTTTTTGTGTACTTGTCCAGTCTGCCAGAAGCGATATGTCACTAGTTGTGTATCATAATAGAGTCATCGTTTCCCTCCTAGTGGTTATTCGAGATATCTTAATCCAAATTCCTAGTAACGAGGCATTGGCTACTTTAAGAGAGTCATAGTTATTCGTCCCAATTGCTCACACAGTCTGCCACTTTTTCTTACTGCGGCCAGTCTGCCAGAAGCGATACGTCACTCGTTGTGTATCATAAGAGATTCATCGTTTCTCCTTCATTTAGGTTACTGGTATTCTCTGATTCAGTACCTCTCGTGACGATAAATTGGCTATCTTAATTGTGCAATACATCTTCCTCCCAGTTGGTCACACAGTTTACTACTTTTTGTGTACTTTTTGTCTGCCAGATGCGATAATTCACTAGTTGTGTATCATAAAAGAGTCATCGTTTCTCCTCCCAGGGTTTATTCGAGATTTCTTAATCCAAACCCCTAGTAACGAGGCATTGGCTACCTTAAGAGTGTCAAAGTTACTCGTCCCAATTGCTCAACCAGTCTGCCACTTCATCTTACTGCGGCCAGTTTGCCAGAAGCGATATGTCACTCGTTGTGTATCTTAAGAGATTCATCGTTACTCCTTCCATAGGTTACTGGTGGTCTCTGATTCAATACTGTTCGTGACGAAACATTGGCTTTCTTAATAGTGCCCTAACTCACCCTCCCTGCTGCTCACACAGTTTACTACGTTTTTTTGTGTACTTATCCAGTCTACCAGAAGCGATATGTCACTAGTTGTGCATCATAATAGAGTCATCGTTTATCCTCCTAGGGGTTATTCGAGATTTCTTAATCCAAATTCCTAGTAACGAGGCATTGGCTACCTTAAGAGAGTCATAGTTACTCGTCCCAATTGCTCACCCAGTCTGCCATTTTTTCTTACTGCGGCCAGTCTGCCAGAAGCGATATGTCACTCGTTGTGTATCTTAACAGATTCATCGTTACTAGTTCCTAGAGGTTACTGGTATTCTCTGATTCAATACCTCTCGTGACGAAAAATTGGTTATATTAATACTGCAATACTTCTTCCTCCCAGTTGCTCACACAGTTTACTACTTTTTGTGCACTTTTTGTCTGCCAGAAGCGATATGTCACCTGTTTTGTATCATAAAAGAGTCATCGTTTCTCCTCCTAGGGGTTATTCGAGATTTCTTAATCCAAACCCCTAGTAACGAGGCATTGGCTACCTTAAGAGAGTCATAGTTACTCGTCCCAATTGCTCACCCAGTCTGCCACTTATTCTTACTGTGGCCAGTCTGCCAGAAGCGATATGTCACTCGTTGTGTATCTTAAGAGATTCATCGTTACTCCTTCCATAGGTTACTGGTGGTCTCTGATTCAATACTGTTCGTGACGAAACATTGGCTTTCTTAATAGTGTCCTAACTCACCCTCCCTTCTGCTCACAGAGTTTACTACGTTTTTTTGTGTACTTGTCCAGTCTGCCAGAAGCGATATGTCACTAGTTGTGCATCATAATAGAGTCATCGTTTCTCCTCCTAGGGGTTATTCGAGATTTCTTAATCCAAACCCCTAGTAAGAGGCATTGGCTACCTTAAGAGAGTCATAGTTACTCGTCCCAATTGCTCAAAAAGTCTGCCACTTTTTCTTACTGCGGCCAGTTTGCCACAAGCGATATGTCACTCGTTGTGTATCTTAAGAGATTCATCGTTACTCCTTCCATAGGTTACTGGTGGTCTCTGATTCAATACTGTTCGTGACGAAACATTGGCTTTCTTAATAGTACCCTAACTCACCCTCCCTGCTGCTCACACAGTTTACTACGTTTTTTTGTGTACTTGTCCAGTCTGCCAGAAGCGATATGTCACTAGTTGTGCATCATAATAGATTCATCGTTTATCCTCCTAGGGGTTATTCGAGATTTCTTAATCCAAATTCCTAGTAACGAGGCATTGGCTACCTTAAGAGAGTCATAGTTACTCGTCCCAATTGCTCACCCAGTCTGCCATTTTTTCTTACTGCGGCCAGTCTGCCAGAAGCGATACGTCACTCGTTGTGTATCTTAAGAGATTCATCGTTACTCCTTCCTTTAGGTTACTGGTATTCTCTGATTCAATACCTCTCGTGACGAAAAATTGGTTATATTAATAGTGCAATACTTCTTCCTCCCAGTTGCTCACACAGTTTACTACTTTTTGTGCACTTTTTGTCTGCCAGAAGCGATATGTCACCTGTTTTGTATCATAAAAGAGTCATCGTTTCTCCTCCTAGGGGTTATTCGAGATTTCTTGACCCAAACCCCTAGTAAGAGGCATTGGCTACCTTAAGAGAGTCATAGTTACTCGTCCCAATTGCTCAGCCAGGCTGCCACTTTCTCTTACTGCGGCGTCTGCCAAAAGCGATATGTCACTCGTTGTGTATCTTAAGAGATTCATCGTTACTCCTTCCATAGGTTACTGGTGGTCTCTGATTCAATACTGTTCGTGACGAAACATTGGCTTTCTTAATAGTGCCCTAACTCACCCTCCCTGCTGCTCACACAGTTCACTACGTTTTTTTGTGTACTTGTCCAGTCTACCAGAAGCGATATGTCACTAGTTGTGAATCATAATAGAGTCATCGTTTATCCTCCTACTGGTTATTCGAGATTTATTAATCCAAATTTCTAGTAACGAGGCATTGGCTACCTTAAGAGAGTCATAGTTACTCGTCCCAATTACTCACCCAGTCTGTTATTATTTCTTACTGCGGCCAGTCTGCCAGAAGCGATATGTCACTCGTTGTGTATCTTAAGAGATTCATCGTTACTCCTTCCATAGGTTACTGGTATTGTCTGATTCAATACTACTCGTGACGAAACATTGGCTTTCTCAATAGTGCCCTAGTTCATACTCCCTGTTGCTCACACAGTTTATTACTTTTTGTGTACTTGTCCAGTCTGCCAGAAGCGATATGTCACTAGTTGTGCATCATAATAGAGTCATCGTTTATCCTCCTAGGGGTTATTCGAGATTTCTTAATCCAAATTCCTAGTAACAAGGCATTGGCTACCTTAAGAGAGTCATAGTTACTCGTCCCAATTGCTCACCCAGTCTGCCATTTTTTCTTACTGCGGCCAGTCTGCCAGAAGAGATACGTCACTCGTTGTGTATCTTAAGAGATTCATCGTTACTCCTTCCTTTAGGTTACTGGTATTCTCTGATTCAATACCTCTCGTGACGAAAAATTGGTTATATTAATAGTGCAATACTTCTTCCTCCCAGTTGCTCACACAGTTTACTACTTTTTGTGCACTTTTTGTCTGCCAGAAGCGATATGTCACCTGTTTTGTATCATAAAAGAGTCATCATTTCTCCTCCTAGGGGTTATTCGAGATTTCTTAATCCAAACCCCTAGTAAGAGACATTGGCTACCTTAAGAGAGTCATAGTTACTCGTCCCAATTGCTCACACAGGCTGCCACTTTTTTTTACTGCGGCCAGTCTGCCAGAAGCGATATGTCACTCGTTGTGTATCTTAAGAGATTCATTGTTTCTCCTTCCTTTAGGTTACTGGTATTCTCTGATTCAATACCTCCCGTGACGAAAATTTGGCTATCTTAATTGTGCAATTCATCTTCCACCCAGTTGGTCACACAGTTAACTACTTTTTGTGTACTTTTTGTCTGCCAGATGCGATAATTCACTAGTTGTGTATCATAAAAGAGTCATCGTTTCTCCTCCTAGGGGTTATTCGAGATTTCTTAATCCAAACCCCTAGTAACGAGGCATTGGCTACCTTAAGAGAGTCATAGTTACTCGTCCCATTTGCTCACCCAGGCTGCCACTTTCTCTTACTGCGGCGTCTGCCAGAAGCGATATGTCACTCGTTGTGTATCGTAAGAGATTCATCGTTACTCCTTCCATAGGTTACTGGTGGTCTCTGATTCAATACTGTTCGTGACGAAACATTGGCTTTCTTAATAGTGCCCTAACTCACCCTCCCTGCTGCTCACACAGTTTACTACGTTTTTTTGTGTACTTATCCAGTCTACCAGAGGCGATATGTCACTAGTTGTGCATCATAATAGAGTCATCGTTTACCCTCCTAGGGGTTATTCGAGATTTATTAATCCAAATTCCTAGTAACGAGGCATTGGCTACCTTAAGAGAGTCATAGTTACTCGTCCCAATTGCTCACCCAGTCTGCCATTTTTTCTTACTGCGGCCAGTCTGCCAGAAGCGATATGTCACTCGTTGTGTATCTTAACAGATTCATCGTTACTAGTTCCTAGAGGTTACTGGTATTCTCTGATTCAATACCTCTCGTGACAAAAAATTGGTTATATTAATAGTGCAATACTTCTTCCTCCCAGTTGCTCACACAGTTTACTACTTTTTGTGCACTTTTTGTCTGCCAGAAGCGATATGTCACCTGTTTTGTATCATAAAAGAGTCATCGTTTCTTCTTCTAGGGGTTATTCGAGATTTCTTAATCGAAACCCCTAGTAAGAGGCATTGGCTACCTTAAGAGAGTCATAGTTACTCGTCCCAATTGCTCACCCAGGCTGCCACTTTTTCTTACTGCGGCCAGTCTGCCAGAAGCGATATGTCACTCGTTGTGTATCTTAACAGATTCATCGTTTCTCCTTCCTTTAGGTTACTGGTATTCTCTGATTCAATACCTCTCGTGACGAAAAATTGGCTATCTTAATTGTGCAATTCATCTTCCTCCCAGTTGGTCACACACTTAACTACTTTTTGTGTACTTTTTGTCTGCCAGATGCGATAATTCACTAGTTGTGTATCATAAAAAAGTCATCGCTTCTCCTCCTAGGGGTTATTCGAGATTTCTTAAACCAAACCCCTAGTAACGAGGCATTGGCTACCTTAAGAGAGTCATAGTTACTCGTCCCAATTGCTCAAAAAGTCTGCCACTTTTTCTTACTGCGGCCAGTTCGCCACAAGCGATATGTCACTCGTTGTGTATCTTAAGAGATTCATCGTTACTCCTTCCATAGGTTACTGGTGGTCTCTGATTCAATACTGTTCGTGACGAAACATTGGCTTTCTTAATAGTGCCCTAAGTCACCCTCCCTGCTGCTCACACAGTTTACTACGGTTTTTTTGTGTACTTGTCCAGTCTGCCAGAAGCGATATGTCACTAGTTGTGCATCATAATAGATTCATCGTTTATCCTCCTAGGGGTTATTCGAGATTTCTTAATCCAAATTCCTAGTAACGAGGCATTGGCTACCTTAAGAGAGTCATAGTTACTCGTCCCAATTGCTCACCCAGTCTGCCATTTTTTCTTACTGCGGCCAGTCTGCCAGAAGCGATACGTCACTCGTTGTGTATCTTAAGAGATTCATCGTTACTCCTTCCTTTAGGTTACTGGTATTCTCTGATTCAATACCTCTCGTGACGAAAAATTGGTTATATTAATACTGCAATACTTCTTCCTCCCAGTTGCTCACACAGTTTACTACTTTTTGTGCACTTTTTGTCTGCCAGAAGCGATATGTCACCTGTTTTGTATCATAAAAGAGTCATCGTTTCTCCTCCTAGGGGTTATTCGTGATTTCTTGATCCAAACCCCTAGTAAGAGGCATTGGCTACCTTAAGAGAGTCATAGTTACTCGTCCCAATTGCTCAGCCAGGCTGCCACTTTCTCTTACTGCGGCGTCTGCCAGAAGCGATATGTCACTCGTTGTGTATCTTAAGAGATTCATCGTTACTCCTTCCATAGGTTACTGGTGGTCTCTGATTCAATACTGTTCGTGACGAAACATTGGCTTTCTTAATAGTGCCCTAACTCACCCTCCCTGCTGCTCACACAGTTTACTACGTTTTTTTGTGTACTTGTCCAGTCTACCAGAAGCGATATGTCACTAGTTGTGCATCATAATAGAGTCATCGTTTATCCTCCTAGGGGTTATTCGAGATTTCTTAATCCAAATTCCTAGTAACGAGGCATTGGCTACCTTAAGAGAGTCATAGTTACTCGTCCCAATTGCTCACCCAGTCTGCCATTTTTTCTTACTGCGGCCAGTCTGCCAGAAGCGATATGTCACTCGTTGTGTATCTTAAGAGATTCATCGTTACTCCTTCCATAGGTTACTGGTATTGTCTGATTCAATAATACTCGTGACGAAACATTGGCTTTCTCAATAGTGCCCTAGTTCATACTCCCTGTTGCTCACACAGTTTATTACTTTTTGTGTACTTGTCCAGTCTGCCAGAAGCGATATGTCACTAGTTGTGCATCATAATAGATTCATCGTTTATCCTCCTAGGGGTTATTCGAGATTTCTTAATCCAAACCCCTAGTAACGAGGCATTGGCTACCTTAAGAGAGTCATAGTTACTCGTCCCAATTGCTCACCCAGTCTGCCATTTTTTCTTACTGCGGCCAGTCTGCCAGAAGCGATACGTCACTCGTTGTGTATCTTAAGAGATTCATCGTTACTCCTTCCTTTAGGTTACTGGTATTCTCTGATTCAATACCTCTCGTGACGAAAAATTGGTTATATTAATAGTGCAATATTTCTTCCTCCCAGTTGCTCACACAGTTTACTACTTTTTGTGCACTTTTTGTCTGCCAGAAGCGATATGTCACCTGTTTTGTATCATAAAAGAGTCATCATTTCTCCTCCTAGGGGTTATTCGAGATTTCTTAATCCAAACCCCTAGTAAGAGGCATTGGCTACCTTAAGAGAGTCATAGTTACTCGTCCCAATTGCTCACTCAGGCTGCCACTTTTACTTACTGCGGCCAGTCTGCCAGAAGCGATATGTCACTCGTTGTGTATCTTAAGAGATTCATTGTTTCTCCTTCCTTTAGGTTACTGGTATTCTCTGATTCAATACCTCCCGTGACGAAAATTTGGCTATCTTAATTGTGCAATTCATCTTGCACCCAGTTGGTCACACAGTTAACTACTTTTTGTGTACTTTTTGTCTGCCAGATGCGATAATTCACTAGTTGTGTATCATAAAAGAGTCATCGTTTCTCCTCCTAGGGGTTATTCGAGATTTCTTAATCCAAACCCCTAGTAACGAGGCATTGGCTACCTTAAGAGAGTCATAGTTACTCGTCCCATTTGCTCACCCAGGCTGCCACTTTCTCTTACTGCGGCGTCTGCCAGAAGCGATATGTCACTCGTTGTGTATCTTAAGAGATTCATCGTTACTCCTTCCATAGGTTACTGGTGGTCTCTGATTCAATACTGTTCGTGACGAAACATTGGCTTTCTTAATAGTGCCCTAACTCACCCTCCCTGCTGCTCACACAGTTTACTACGTTTTTTTGTGTACTTACCCAGTCTACCAGAAGCGATATGTCACAAGTTGTGCATCATAATAGAGTCATCGTTTACCCTCCTAGGGGTTATTCGAGATTTATTAATCCAAATTCCTAGTAACGAAGCATTGGCTACCTTAAGAGAGTCATAGTTACTCGTCCCAATTGCTCACCCAGTCTGCCATTTTTTCTTACTGCGGCCAGTCTGCCAGAAGCGATATGTCACTCGTTGTGTATCTTAAGAGATTCATCGTTACTCCTTCCATAGGTTACTGGTATTGTCTGATTCAATACTACTCGTGACGAAACATTGGCTTTCTCAATAGTGCCCTAGTTCATACTCCCTGTTGCTCACACAGTTTATTACTTTTTGTGTACTTGTCCAGTCTGCCCGAAGCGATATGTCACTAGTTGTGTATCATAATAGAGTCATCGTTTCCCTCCTAGTGGTTATTCGAGATATCTTAATCCAAATTCCTAGTAACGAGGCATTGGCTACTTTAAGAGAGTCATAGTTATTCGTCCCAATTGCTCACACAGTCTGCCACTTTTTCTTACTGCGGCCAGTCTGCCAGAAGCGATATGTCACTCGTTGTGTATCATAAGAGATTCATCGTTTCTCCTTCCTTTGGGTTACTGGTATTCTCTGATTCAGTACCTCTCGTGACGAAAAATTGGCTATATTAATTGTGCAATACATCTTCCTCCCAGTTGGTCACACAGTTTACTACTTTTTGTGTACTTTTTGTCTGCCAGATGCGATAATTCACTAGTTGTGTATCATAAAAGAGTCATCGTTTCTCCTCCTAGGGTTTATTCGAGATTTCTTAATCCAAACCCCTAGTAACGAGGCATTGGCTACCTTAAGAGTGTCATAGTTACTCGTCCCAATTGCTCAACCAGTCTGCCACTTCATCTTACTGCGGCCAGTTTGCCAGAAGCGATATGTCACTCGTTGTGTATCTTAAGAGATTCATCGTTACTCCTTCCATAGGTTACTGGTGGTCTCTGATTCAATACTGTTCGTGACGAAACATTGGCTTTCTTAATAGTGCCCTAACTCACCCTCCCTGCTGCTCACACTGTTTACTACGTTTTTTTGTGTACTTGTCCAGTCTGCCAGAAGCGATATGTCACTAGTTGTGCATCATAATAGAGTCATCGTTTATCCTCCTAGGGGTTATTCGAGATTTCTTAATCCAAATTCCTAGTAACGAGGCATTGGCTACCTTAAGAGAGTCATAGTTACTCGTCCCAATTGCTCACCCAGTCTGCCATTTTTTCGTACTGCGGCCAATCTGCCAGAAGCGATATGTCACTCGTTGTGTGTCTTAACAGATTCATCGTTACTAGTTCCTAGAGGTTACTGGTATTCTCTGATTCAATACCTCTCGTGACGAAAAATTGGTTATATTAATAGTGCAATACTTCTTCCTCCCAGTTGCTCACACAGTTTACTACTTTTTGTGCACTTTTTGTCTGCCAGAAGCGATATGTCACCTGTTTTGTATCATAAAAGAGTCATCGTTTCTCCTCCTAGGGGTTATTCGAGATTTCTTAATCCAAACCCCTAGTAAGAGGCATTGGCTACCTTAAGAGAGTCATAGTTACTCGTCCCAATTGCTCAGCCAGGCTGCCACTCTTTCTTACTGCGGCCAGTCTGCCAGAAGCGATATGTCACTCGTTGTGTATCTTAACAGATTCATCGTTTCTCCTTCCTTTAGGTTACTGGTATTCTCTGATTCAATACCTCTCGTGACGAAAAATTGGCTATCTTAATTGTGCAATTCATCTTCCTCCCAGTTGGTCACACACTTAACTACTTTTTGTGTACTTTTTGTCTGCCAGATGCGATAATTCACTAGTTGTGTATCATAAAAAAGTCATCGCTTCTCCTCCTAGGGGTTATTCGAGATTTCTTAAACCAAACCCCTAGTAACGAGGCATTGGCTACCTTAAGAGAGTCATAGTTACTCGTCCCAATTGCTCAAAAAGTCTGCCACTTTTTCTTACTGCGGCCAGTTCGCCACAAGCGATATGTCACTCGTTGTGTATCTTAAGAGATTCATCGTTACTCCTTCCATAGGTTACTGGTGGTCTCTGATTCAATACTGTTCGTGACGAAACATTGGCTTTCTTAATAGTGCCCTAAGTCACCCTCCCTGCTGCTCACACAGTTTACTACGTTTTTTTGTGTACTTGTCCAGTCTGCCAGAAGCGATATGTCACTAGTTGTGCATCATAATAGATTCATCGTTTATCCTCCTAGGGGTTATTCGAGATTTCTTAATCCAAATTCCTAGTAACGAGGCATTGGCTACCTTAAGAGAGTCATAGTTACTCGTCCCAATTGCTCACCCAGTCTGCCATTTTTTCTTACTGCGGCCAGTCTGCCAGAAGCGATACGTCACTCGTTGTGTATCTTAAGAGATTCATCGTTACTCCTTCCTTTAGGTTACTGGTATTCTCTGATTCAATACCTCTCGTGACGAAAAATTGGTTATATTAATACTGCAATACTTCTTCCTCCCAGTTGCTCACACAGTTTACTACTTTTTGTGCACTTTTTGTCTGCCAGAAGCGATATGTCACCTGTTTTGTATCATAAAAGAGTCATCGTTTCTCCTCCTAGGGGTTATTCGTGATTTCTTGATCCAAACCCCTAGTAAGAGGCATTGGCTACCTTAAGAGAGTCATAGTTACTCGTCCCAATTGCTCAGCCAGGCTGCCACTTTCTCTTACTGCGGCGTCTGCCAGAAGCGATATGTCACTCGTTGTGTATCTTAAGAGATTCATCGTTACTCCTTCCATAGGTTACTGGTGGTCTCTGATTCAATACTGTTCGTGACGAAACATTGGCTTTCTTAATAGTGCCCTAACTCACCCTCCCTGCTGCTCACACAGTTTACTACGTTTTTTTGTGTACTTGTCCAGTCTACCAGAAGCGATATGTCACTAGTTGTGCATCATAATAGAGTCATCGTTTATCCTCCTAGGGGTTATTCGAGATTTCTTAATCCAAATTCCTAGTAACGAGGCATTGGCTGCCTTAAGAGAGTCATAGTTACTCGTCCCAATTGCTCACCCAGTCTGCCATTTTTTCTTACTGCGGCCAGTCTGCCAGAAGCGATATGTCACTCGTTGTGTATCTTAAGAGATTCATCGTTACTCCTTCCATAGGTTACTGGTATTGTCTGATTCAATAATACTCGTGACGAAACATTGGCTTTCTCAATAGTGCCCTAGTTCATACTCCCTGTTGCTCACACAGTTTATTACTTTTTGTGTACTTGTCCAGTCTGCCAGAAGCGATATGTCACTAGTTGTGCATCATAATAGATTCATCGTTTATCCTCCTGGGGGTTATTCGAGATTTCTTAATCCAAATTCCTAGTAACGAGGCATTGGCTACCTTAAGAGAGTCATAGTTACTCTTCCCAATTGCTCACCCAGTCTGCCATTTTTTCTTACTGCGGCCAGTCTGCCAGAAGCGATACGTCACTCGTTGTGTATCTTAAGAGATTCATCGTTACTCCTTCCTTTAGGTTACTGGTATTCTCTGATTCAATACCTCTCGTGACGAAAAATTGGTTATATTAATAGTGCAATACTTCTTCCTCCCAGTTGCTCACACAGTTTACTACTTTTTGTGCACTTTTTGTCTGCCAGAAGCGATATGTCACCTGTTTTGTATCATAAAAGAGTCATCATTTCTCCTCCTAGGGGTTATTCGAGATTTCTTAATCCAAACCCCTAGTAAGAGGCATTGGCTACCTTAAGAGAGTCATAGTTACTCGTCCCAATTGCTCACTCAGGCTGCCACTTTTACTTACTGCGGCCAGTCTGCCAGAAGCGATATGTCACTCGTTGTGTATCTTAAGAGATTCATTGTTTCTCCTTCCTTTAGGTTACTGGTATTCTCTGATTCAATACCTCCCGTGACGAAAATTTGGCTATCTTAATTGTGCAATTCATCTTCCACCCAGTTGGTCACACAGTTAACTTTTTTTTGTGTACTTTTTGTCTGCCAGATGCGATAATTCACTAGTTGTGTATCATAAAAGAGTCATCGTTTCTCCTCCTAGGGGTTATTCGAGATTTCTTAATCCAAACCCCTAGTAACGAGGCATTGGCTACCTTAAGAGAGTCATAGTTACTCGTCCCATTTGCTCACCCAGGCTGCCACTTTCTCTTACTGCGGCGTCTGCCAGAAGCGATATGTCACTCGTTGTGTATCTTAAGAGATTCATCGTTACTCCTTCCATAGGTTACTGGTGGTCTCTGATTCAATACTGTTCGTGACGAAACATTGGCTTTCTTAATAGTGCCCTAACTCACCCTCCCTGCTGCTCACACAGTTTACTACGTTTTTTTGTGTACTTACCCAGTCTACCAGAAGCGATATGTCACAAGTTGTGCATCATAATAGAGTCATCGTTTACCCTCCTAGGGGTTATTCGAGATTTATTAATCCAAATTCCTAGTAACGAAGCATTGGCTACCTTAAGAGAGTCATAGTTACTCGTCCCAATTGCTCACCCAGTCTGCCATTTTTTCTTACTGCGGCCAGTCTGCCAGAAGCGATATGTCACTCGTTGTGTATCTTAAGAGATTCATCGTTACTCCTTCCATAGGTTACTGGTATTGTCTGATTCAATACTACTCGTGACGAAACATTGGCTTTCTCAATAGTGCCCTAGTTCATACTCCCTGTTGCTCACACAGTTTATTACTTTTTGTGTACTTGTCCAGTCTGCCCGAAGCGATATGTCACTAGTTGTGTATCATAATAGAGTCATCGTTTCCCTCCTAGTGGTTATTCGAGATATCTTAATCCAAATTCCTAGTAACGAGGCATTGGCTACTTTAAGAGAGTCATAGTTATTCGTCCCAATTGCTCACACAGTCTGCCACTTTTTCTTACTGCGGCCAGTCTGCCAGAAGCGATATGTCACTCGTTGTGTATCATAAGAGATTCATCGTTTCTCCTTCCTTTGGGTTACTGGTATTCTCTGATTCAGTACCTCTCGTGACGAAAAATTGGCTATATTAATTGTGCAATACATCTTCCTCCCAGTTGGTCACACAGTTTACTACTTTTTGTGTACTTTTTGTCTGCCAGATGCGATAATTCACTAGTTGTGTATCATAAAAGAGTCATCGTTTCTCCTCCTAGGGTTTATTCGAGATTTCTTAATCCAAACCCCTAGTAACGAGGCATTGGCTACCTTAAGAGTGTCATAGTTACTCGTCCCAATTGCTCAACCAGTCTGCCACTTCATCTTACTGCGGCCAGTTTGCCAGAAGCGATATGTCACCCGTTGTGTATCTTAAGAGATTCATCGTTACTCCTTCCATAGGTTACTGGTGGTCTCTGATTCAATACTGTTCGTGACGAAACATTGGCTTTCTTAATAGTGCCCTAACTCACCCTCCCTGCTGCTCACACTGTTTACTACGTTTTTTTTGTGTACTTGTCCAGTCTGCCAGAAGCGATATGTCACTAGTTGTGCATCATAATAGAGTCATCGTTTATCCTCCTAGGGGTTATTCGAGATTTCTTAATCCAAATTCCTAGTAACGAGGCATTGGCTACCTTAAGAGAGTCATAGTTACTGGTCCCAATTGCTCACCCAGGCTGCCACTTTCTCTTACTGCGGCGTCTGCCAGAAGCGATATGTCACTCGTTGTGTATCTTAAGAGATTCATCGTTACTCCTTCCAAGGGTTACTGGTGGTCTCTGATTCAATACTGTCCGTGACGAAACATTGGCTTTCTTAATAGTGCCTTAACTCAACCTCCCTGCTGCTCACACAGTTTACTACGTTTTTTTGTGTACTTGTCCAGTCTACCAGAAGCGATATGTCACTAGTTGTGCATCATAATAGAGTCATCGTTTATCCTCCTAGGGGTTATTCGAGATTTATTAATCCAAATTTCTAGTAACGAGGCATTGGCTACCTTAAGAGCGTCATAGTTACTCGTCCCAATTGCTCACCCAGTCTGCCATTTTTTCTTACTGCGGCCAGTCTGCCAGAAGCGATATGTCACTCGTTGTGTATCTTAAGAGATTCATCGTTACTCCTTCCATAGGTTACTGGTATTGTCTGATTCAATACTACTCGTGACGAAACATTGGCTTTCTCAATAGTGCCCTAGTTCATACTCCCTGTTGCTCACACAGTTTATTACTTTTTGTGTACTTGTCCAGTCTGCCAGAAGCGATATGTCACTAGTTGTGTATCATAATAGAGTCATCGTTTCCCTCCTAGTGGTTATTCGAGATTTCTTAATCCAAATTCCTAGTAACGAGGCATTGGCTACTTTAAGAGAGTCATAGTTATTCGTCCCAATTGCTCACACAGTCTGCCGCTTTTTCTTACTGCGGCCAATCTGCCAGAAGCGATATGTCACTCGTTGTGTATCATAAGAGATTCATCGTTTCTCTTTCCTTTAGGTTACTGGTCTTCTCTGATTCAGTACCTCTCGTGACGAAAAATTGGCTACCTTAATTGTGCAATACATCTTCCTCCCAGTTGGTCACACAGTTTACTACTTTTTGTGTACTTTTTGTCTGCCAGATGCGATAATTCACTAGTTGTGTATCATAAAAGAGTCATCGTTTCTCCTCCTAGGGGTTATTCGAGATTTCTTAATCCAAACCCCTAGTAACGAGGCATTGGCTACCTTAAGAGAGTCATATTTACTCGTCCCAGTTGCTCAACCAGTCTGCCACTTTATCTTACTGCGGCCAGTTTGCCAGAAGCGATATGTCACTCGTTGTGTATCTTAAGAGATTCATCGTTACTCCTTCCATAGGTTACTGGTGGTCTCTGATTCAATACTGTTCGTGACGAAACATTGGCTTTCTTAATAGTGCCCTAACTCACCCTCCCTGCTGCTCACACAGTTTACTACGTTTTTTTGTGTACTTGTCCAGTCTACCAGAAGCGATATGTCACTAGTTGTGCATCATAATAGAGTCATCGTTTATCCTCCTAGGGGTTATTCGAGATTTATTAATCCAAATTTCTAGTAATGAGGCATTGGCTACCTTAAGAGAGTCATAGTTACTCGTCCCAATTGCTCACCCAGTCTGCCATTTTTTCTTACTGCGGCCAGTCTGCCAGAAGCGATATGTCACTCGTTGTGTATCTTAAGAGATTCATCGTTACTCCTATCATAGGTTACTGGTATTGTCTGATTCAATAGTACTCGTGACGAAACATTGGCTTTCTCAATAGTGCCCTAGTTCATACTCCCTGTTGCTCACACAGTTTATTACTTTTTGTGTACTTGTCCAGTCTGCCAGAAGCGATATGTCACTAGTTGTGCATCAAAATAGAGTCATCGTTTATCCTCCTAGGTGTTATTCGAGATTTCTTAATCCAAATTCCTAGTAACGAGGCATTGGCCACCTTAAGAGAGTCATAGTTACTCGTCCCAATTGCTCACCCAGTCTGCCATTTTTTCTTACTGCGGCCAGTCTGCCAGAAGCGATATGTCACTCGTTGTGTATCTTAACAGATTCATCGTTACTAGTTCCTTTAGGTTACTGGTATTCTCTGATTCAATACCTCTCGTGACGAAAATTTGGTTATATTAATAGTGCAATACTTCTTCCTCCCAGTTGCTCACACAGTTTACTACTTTTTGTGTACTTTTTGTCTGCCAGAAGCGATATGTCACCTGTTTTGTATCATAAAAGAGTCATCGTTTCTCCTCCTAGGTGTTATTCGAGATTTCTTAATCCAAACCGCTAGTAAGAGGCATTGGCTACCTTAAGAGAGTCATAGTTACTCGTCCCAATTGCTCAACCAGGCTGCCACTT
This sequence comes from Schistocerca gregaria, assembly GCF_023897955.1. NCBI lineage: Eukaryota > Metazoa > Arthropoda > Insecta > Orthoptera > Acrididae > Schistocerca > Schistocerca gregaria. The sequence continues at coordinate 29,525,816 of NC_064926.1, forward strand.
TTTCTTACTGCGGCCAGTCTGCCAGAAGCGATATGTCACTCGTTGTGTATCTTAAGAGATTCATCGTTTCTCCTTCCTTTAGCTTACTGGTATTCTCTGATTCAATACCTCTCGTGACGAAACATTGGCTTTCTTAATAGTGCCCTAACTCACCCTCCCTGCTGCTCTTACAGTTTACTACGTTTTTTTGTGTACTCGTCCAGTCTGCCAGAAGCGATATGTCACTAGTTGTGCATCATAATAGAGTCATCGTTTATCCTCCTAGGGGCTATTCGAGATTTCTTAATCCAAATTCCTAGTAACGAGGCATCGGCTACCTTAAGAGAGTCATAGTTACTCGTCCCAATTGCTCACCCAGTCTGCTATTTTTTCTTACTGCGGCCAGTCTGCCAGAAGCGATATGTCACTCGTTGTGTATCTTAACAGATTCATCGTTACTAGTTCCTTTAGGTTACTGGTATTCTCTGATTCAATACCTCTCGTGACGAAAAATTGGTTATATTAATAGTGCAATACTTCTTCCTCCCAGTTGCTCACACAGTTTACTACTTTTTGTGTAATTTTTGTCTGCCAGAAGCGATATGTCACCTGTTTTGTATCATAAAAGAGTCATCGTTTCTCCTCCTAGGGGTTATTCGAGATTTCTTAATCCAAACCCCTAGTAACGAGGCATTGGCTACCTTAAGAGAGTCATAGTTACTCGTCCCATTTGCTCACCCAGGCTGCCACTTTCTCTTACTGCGGCGTCTGCCAGAAGCGATATGTCACTCGTTGTGTATCTTAAGAGATTCATCGTTACTCCTTCCATAGGTTACTGGTGGTCTCTGATTCAATACTGTTCGTGACGAAACATTGGCTTTCTTAATAGTGCCCTAACTCAACCTCCCTGCTGCTCACACAGTTTACTACGTTTTTTTGTGTACTTATCCAGTCTACCAGAGGCGATATGTCACTAGTTGTGCATCATAATAGAGTCATCGTTTACCCTCCTAGGGGTTATTCGAGATTTATTAATCCAAATTCCTAGTAACGAGGCATTGGCTACCTTAAGAGAGTCATAGTTACTCGTCCCAATTGCTCACCCAGTCTGCCATTTTTTCTTACTGCGGCCAGTCTGCCAGAAGCGATATGTCACTCGTTGTGTATCTTAACAGATTCATCGTTACTAGTTCCTAGAGGTTACTGGTATTCTCTGATTCAATACCTCTCGTGACAAAAAATTGGTTATATTAATAGTGCAATACTTCTTCCTCCCAGTTGCTCACACAGTTTACTACTTTTCGTGCACTTTTTGTCTGCCAGAAGCGATATGTCACCTGTTTTGTATCATAAAAGAGTCATCGTTTCTTCTTCTAGGGGTTATTCGAGAATTCTTAATCCAAACCCCTAGTAAGAGGCATTGGCTACCTTAAGAGAGTCATAGTTACTCGTCCCAATTGCTCACCCAGGCTGCCACTTTTTCTTACTGCGGCCAGTCTGCCAGAAGCGATATGTCACTCGTTGTGTATCTTAACAGATTCATCGTTTCTCCTTCCTTTAGGTTACTGGTATTCTCTGATTCAATACCTCTCGTGACGAAAAATTGGCTATCTTAATTGTGCAATTCATCTTCCTCCCAGTTGGTCACACACTTAACTACTTTTTGTGTACTTTTTGTCTGCCAGATGCGATAATTCACTAGTTGTGTATCATAAAAAAGTCATCGCTTCTCCTCCTTGGGGTTATTCGAGATTTCTTAAACCAAACCCCTAGTAACGAGGCATTGGCTACCTTAAGAGAGTCATAGTTACTCGTCCCAATTGCTCAAAAAGTCTGCCACTTTTTCTTACTGCGGCCAGTTTGCCACAAGCGATATGTCACACGTTGTGTATCTTAAGAGATTCATCGTTACTCCTTCCATAGGTTACTGGTGGTCTCTGATTCAATACTGTTCGTGACGAAACATTGGCTTTCTTAATAGTGCCCTAAGTCACCCTCCCTGCTGCTCACACAGTTTACTACGTTTTTTTGTGTACTTGTCCAGTCTGCCAGAAGCGATATGTCACTAGTTGTGCATCATAATAGATTCATCGTTTATCCTCCTAGGGGTTATTCGAGATTTCTTAATCCAAATTCCTAGTAACGAGGCATTGGCTACCTTAAGAGAGTCATAGTTACTCGTCCCAATTGCTCACCCAGTCTGCCATTTTTTCTTACTGCGGCCAGTCTGCCAGAAGCGATACGTCACTCGTTGTGTATCTTAAGAGATTCATCGTTACTCCTTCCTTTAGGTTACTGGTATTCTCTGATTCAATACCTCTCGTGACGAAAAATTGGTTATATTAATACTGCAATACTTCTTCCTCCCAGTTGCTCACACAGTTTACTACTTTTTGTGCACTTTTTGTCTGCCAGAAGCGATATGTCACCTGTTTTGTATCATAAAAGAGTCATCGTTTCTCCTCCTAGGGGTTATTCGTGATTTCTTGATCCAAACCCCTAGTAAGAGGCATTGGCTACCTTAAGAGAGTCATAGTTACTCGTCCCAATTGCTCAGCCAGGCTGCCACTTTCTCTTACTGCGGCGTCTGCCAGAAGCGATATGTCACTCGTTGTGTATCTTAAGAGATTCATCGTTACTCCTTCCATAGGTTACTGGTGGTCTCTGATTCAATACTGTTCGTGACGAAACATTGGCTTTCTTAATAGTGCCCTAACTCACCCTCCCTGCTGCTCACACAGTTTACTACGTTTTTTTGTGTACTTGTCCAGTCTACCAGAAGCGATATGTCACTAGTTGTGCATCATAATAGAGTCATCGTTTATCCTCCTAGGGGTTATTCGAGATTTCTTAATCCAAATTCCTAGTAACGAGGCATTGGCTACCTTAAGAGAGTCATAGTTACTCGTCCCAATTGCTCACCCAGTCTGCCATTTTTTCTTACTGCGGCCAGTCTGCCAGAAGCGATATGTCACTCGTTGTGTATCTTAAGAGATTCATCGTTACTCCTTCCATAGGTTACTGGTATTGTCTGATTCAATAATACTCGTGACGAAACATTGGCTTTCTCAATAGTGCCCTAGTTCATACTCCCTGTTGCTCACACAGTTTATTACTTTTTGTGTACTTGTCCAGTCTGCCAGAAGCGATATGTCACTAGTTGTGTATCATAATAGAGTCATCGTTTCCCTCCTAGTGGTTATTCGAGATTTCTTAATCCAAATTCCTAGTAACGAGGCATTGGCTACTTTAAGAGAGTCATAGTTATTCGTCCCAATTGCTCACACAGTCTGCCGCTTTTTCTTACTGCGGCCAATCTGCCAGAAGCGATATGTCACTCGTTGTGTATCATAAGAGATTCATCGTTTCTCTTTCCTTTAGGTTACTGGTCTTCTCTGATTCAGTACCTCTCGTGACGAAAAATTGGCTACCTTAATTGTGCAATACATCTTCCTCCCAGTTGGTCACACAGTTTACTACTTTTTGTGTACTTTTTGTCTGCCAGATGCGATAATTCACTAGTTGTGTATCATAAAAGAGTCATCGTTTCTCCTCCTAGGGGTTATTCGAGATTTCTTAATCCAAACCCCTAGTAACGAGGCATTGGCTACCTTAAGAGAGTCATATTTACTCGTCCCAGTTGCTCAACCAGTCTGCCACTTTATCTTACTGCGGCCAGTTTGCCAGAAGCGATATGTCACTCGTTGTGTATCTTAAGAGATTCATCGTTACTCCTTCCATAGGTTACTGGTGGTCTCTGATTCAATACTGTTCATGACGAAACATTGGCTTTCTTAATAGTGCCCTAACTCACCCTCCCTGCTGCTCACACAGTTTACTACGTTTTTTTGTGTACTTGTCCAGTCTACCAGAAGCGATATGTCACTAGTTGTGCATCATAATAGAGTCATCGTTTATCCTACTAGGGGTTATTCGAGATTTCTTAATCCAAATTCCTAGTAACGAAGCATTGGCTACCTTAAGAGAGTCATAGTTACTCGTCCCAATTGCTCACCCAGTCTGCCATTTTTTCTTACTGCGGCCAGTCTGCCAGAAGCGATATGTCACTCGTTGTGTATCTTAAGAGATTCATCGTTACTCCTTCCATAGGTTACTGGTATTGTCTGATTCAATACTACTCGTGACGAAACATTGGCTTTCTCAATAGTGCCCTAGTTCATACTCCCTGTTGCTCACACAGTTTATTACTTTTTGTGTACTTGTCCAGTCTGCCAGAAGCGATATGTCACTAGTTGTGTATCATAATAGAGTCATCGTTTCCCTCCTAGTGGTTATTCGAGATTTCTTAATCCAAATTCCTAGTAACGAGGCATTGGCTACTTTAAGAGAGTCATAGTTATTCGTCCCAATTGCTCACACAGTCTGCCACTTTTTCTTACTGCGGCCAGTTTGCCAGAAGCGATATGTCACTCGTTGTGTATCTTAAGAGATTCATCGTTACTCCTTCCATGGGTTACTGGTGGTCTCTGATTCAATACTGTTCGTGACGAAACATTGGCTTTCTTAATAGTGCCCTAACTCACCCTCCCTGTTGCTCACACAGTTTACTACGTTTTTTGTGTACTTGTCCAGTCTGATAGAAGCGATATGTCACTAGTTGTGCATCATAATAGAGTCATCGTTTATCCTACTAGGGGTTATTCGAGATTTCTTAATCCAAATTCCTAGTAACGAAGCATTGGCTACCTTAAGAGAGTCATAGTTACTCGTCCCAATTGCTCACCCAGTCTGCCATTTTTTCTTACTGCGGCCAGTCTGCCAGAAGCGATATGTCACTCGTTGTGTATCTTAAGAGATTCATCGTTACTCCTTCCACAGGTTACTGGTATTGTCTGATTCAATACTACTCGTGACGAAACATTGGCTTTCTCAATAGTGCCCTAGTTCATACTCCCTGTTGCTCACACAGTTTATTACTTTTTGTGTACTTGTCCAGTCTGCCAGAAGCGATATGTCACTAGTTGTGTATCATAATAGAGTCTTCGTTTCCCTCCTAGTGTTTATTCGAGATTTCTTAGTCCAAATTCCTAGTAACGAGGCATTGGCTACTTTAAGAGAGTCATAGTTATTCGTCCCAATTGCTCACACAGTCTGCCACTTTTTCTTACTGCGGCCAGTCTGCCAGAAGCGATATGTCACTCGTTGTGTATCATAAGAGATTCATCGTTTCCCCTTCCTTTAGGTTACTGGTATTCTCTGATTCAATACTTCTCGAGACGAAAAATTGGCTATCTTAATTGTGCAATACATCTTCCTCCCAGTTGGTCACACAGTTTACTACTTTTTGTGTACTTTTTGTATCTCTCGTGACGAAAAATTGGCTATCTTAATTGTGCAATACATCTTCCTCCCAGTTGGTCACACAGTTTACTACTTTTTGTGTACTTTTTGTCTGCCAGATGCGATAATTAGCTAGTTGTGTATCATAAAAGAGTCATCGTTTCTCCTCCAAGGGGTTATTCGAGATTTCTTAATCCAAACCCCTAGTAACGAGGCATTGGCTACCTTAAGAGAGTCATAGTAACTCGTCCCAATTGCTCACCCAGGCTGCCACTTTCTCTTACTGCGGCGTCTGCGAGAAGCGATATGTCACTCGTTGTGTATCTTAAGAGATTCATCGTTTCTCCTTCCTTTAGGTTACTGGTATTCTCTGATTCAATACCTCTCGTGACGAAAAATTGGCTATCTTAATTGTGCAATACATCTTCCTCCCAGTTGGTCACACAGTTTACTACTTTTTGTGTACTTTTTGTCTGCCAGATGCGATAATTCACTAGTTGTGTATCATAAAAGAGTCATCGTTTCTCCTCCTAGGGGTTATTCGAGATTTTATTAATCCAAACCCCTAGTAACGAGGCATTGGCTACTTTAAGAGAGTCATAGTTACTCGTCCCAATTGCTCAACCAGTCTGCCACTTTATCTTACTGCGGCCAGTTTGCCAGAAGCGATATGTCACTCGTTGTGTATCTTAAGAGATTCATCGTTACTCCTTCCATGGGTTACTGGTGGTCTCTGATTCAATACTGTTCGTGACGAAACATTGGCTTTCTTAATAGTGCCCTAACTCACCCTCCCTGTTGCTCACACAGTTTACTACGTTTTTTGTGTACTTGTCCAGTCTGATAGAAGCGATATGTCACTAGTTGTGCATCATAATAGAGTCATCGTTTATCCTACTAGGGGTTATTCGAGATTTCTTAATCCAAATTCCTAGTAACGAAGCATTGGCTACCTTAAGAGAGTCATAGTTACTCGTCCCAATTGCTCACCCAGTCTGCCATTTTTTCTTACTGCGGCCAGTCTGCCAGAAGCGATATGTCACTCGTTGTGTATCTTAAGAGATTCATCGTTACTCCTTCCACAGGTTACTGGTATTGTCTGATTCAATACTACTCGTGACGAAACATTGGCTTTCTCAATAGTGCCCTAGTTCATACTCCCTGTTGCTCACACAGTTTATTACTTTTTGTGTACTTGTCCAGTCTGCCAGAAGCGATATGTCACTAGTTGTGTATCATAATAGAGTCTTCGTTTCCCTCCTAGTGGTTATTCGAGATTTCTTAATCCAAATTCCTAGTAACGAGGCATTGGCTACTTTAAGAGAGTCATAGTTATTCGTCCCAATTGCTCACACAGTCTGCCACTTTTCTTACTGCGGCCAGTCTGCCAGAAGCGATATGTCACTCGTTGTGTATCATAAGAGATTCATCGTTTCCCCTTCCTTTAGGTTACTGGTATTCTCTGATTCAATACTTCTCGAGACGAAAAATTGGCTATCTTAATTGTGCAATACATCTTCCTCCCAGTTGGTCACACAGTTTACTACTTTTTGTGTACTTTTTGTATCTCTCGTGACGAAAAATTGGCTATCTTAATTGTGCAATACATCTTCCTCCCAGTTGGTCACACAGTTTACTACTTTTTGTGTACTTTTTGTCTGCCAGATGCGATAATTAGCTAGTTGTGTATCATAAAAGAGTCATCGTTTCTCCTCCAAGGGGTTATTCGAGATTTCTTAATCCAAACCCCTAGTAACGAGGCATTGGCTACCTTAAGAGAGTCATAGTAACTCGTCCCAATTGCTCACCCAGGCTGCCACTTTCTCTTACTGCGGCGTCTGCGAGAAGCGATATGTCACTCGTTGTGTATCTTAAGAGATTCATCGTTTCTCCTTCCTTTAGGTTACTGGTATTCTCTGATTCAATACCTCTCGTTACGAAAAATTGGCTATCTTAATTGTGCAATACATCTTCCTCCCAGTTGGTCACACAGTTTACTACTTTTTGTGTACTTTTTGTCTGCCAGATGCGATAATTCACTAGTTGTGTATCATAAAAGAGTCATCGTTTCTCCTCCTAGGGGTTATTCGAGATTTTATTAATCCAAACCCCTAGTAACGAGGCATTGGCTACTTTAAGAGAGTCATAGTTACTCGTCCCAATTGCTCAACCAGTCTGCCACTTTATCTTACTGCGGCCAGTTTGCCAGAAGCGATATGTCACTCGTTGTGTATCTTAAGAGATTCATCGTTACTCCTTCCATGGGTTACTGGTGGTCTCTGATTCAATACTGTTCGTGACGAAACATTGGCTTTCTTAATAGTGCCCTAACTCACCCTCCCTGTTGCTCACACAGTTTACTACGTTTTTTGTGTACTTGTCCAGTCTGATAGAAGCGATATGTCACTAGTTGTGCATCATAATAGAGTCATCGTTTATCCTACTAGGGGTTATTCGAGATTTCTTAATCCAAATTCCTAGTAACGAAGCATTGGCTACCTTAAGAGAGTCATAGTTACTCGTCCCAATTGCTCACCCAGTCTGCCATTTTTTCTTACTGCGGCCAGTCTGCCAGAAGCGATATGTCACTCGTTGTGTATCTTAAGAGATTCATCGTTACTCCTTCCATAGGTTACTGGTATTGTCTGATTCAATACTACTCGTGACGAAACATTGGCTTTCTCAATAGTGCCCTAGTTCATACTCCCTGTTGCTCACACAGTTTATTACTTTTTGTGTACTTCTCCAGTCTGCCAGAAGCGATATGTCACTAGTTGTGTATCATAATAGAGTCATCGTTTCCCTCCTAGTGGTTATTCGAGATATCTTAATCCAAATTCCTAGTAACGAGGCATTGGCTACTTTAAGAGAGTCATAGTTATTCGTCCCAATTGCTCACACAGTCTGCCAGTTTTTCTTACTGCGGCCAGTCTGCCAGAAGCGATATGTCACTCGTTGTGTATCATAAGAGATTCATCGTTTCCCCTTCCTTTAGGTTACTGGTATTCTCTGATTCAATACTTCTCGAGACGAAAAATTGGCTATCTTAATTGTGCAATACATCTTCCTCCCAGTTGGTCACACAGTTTACTACTTTTTGTGTACTTTTTGTACCTCTCGTGACGAAAAATTGGCTATCTTAATTGTGCAATACATCTTCCTCCCAGTTGGTCACACAGTTTACTACTTTTTGTGTACTTTTTGTCTGCCAGATGCGATAATTAGCTAGTTGTGTATCATAAAAGAGTCATCGTTTCTCCTCCAAGGGGTTATTCGAGATTTCTTAATCCAAACCCCTAGTAACGAGGCATTGGCTACCTTAAGAGAGTCATAGTAACTCGTCCCAATTGCTCACCCTGGCTGCCACTTTCTCTTACTGCGGCGTCTGCGAGAAGCGATATGTCACTCGTTGTGTATCTTAAGAGATTCATCGTTTCTCCTTCCTTTAGGTTACTGGTATTCTCTGATTCAATACCTCTCGTGACGAAAAATTGGCTATCTTAATTGTGCAATACATCTTCCTCCCAGTTGGTCACACAGTTTACTACTTTTTGTGTACTTTTTGTCTGCCAGATGCGATAATTCACTAGTTGTGTATCATAAAAGAGTCATCGTTTCTCCTCCTAGGGTTTATTCGAGATTTTATTAATCCAAACCCCTAGTAACGAGGCATTGGCTACCTTAAGAGAGTCATAGTTACTCGTCCCAATTGCTCAACCAGTCTGCCACTTTATCTTACTGCGGCCAGTTTGCCAGAAGCGATATGTCACTCGTTGTGTATCTTAAGAGATTCATCGTTACTCCTTCCATGGGTTACTGGTGGTCTCTGATTCAATACTGTTCGTGACGAAACATTGGCTTTCTTAATAGTGCCCTAACTCACCCTCCCTGTTGCTCACACAGTTTACTACGTTTTTTGTGTACTTGTCCAGTCCGATAGAAGCGATATGTCACTAGTTGTGCATCATAATAGAGTCATCGTTTATCCTACTAGGGGTTATTCGAGATTTCTTAATCCAAATTCCTAGTAACGAAGCATTGGCTACCTTAAGAGAGTCATAGTTACTCGTCCCAATTGCTCACCCAGTCTGCCATTTTTTCTTACTGCGGCCAGTCTGCCAGAAGCGATATGTCACTCGTTGTGTATATTAAGAGATTCATCGTTACTCCTTCCATAGGTTACTGGTATTGTCTGATTCAATACTACTCGTGACGAAACATTGGCTTTCTCAATAGTGCCCTAGTTCATACTCCCTGTTGCTCACACAGTTTATTACTTTTTGTGTACTTGTCCAGTCTGCCAGAAGCGATATGTCACTAGTTGTGTATCATAATAGAGTCATCGTTTCCCTCCTAGTGGTTATTCGAGATATCTTAATCCAAATTCCTAGTAACGAGGCATTGGCTACTTTAAGAGAGTCATAGTTATTCGTCCCAATTGCTCACACAGTCTGCCACTTTTTCTTACTGCGGCCAGTCTGCCAGAAGCGATATGTCACTCGTTGTGTATCATAAGAGATTCATCGTTTCCCCTTCCTTTAGGTTACTGGTATTCTCTGATTCAATACTTCTCGAGACGAAAAATTGGCTATCTTAATTGTGCAATACATCTTCCTCCCAGTTGGTCACACAGTTTACTACTTTTTGTGTACTTTTTGTCTGCCAGATGCGATAATTCACTAGTTGTGTATCATAAAAGAGACATCGTTTCTCCTCCTAGGGGTTATTCGAGATTTTATTAATCCAAACCCCTAGTAACGAGGCATTGGCTACCTTAAGAGAGTCATAGTTACTCGTCCCAATTGCTCAACCAGTCTGCCACTTTATCTTACTGCGGCCAGTTTGCCAGAAGCGATATGTCACTCGTTGTGTATCTTAAGAGATTCATCGTTACTCCTTCCATGGGTTACTGGTGGTCTCTGATTCAATACTGTTCGTGACGAAACATTGGCTTTCTTAATAGTGCCCTAACTCACCCTCCCTGTTGCTCACACAGTTTACTACGTTTTTTGTGTACTTGTCCAGTCTGATAGAAGCGATATGTCACTAGTTGTGCATCATAATAGAGTCATCGTTTATCCTACTAGGGGTTATTCGAGATTTCTTAATCCAAATTCCTAGTAACGAAGCATTGGCTACCTTAAGAGAGTCATAGTTACTCGTCCCAATTGCTCACCCAGTCTGCCATTTTTTCTTACTGCGGCCAGTCTGCCAGAAGCGATATGTCACTCGTTGTGTATCTTAAGAGATTCATCGTTACTCCTTCCATAGGTTACTGGTATTGTCTGATTCAATACTACTCGTGACGAAACATTGGCTTTCTCAATAGTGCCCTAGTTCATACTCCCTGTTGCTCACACAGTTTATTACTTTTTGTGTACTTGTCCAGTCTGCCAGAAGCGATATGTCACTAGTTGTGTATCATAATAGAGTCATCGTTTCCCTCCTAGTGGTTATTCGAGATATCTTAATCCAAATTCCTAGTAACGAGGCATTGGCTACTTTAAGAGAGTCATAGTTATTCGTACCAATTGCTCACACAGTCTGCCACTTTCTCTTACTGCGGCGTCTGCCAGAAGCGATATGTCACTCGTTGTGTATCTTAAGAGATTCATCGTTACTCCTTCCATAGGTTACTGGTATTGTCTGATTCAATACTACTCGTGACGAAACATTGGCTTTCTCAATAGTGCCCTAGTTCATACTCCCTGTTGCTCACACAGTTTATTACTTTTTGTGTACTTGTCCAGTCTGCCAGAAGCGATATGTCACTAGTTGTGTATCATAATAGAGTCATCGTTTCCCTCCTAGTGGTTATTCGAGATTTCTTAATCCAAACCCCTAATAACGAGGCATTGGCTACCTTAAGAGAGTCATAGTTACTCGTCCCAATTGCTCACCCAGGCTGCCACTTTCTCTTACTGCGGCCAGTTTGCCAGAAGCGATATGTCACTCGTTGTGTATCTTAAGAGATTCATCGTTTCTCCTTCCTTTAGCTTACTGGTATTCTCTGATTCAATACCTCTCGTGACGAAACATTCGCTTTTTTAATAGTGCCCTAACTCTCCCTCCCTGCTGCTCACACAGTTTACTACGTTTTTTTGTGTACTTGTCCAGTCTGCCAGAAGCGATATGTCACTAGTTGTGCATCATAATAGAGTCATCGTTTATCCTTTTAGGGGCTATTCGAGATTTCTTAATCCAAATTCCTAGTAACGAGGCATTGGCTACCTTAAGAGAGTCATAGTTACTCGTCCCAATTGCTCACCCAGTCTGCCATTTTTTCTTACTGCGGCCAGTCTGCCAGAAGCGATATATCACTCGTTGTGTATCTTAACAGATTCATCGTTACTAGTTCCTTTAGGTTACTGGTATTCTCTGATTCAATACCTCTCGTGACGAAAAATTGGTTATATTAATAGTGCAATACTTCTTCCTCCCAGTTGCTCACACAGTTTACTACTTTTTGTGTAATTTTTGTCTGCCAGAAGCGATTAGTCACCTGTTTTGTATCATAAAAGAGTCATCGTTTCTCCTCCTAGGGGTTATTCGAGATTTCTTAATCCAAACCCCTAGTAAGAGGCATTGGCTACCTTAAGAGAGTCATAGTTACTCGTCCCAATTGCACACCCAGGCTGCCACTTTTTCTTACTGCGGCAAGTCTGCCAGAAGCGATATGTCACTCGTTGTGTATCTTAAGAGATTCATCGTTTCTCCTTCCTTTAGGTTACTGGTATTCTCTGATTCAATACCTCTCGTGACGAAAAATTGGTTATCTTAATTGTGCAATACATCTTCCTCCCAGTTGGTCACACAGTTTACTACTTTTTGTGTACTTTTTGTCTGCCAGATGCGATAATTAGCTAGTTGTGTATCATAAAAGAGTCATCGTTTCTCCTCCAAGGGGTTATTCGAGATTTCTTAATCCAAACCCCTAGTAACGAGGCATTGACTACCTTAAGAGAGTCATAGTTACTCGTCCCAATTGCTCACCCAGGCTGCCACTTTCTCTTACTGCGGCGTCTGCCAGAAGCGATATGTCACTCGTTGTGTATCTTAAGAGATTCATCGTTTCTCCTTCCTTTAGGTTACTGGTATTCTCTGATTCAATACCTCTCGTGACGAAAAATTGGCTATCTTAATTGTGCAATACATCTTCCTCCCACTTGTTCACACAGTTAACTACTTTTTGTGCACTTTTTGACTGCCAGATGCGATAATTCACTAGTTCTGTATCATAAAAGAGTCACCCTTTATCCTCCTAGGGGTTATTCGAGATTTCTTAATCCAAATTACTAGTAACGAGGCATTGGCTACCTTAAGAGAGTCATAGTTACTCGTCCCAATTGCTCAACCAGTCTGCCACTTTTTCTTACTGCGGCCAGTTTGCCAGAAGCGATATGTCACTCGTTGTGTATCTTAAGAGATTCATCGTTACTCCTTCCATAGGTTACTGGTGGTCTCTGATTCAATACTGTTCGTGACGAAACATTGGCTTTCTTAATAGTGCCCTAACTCACCCTCCCTGCTGCTCACACAGTTTACTACGTTTTTTTGTGTACTTGTCCAGTCTGCCAGAAGCGATATGTCACCAGTTGTGTATCATAATAGAGTCATCGTTTATCCTCCTAGGGGTTATTCGAGATTTCTTAATCCAAATTCCTAGTAACGAGGCATTGGCTACCTTAAGAGAGTCATAGTTACTCGTCCCAATTGCTCACCCAGTCTGCCATTTTTTCTTACTGCGGCCAGTCTGCCAGAAGCGATATGTCACTCGTTGTGTATCTTAACAGATTCATCGTTACTAGTTCCTTTAGGTTACTGGTATTCTCTGATTCAATACCTCTCGTGACGAAAAATTGGTTATATTAATAGTGCAATACTTCTTCCTCCCAGTTGCTCACACAGTTTACTACTTTTTGTGTAATTTTTGTCTGCCAGAAGCGATATGTCACCTGTTTTGTATCATAAAAGAGTCATCGTTTCTCCTCCTAGGGATTATTCGAGATTTCTTAATCCAAACACCTAGTAAGAGGCATTGGCTACCTTAAGAGAGTCATAGTTACTCGTCCCAATTGCTCACCCAGGCTGCCACTTTTTCTTACTGCGGCCAGTCTGCCAGAAGCGATATGTCACACGTTGTGTATCTTAACAGATTCATCGATACTAGTTCCTTTAGGTTACTGGTATTCTCAGATTCAATACCTCTCGTGACGAAAAATTAGTTATATTACTAGTGCAATACTTCTTCCTCCCAGTTGCTCACACAGTTTACTACTTTTTGTGTAATTTTTGTCTGCCAGAAGCGATATGACACCTGTTTTGTATCATAAAAGAGTCATCGTTTCTCCTCCTAGGGGTTATTCGTGATTTCTTAATCCAAACCCCTAGTAAGAGGCATTGGCTACCTTAAGAGAGTCATAGTTACTCGTCCCAATTGCTCACCCAGGCTGCCACTTTTACTTACTGCGGCCAGTCTGCCAGAAGCGATATGTCACTCGTTGTGTATCTTAAGAGATTCATCGTTACTCCTTCCATAGGTTACTGGTGGTCTCTGATTCAATACTGTTCGTGACGAAACATTGGCTTTCTTAATGGTGCCCTAACTCACCCTCCCTGTTGCTCACACAGTTTACTACGTTTTTTTGTGTACTTGTCCAGTCTGCCAGAAGCGATCTGTCACTAGTTGTGTATCATAATAGAGTCATCGTTTCTCTCCTAGTGGTTATTCGAGATTTCTTAATCCAAATTCCTAGTAACGAGGCATTGGCTACATTAAGAGATTCATAGTTATTCGTCCCAATCACACAGTCTGCCACTTTTTCTTACTGTGGCCAGTCTGCCAGAAGCGATATGTCACTCGTTGTGTATCATAAGAGATTCATCGTTTCTCCTTCCTTTAGGTTACTGGTATTCTCTGATTCAATACCTCTCGTGACGAAAAATTGGCTATCTTAATTGTGCAATACATCTTCCTCCCAGTTGGTCACACAGTTTACTACTTTTTGTGTACTTTTTGTCTGCCAGAATCGATAATTCACTAGTTGTGTATCATAAAAGAGTCATCGTTTCTCCTCCTAGGGGTTATTCGAGATTTCTTAATCCAAACCCCTAGTAACGAGGCATTGGCTACTTTAAGAGAGTCATAGTTACTCGTCCCAATTGCTCACCCAGGCTGCCACTTTCTCTTACTGCGGCGTCTGCCAGAAGCGATATGTCACTCGTTGTGTATCTTAAGAGATTCACCGTTTCTCCTTCCTTTAGGTTACTGGTATTCTCTGATTCAATACCTCTCGTGACGAAACATTGGCTTTCTTAATAGTGCCCTAACTCACCCTTCCTGCTGCTCACACAGTTTACTACGTTTTTTTGTGTACTTTTTGTCTGCCAGAAGCGATATGTCACTAGTTGTGCATCATAATAGAGTCATCGTTTATCCTCCTAGGGGTTATTCGAGATTTCTTAATCCAAATTCCTAGTAACGAGGCATTGGCTACCTTAAGAGAGTCATAGTTACTCGTCCCAATTGCTCACCCAGTCTGCCATTTTTTCTTACTGCGGCCAGTCTGCCAGAAGCGATATGGCACTCGTTGTGTATCTTAACAGATTCATCGTTACTAGTTCCTTTAGGTTACTGGTATTCTCTGATTCAATACCTCTCGTGACGAAAAGTTGGTTATATTAATAGTGCAATACTTCTTCCTCCCAGTTGCTCACACAGTTTACTACTTTTTGTGTAATTTTTGTCTGCCAGAAGCGATATATCACCTGTTTATTATCGTAAAAGAGTCATCGTTTATCCTCCTAGGGGTTATTCGAGATTTCTTAATCCAAACCCCTAGTAAGAGGCATTGGCTACCTTAAGAGAGTCATAGTTACTCGTCCCAATTGCTCACCCAGGCTGCCACTTTTTCTTACTGTGGCCAGTCTGCCAGAAGCGATATGTCACTCGTTGTGTATCTTAAGAGATTCATCGTTTCTCCTTCCTTTAGGTTACTGGTATTCTGTGATTCAATACCTCTCGTGACGAAAAATTGGCTATCTTAATTGTGCAATTCATCTTCCTCCCAGTTGGTCACACAGTTAACTACTTTTTGTGTACTTTTTGTCTGCCAGATGCGATATTTCACTAGTTGTGTATCATAAAAGAGTCATCGTTTCTCCTCCAAGGGGTTATTCGAGATTTCTTAATCCAAACCCCTAGTAACGAGGCATTGGCTACCTTAAGAGAGTCATAGTTACTCGTCCCAATTGCTCACCCAGGCTGCCACTTTCTCTTACTGCGGCGTCTGCCAGAAGCGATATGTCACTCGTTGTGTACCTTAAGAGATTCATCGTTTCTCCTTCCTTTAGGTTACTGGTATTCTCTGATTCAATACCTCTCGTGACGAAAAATTGGCTATCTTAATTGTGCAATACATCTTCCTCCCACTTGTTCACACAGTTAACTACTTTTTGTGTACTTTTTGTCTGCCAGATGCGATAATTCACTAGTTGTGTATCATAAAAGAGTCATCGTTTCTCCTCCTAGGGGTTATTCGAGATTTCTTAATCTAAATTCCTAGTAACGAGGCATTGGCTACCTTAAGAGAGTCATAGTTACTCGTCCCAATTGCTCAACCAGTCTGCCACTTTTTCTTACTGCGGCCAGTTTGCCAGAAGCGATATGTCACTCGTTGTGTATCTTAAGAGATTCATCGTTACTCCTTCCATAGGTTACTGGTGGTCTCTGATTCAATACTGTTCGTGACGAAACATTGGCTTTCTTAATAGTGCCCTAACTCACCCTCCCTGCTGCTCACACAGTTTACTACGTTTTTTTGTGTACTTGTCCAGTCTGCCAGAAGCGATATGTCACTAGTTGTGCATCATAATAGAGTCATCGTTTATCCTCCTAGGGGTTTCGAGATTTCTTAATCCAAATTCCTAGTAACGAGGCATTGGCTACCTTAAGAGAGTCATAGTTACTCGTCCCAATTGCTCAACCAGTTTGCCACTTTTTCTTACTGCGGCCGGTTTGCCAGAAGCGATATGTCACTCGTTGTGTATCTTAAGAGATTCATCGTTACTCCTTCCATAGGTTACTGGTGTTGTCTGATTCAATACTACTCGTGACGAAACATTGGCTTTCTCAATAGTGCCCTAGTTCATACTCCCTGTTGCTCACACAGTTTATTACTTTTTGTGTACTTGTCCAGTCTGCCAGAAGCGATATGTCACTAGTTGTGTATCATAATAGAGTCATCGTTTCCCTCCTAGTGGTTATTCGAGATTTCTTAATCCAAATTCCTAGTAACGAGGCATTGGCTACTTTAAGAGAGTCATAGTTATTCGTCCCAATTGCTCACACAGTCTGCCACTTTTTCTTACTGCGGCCGGTTTGCCAGAAGCGATATGGCACTCGTTGTGTATCTTAAGAGATTCATCTTTACTCCTTCCTTTAGGTTACTGGTATTCTCTGATTCAATACCTCTCGTGACGAAACATTGGTTCCATTAATAGTGCAATACTTTTTCCTCCCAGTTGCTCACACAGTTTACTACTTTTTGTGTACTTTTTGTCTGCCAGAAGCGATAGGTCACCTGTTTTCTATCATAAAAGAGTCATCGTTTCTCCTCCTAGGGGTTATTCGAGATTTCTTAATCCAAACCCCTAGTAAGAGGCATTGGCTACCTTAAGAGAGTCATAGTTACGCGTCCCAATTGCTCACCCAGGCTGCCACTTTTTCTTACTGCGGCCAGTCTGCCAGAAGCGATATGTCACTCGTTGTGTATCTTAAGAGATTCATCGTTTCTCCTTCCTTTAGGTTACTGGTATTCTCTGATTCAATACCTCTCGTGACGAAAAATTGGCTATCTTAATTGTGCAATTCATCTTCCTCCCAGTTGGTCACACAGTTAACTTCTTTTTGTGTACTTTTTGTCTGCCAGATGCGATAATTAGCTAGTTGTGTATCATAAAAGAGTCATCGTTTCTCCTCCAAGGGGTTATTCGAGATTTCTTAATCCAAACCCCTAGTAACGAGGCATTGGCTACCTTAAGAGAGTCATAGTTACTCGTCCCAATTGATCACCCAGGCTGCCACTTTTTCTTACTGCGGCCAGTCTGCCAGAAGCGATATGTCACTCGTTGTGTATCTTAAGAGATTCATCGTTTCTCCTTCCTTTAGGTTACTGGTATTCTCTGATTCAATAACTCTCGTGACGAAAAATTGGCTATCTTAATTGTGCAATACATCTTCCTTCCACTTGGTCACACAGTTTACTACTTTTTGTGTACTTTTTGTCTGCCAGATGCGATAATTCACTAGTTGTGTATAATAAAAGAGTCATCGTTTCTCCTCCTAGGGGTTATTCGAGATTTCTTAATCCAAACCCCTAGTAACGGGGCATTGGCTACCTTAAGAGAGTCATAGTTACTCGTCCCAATTGCTCACCCAGGCTGCCACTTTCTCTTACTGCGGCGTCTGCCAGAAGCGATATGTCACTCGTTGTGTATCTTAAGAGATTCATCGTTTCTCCTTCCTTTAGGTTACTGGTATTCTCTGATTCAATACCTCTCGTGACGAAACATTGGCTTTCTTAATAGTGCCCTAACTCACCCTTCCTGCTGCTCACACAGTTTACTACGTTTTTTTGTGTACTTGTCCAGTCTTCCAGAAGCGATATGTCACTAGTTGTGCATCATGATAGAGTCATCGTTTATCCTCCTAGGGGTTATTCGAGATTTCTTTATCCAAATTCCTAGTAACGATGCATTGGCTACCTTAAGAGAGTCATAGTTACTCGTCCCAATTGCTCACCCAGTCTGCCATTTTTTCTTACTGCGGCCAGTCTGCCAGAAGCGATATGGCACTCGTTGTGTATCTTAACAGATTCATAGTTACTAATTCCTTTAGGTTACTGGTATTCTCTGATTCAATACCTCTCGTGACGAAAAGTTGGTTATATTAATAGTGCAATACTTCTTCCTCCCAGTTGCTCACACAGTTTACTACTTTTTGTGTAATTTTTGTCTGCCAGAAGCGATATGTCACCTGTTTATTATCATAAAAGAGTCATCGTTTATCCTCCTAGGGGTTATTCGAGATTTCTTAATCCAAACCCCTAGTAAGAGGCATTGGCTACCTAAGAGAGTCATAGTTACTCGTCCCAATTGCTCACCCAGGCTGCCACTTTTTCTTACTGCGGCCAGTGTGCCAGAAGCGATATGTCACTCGTTGTGTATCTTAAGAGATTCATCGTTCCTCCTTCCTTTAGGTTACTGGTATTCTCTGATTCAATACCTCTCTTGACGAAAAATTGGCTATCTTAATTGTGCAATTCATCTTCCTCCCAGTTGGTCACACAGTTAACTACTTTTTGTGTACTTTTTGTCTGCCAGATGCGATATTTCACTAGTTGTGTATCATAAAAGAGTCATCGTTTCTCCTCCAAGGGGTTATTCGAGATTTCTTAATCCAAACACCTGGTAACGAGGCATTGGCTACCTTAAGAGAGTCATAGTTACTCGTCCCAATTGTCAACCAGTCTGCCACTTTTTCTTACTGCGGCCGGTTTGCCAGAAGCGATATGTCACTCGTTGTGTATCTTAAGAGATTCATAGTTACTCCTTCCATAGGTTACTGGTGTTGTCTGATTCAATACTACTCGTGACGAAACATTGGCTTTCTCAATAGTGCCCTAGTTCATACTCCCTGTTGCTCACACAGTTTATTACTTTTTGTGTACTTGTCCAGTCTGCCAGAAGCGATATGTCACTCGTTGTGTATCATAAGAGATTCATCGTTTCTCCTTCCTTTAGGTTACTTGTATTCTCTGATTCAATACCTCTCGTGACGAAAAATTGGCTATCTTAATTGTGCAATACATCTTCCTCCCAGTTGGTCACACAGTTTACTACTTTTTGTGTACTTTTTGTCTGCCAGATGCGATAATTCACTAGTTGTGTATCATAAAAGAGTCATCGTTTCTCCTCCTAGGGTTTATTCGAGATTTCTTAATTCAAACCCCTAGTAAGAGGCATTGGCTACCTTAAGAGAGTCATAGTTACTCGTCCGAATTGCTCACCCAGGCTGCCACATTTTCTTACTGCGGCCAGTCTGCCAGAAGCGATATGGCACTCGTTGTGTATCTTAAGAGATTCATCGTTACTCCTTCCTTTAGGTTACTGGTATTCTCTGATTCAATACCTCTCGTGACGAAACATTGGTTCCATTAATAGTGCAATACTTTTTCCTCCCAGTTGCTCACACAGTTTACTACTTTTTGTGTACTTTTTGTCTGCCAGAAGCGATAGGTCACCTGTTTTCTATCATAAAAGAGTCATCGTTTCTCCTCCTAGGGGTTATTCGAGATTTCTTAATCCAAACCCCTAGTAAGAGGCATTGGCTACCTTAAGAGAGTCATAGGTACGCGTCCCAATTGCTCACCCAGGCTGCCACTTTTTCTTACTGCGGCCAGTCTGCCAGAAGCGATATGTCACTCGTTGTGTATCTTAAGAGATTCATCGTTTCTCCTTCCTTTAGGTTACTGGTATTCTCTGATTCAATACCTCTCGTGACGAAAAATTGGCTATCTTAATTGTGCAATTCATCTTCCTCCCAGTTGGTCACACAGTTAACTTCTTTTTGTGTACTTTTTGTCTGCCAGATGCGATAATTAGCTAGTTGTGTATCATAAGAGAGTCATCGTTTCTCCTCCAAGGGGTTATTCGAGATTTCTTAATCCAAACCCCTAGTAACGAGGCATTGGCTACCTTAAGAGAGTCATAGTTACTCGTCCCAATTGCTCACCCAGGCTGCCACTTTTTCTTACTGCGGCCAGTCTGCCAGAAGCGATATGTCACTCGTTGTGTATCTTAAGTGATTCATCGTTTCTCCTTCCTTTAGGTTACTGGTATTCTCTGATTCAATACCTCTCGTGACGAAACATTGGCTTTCTTAATAGTGCCCTAACTCACCCTTCCTGCTGCTCACACAGTTTACTACGTTTTTTTGTGTACTTGTCCAGTCTTCCAGAAGCGATATGTCACTAGTTGTGCATCATGATAGAGTCATCGTTTATCCTCCTAGGGGTTATTCGAGATTTCTTAATCCAAATTCCTAGTAACGATGCATTGGCTACCTTAAGAGAGTCATAGTTACTCGTCCCAATTGCTCACCCAGTCTGCCATTTTTTCTTACTGCGGCCAGTCTGCCAGAAGCGATATGGCACTCGTTGTGTATCTTAACAGATTCATAGTTACTAGTTCCTTTAGGTTACTGGTATTCTCTGATTCAATACCTCTCGTGACGAAAAGTTGGTTATATTAATAGTGCAATACTTCTTCCTCCCAGTTGCTCACACAGTTTACTACTTTTTGTGTAATTTTTGTCTGCCAGAAACGATATGTCACCTGTTTATTATCATAAAAGAGTCATCGTTTATCCTCCTAGGGGTTATTCGAGATTTCTTAATCCAAACCCCTAGTAAGAGGCATTGGCTACCTAAGAGAGTCATAGTTACTCGTCCCAATTGCTCACCCAGGCTGCCACTTTTTCTTACTGCGGCAAGTCTGCCAGAAGCGATATGTCACTCGTTGTGTATCTTAAGAGATTCATCGTTTCTCCTTCCTTTAGGTTACTGGTATTCTCTGATTCAATACCTCTCGTGACGAAACATTGGCTTTCTTAATAGTGCCCTAACTCACCCTTCCTGCTGCTCACACAGTTTACTACGTTTTTTTGTGTACTTGTCCAGTCTTCCAGAAGCGATATGTCACTAGTTGTGCATCATGATAAAGTCATCGTTTATCCTCCTAGGGGTTATTCGAGATTTCTTAATCCAAATTCCTAGTAACGATGCATTGGCTACCTTTAGAGAGTCATAGTTACTCGTCCCAATTGCTCACCCAGTCTGCCATTTTTTCTTACTGCGGCCAGTCTGCCAGAAGCGATATGGCACTCGTTGTGTATCTTAACAGATTCATAGTTACTAGTTCCTTTAGGTTACTGGTATTCTCTGATTCAATACCTCTCGTGACGAAAAGTTGGTTATATTAATAGTGCAATACTTCTTCCTCCCAGTTGCTCACACAGTTTACTACTTTTTGTGTAATTTTTGTCTGCCAGAAACGATATGTCACCTGTTTATTATCATAAAAGAGTCATCGTTTATCCTCCTAGGGGTTATTCGAGATTTCTTAATCCAAACCCCTAGTAAGAGGCATTGGCTACCTAAGAGAGTCATAGTTACTCGTCCCAATTGCTCACCCAGGCTGCCACTTTTTCTTACTGCGGCCAGTGTGCCAGAAGCGATATGTCACTCGTTGTGTATCTTAAGAGATTCATAGTTACTCCTTCCATAGGTTACTGGTGTTGTCTGATTCAATACTACTCGTGACGAAACATTGGCTTTCTCAATAGTGCCCTAGTTCATACTCCCTGTTGCTCACACAGTTTATTACTTTTTGTGTACTTGTCCAGTCTGCCAGAAGCGATATGTCACTAGTTGTGTATCATAATAGAGTCATCGTTTCCCTCCTAGTGGTTATTCGAGATTTCTTAATCCAAATTCCTAGTAACGAGGCATTGGCTACTTTAAGAGAGTCATAGTTATTCGTCCCAATTGCTCACACAGTCTGCCACTTTTTCTTACTGCGGCCAGTCTGCCAGAAGCGATATGTCACTCGTTGTGTATCATAAGAGATTCATCGTTTCTCCTTCCTTTAGGTTACTTGTATTCTCTGATTCAATACCTCTCGTGACGAAAAATTGGCTTTCTTAATAGTGCCCTAACTCACCCTCCCTGTTGCTCACACAGTTTACTACGTTTTTTTGTGTACTCGTCCAGTCTGCCAGAAGCGATATGTCACTAGTTGTGCATCATAATAGAGTCATCGTTTATCCTCCTAGGGGTTATTCGAGATTTCTTAATCCAAATTCCTAGTAACGAGGCATTGGCTACCTTAAGAGAGTCATAGTTACTCGTCCCAATTGCCCACCCAGTCAGCCATTTTTTCTTACTGCGGCCAGTATGCCAGAAGCGATATGTCACTAGTTGTGTATCTTAAGAGATTCATCGTTACTCCTTCCATAGGTTACTGGTGTGCTCTGATTCAATACTACTCGTGACGAAACATTGGCTTTCTCAATAGTGCCCTAGTTCATACTCCCTGTTGCTCACACAGTTTATTACTTTTTGAGTACTTGTCCAGTCTGCCAGAAGCGATATGTCACTAGTTGTGTATCAGAATAGAGTCATCGTTTCCCTCCTAGTGGTTATTCGAGATTTCTTAATCCAAATTCCTAGTAACGAGGCATTGGCTACATTAAGAGAGTCATAGTTATTCGTCCCAATTGCTCACACAGTCTGCCACTTTTTCTTACTGCGGCCAGTCTGCCAGAAACGATATGTCACTCGTTGTGTATCTTAAGAGATTCATCGTTTCTCCTTCCTTTAGGTTACTGGTATTCTCTGATTCAATACCTCTCGTGACGAAACATTGGCTTTCTTAATAGTGCCCTAACTCACCCTTCCTGCTGCTCACACAGTTTACTACGTTTTTTTGTGTACTTTTTGTCTGCCAGAAGCGATATGTCACTAGTTGTGCATCATAATAGAGTCATCGTTTATCCTCCTAGGAGTTATTCGAGATTTCTTAATCCAAATTCCTAGTAACGAGGCATTGGCTACCTTAAGAGAGTCATAGTTACTCGTCCCAATTGCTCACCCAGTCTGCCATTTTTTCTCACTGCGGCCAGTCTGCCAGAAGCGATATGTCACTCGTTGTGTATCTTAACAGATTCATCGTTACTAGTTCCTTTAGGTTACTGGTATTCTCTGATTCAATACCTCTCGTGACGTAAAGTTGGTTATATTAATAGTGCAATACTTCTTCCTCCCAGTTGCTCACACAGTTTACTACTTTTTGTATAATTTTTGTCTGCCAGAAGCGATATGTCACCTGTTTATTATCATAAAAGAGTCATCGTTTCTCCTCCTAGGGGTTATTCGAGATTTCTTAATCCAAACCCCTAGTAAGAGGCATTGGCTACCTTAAGAGAGTCATAGTTACTCGTCCCAATTGCTCACCCAGGCTGCCACTTTTTCTTACAGCAGCCAGTCTGCCAGAAGCGATATGTCACTCGTTGTGTATCTTAAGAGATTCATCGTTACTCCTTCCATAGGTTACTGGTGTTGTCTGATTCAATACTACTCGTGACGAAACATTGTCTTTCTCAATAGTGCCCTAGTTCATACTCCCAGTTGCTCACACAGTTTATTACTTTTTGTGTACTTGTCCAGTCTGCCAGAAGCGATATGTCACTAGTTGTGTATCATAATAGAGTCATCGTTTCCCTCCTAGTGGTTATTCGAGATTTCTTAATCCAAATTCCTAGTAACGAGGCATTGGCTACTTTAAGAGAGTCATAGTTATTCGTCCCAATTGCTCACACAGTCTGCCACTTTTTCTTACTGCGGCCGGTTTGCCAGAAGCGATATGGCACTCGTTGTGTATCTTAAGAGATTCATCTTTACTCCTTCCTTTAGGTTACTGGTATTCTCTGATTCAATACCTCTCGTGACGAAACATTGGTTCCATTAATAGTGCAATACTTTTTCCTCCCAGTTGCTCACACAGTTTACTACTTTTTGTGTACTTTTTGTCTGCCAGAAGCGATAGGTCACCTGTTTTCTATCATAAAAGAGTCATCGTTTCTCCTCCTAGGGGTTATTCGAGATTTCTTAATCCAAACCCCTAGTAAGAGGCATTGGCTACCTTAAGAGAGTCATAGTTACGCGTCCCAATTGCTCACCCAGGCTGCCACTTTTTCTTACTGCGGCCAGTCTGCCAGAAGCGATATGTCACTCGTTGTGTATCTTAAGAGATTCATCGTTTCTCCTTCCTTTAGGTTACTGGTATTCTCTGATTCAATACCTCTCGTGACGAAAAATTGGCTATCTTAATTGTGCAATTCATCTTCCTCCCAGTTGGTCACACAGTTAACTTCTTTTTGTGTACTTTTTGTCTGCCAGATGCGATAATTAGCTAGTTGTGTATCATAAAAGAGTCATCGTTTCTCCTCCAAGGGGTTATTCGAGATTTCTTAATCCAAACCCCTAGTAACGAGGCATTGGCTACCTTAAGAGAGTCATAGTTACTCGTCCCAATTGATCACCCAGGCTGCCACTTTTTCTTACTGCGGCCAGTCTGCCAGAAGCGATATGTCACTCGTTGTGTATCTTAAGAGATTCATCGTTTCTCCTTCCTTTAGGTTACTGGTATTCTCTGATTCAATAACTCTCGTGACGAAAAATTGGCTATCTTAATTGTGCAATACATCTTCCTCCCAGTTGGTCACACAGTTTACTACTTTTTGTGTACTTTTTGTCTGCCAGATGCGATGATTCACTAGTTGTGTATAATAAAAGAGTCATCGTTTCTCCTCCTAGGGGTTATTCGAGATTTCTTAATCCAAACCCCTAGTAACGGGGCATTGGCTACCTTAAGAGAGTCATAGTTACTCGTCCCAATTGCTCACCCAGGCTGCCACTTTCTCTTACTGCGGCGTCTGCCAGAAGCGATATGTCACTCGTTGTGTATCTTAAGAGATTCATCGTTTCTCCTTCCTTTAGGTTACTGGTATTCTCTGATTCAATACCTCTCGTGACGAAACATTGGCTTTCTTAATAGTGCCCTAACTCACCCTTCCTGCTGCTCACACAGTTTACTACGTTTTTTTGTGTACTTGTCCAGTCTTCCAGAAGCGATATGTCACTAGTTGTGCATCATGATAGAGTCATCGTTTATCCTCCTAGGGGTTATTCGAGATTTCTTTATCCAAATTCCTAGTAACGATGCATTGGCTACCTTAAGAGAGTCATAGTTACTCGTCCCAATTGCTCACCCAGTCTGCCATTTTTTCTTACTGCGGCCAGTCTGCCAGAAGCGATATGGCACTCGTTGTGTATCTTAACAGATTCATAGTTACTAGTTCCTTTAGGTTACTGGTATTCTCTGATTCAATACCTCTCGTGACGAAAAGTTGGTTATATTAATAGTGCAATACTTCTTCCTCCCAGTTGCTCACACAGTTTACTACTTTTTGTGTAATTTTTGTCTGCCAGAAGCGATATGTCACCTGTTTATTATCATAAAAGAGTCATCGTTTATCCTCCTAGGGGTTATTCGAGATTTCTTAATCCAAACCCCTAGTAAGAGGCATTGGCTACCTAAGAGAGTCATAGTTACTCGTCCCAATTGCTCACCCAGGCTGCCACTTTTTCTTACTGCGGCCAGTGTGCCAGAAGCGATATGTCACTCGTTGTGTATCTTAAGAGATTCATCGTTCCTCCTTCCTTTAGGTTACTGGTATTCTCTGATTCAATACCTCTCTTGACGAAAAATTGGCTATCTTAATTGTGCAATTCATCTTCCTCCCAGTTGGTCACACAGTTAACTACTTTTTGTGTACTTTTTGTCTGCCAGATGCGATATTTCACTAGTTGTGTATCATAAAAGAGTCATCGTTTCTCCTCCAAGGGGTTATTCGAGATTTCTTAATCCAAACCCCTAGTAACAAGGCATTGGCTACCTTAAGAGAGTCATAGTTACTCGTCCCAATTGTCAACCAGTCTGCCACTTTTTCTTACTGCGGCCGGTTTGCCAGAAGCGATATGTCACTCGTTGTGTATCTTAAGAGATTCATAGTTACTCCTTCCATAGGTTACTGGTGTTGTCTGATTCAATACTACTCGTGACGAAACATTGGCTTTCTCAATAGTGCCCTAGTTCATACTCCCTGTTGCTCACACAGTTTATTACTTTTTGGGTACTTGTCCAGTCTGCCAGAAGCGATATGTCACTCGTTGTGTATCATAAGAGATTCATCGTTTCTCCTTCCTTTAGGTTACTTGTATTCTCTGATTCAATACCTCTCGTGACGAAAAATTGGCTATCTTAATTGTGCAATACATCTTCCTCCCAGTTGGTCACACAGTTTACTACTTTTTGTGTACTTTTTGTCTGCCAGATGCGATAATTCACTAGTTGTGTATCATAAAAGAGTCATCGTTTCTCCTCCTAGGGTTTATTCGAGATTTCTTAATTCAAACCCCTAGTAAGAGGCATTGGCTACCTTAAGAGAGTCATAGTTACTCGTCCGAATTGCTCACCCAGGCTGCCACATTTTCTTACTGCGGCCAGTCTGCCAGAAGCGATATGGCACTCGTTGTGTATCTTAAGAGATTCATCGTTACTCCTTCCTTTAGGTTACTGGTATTCTCTGATTCAATACCTCTCGTGACGAAACATTGGTTCCATTAATAGTGCAATACTTTTTCCTCCCAGTTGCTCACACAGTTTACTACTTTTTGTGTACTTTTTGTCTGCCAGAAGCGATAGGTCACCTGTTTTCTATCATAAAAGAGTCATCGTTTCTCCTCCTAGGGGTTATTCGAGATTTCTTAATCCAAACCCCTAGTAAGAGGCATTGGCTACCTTAAGAGATTCATAGTTACGCGTCCCAATTGCTCACCCAGGCTGCCACTTTTTCTTACTGCGGCCAGTCTGCCAGAAGCGATATGTCACTCGTTGTGTATCTTAAGAGATTCATCGTTTCTCTTTCCTTTAGGTTACTGGTATTCTCTGATTCAATACCTCTCGTGACGAAACATTGGCTTTCTTAATAGTGCCCTAACTCACCCTTCCTGCTGCTCACACAGTTTACTACGTTTTTTTGTGTACTTGTCCAGTCTTCCAGAAGCGATATGTCACTAGTTGTGCATCATGATAGAGTCATCGTTTATCCTCCTAGGGGTTATTCGAGATTTCTTAATCCAAATTCCTAGTAACGATGCATTTTCTACCTTAAGAGAGTCATAGTTACTCGTCCCAATTGCCCACCCAGTCTGCCATTTTTTCTTACTGCGGCCAGTATGCCAGAAGCGATATGTCACTAGTTGTGTATCTTAAGAGATTCATCGTTACTCCTTCCACAGGTTACTGGTGTTGTCTGATTCAATACTACTCGTGACGAAACATTGGCTTTCTCAATAGTGCCCTAGTTCATACTCCCTGTTGCTCACACAGTTTATTACTTTTTGTGTACTTGTCCAGTCTGCCAGAAGCGATATGTCACTAGTTGTGTATCATAATAGAGTCATCGTTTCCCTCCTAGTGGTTATTCGAGATTTCTTAATCCAAATTCCTAGTAACGAGGCATTGGCTACATTAAGAGAGTCATAGTTATTCGTCCCAATTGCTCACACAGTCTGCCACTTTTTCTTACTGCGGCCAGTCTGCCAGAAGCGATATGTCACTCGTTGTGTATCTTAACAGATTCATCGTTACTAGTTCCTTTAGGTTACTGGTATTCTCTGATTCAATACCTCTCGTGACGTAAAGTTGGTTATATTAATAGTGCAATACTTCTTCCTCCCAGTTGCTCACACAGTTTACTACTTTTTGTGTAATTTTTGTCTGCCAGAAGCGATATGTCACCTGTTTATTATCATAAAAGAGTCATCGTTTCTCCTCCTAGGGGTTATTCGAGATTTCTTAATCCAAACCCCTAGTAAGAGGCATTGGCTACCTTAAGAGAGTCATAGTTACTCGTCCCAATTGCTCACCCAGGCTGCCACTTTTTCTTACAGCAGCCAGTCTGCCAGAAGCGATATGTCACTCGTTGTGTATCTTAAGAGATTCATCGTTACTCCTTCCATAGGTTACTGGTGTTGTCTGATTCAATACTACTCGTGACGAAACATTGTCTTTCTCAATAGTGCCCTAGTTCATACTCCCAGTTGCTCACACAGTTTATTACTTTTTGTGTACTTGTCCAGTCTGCCAGAAGCGATATGTCACTAGTTGTGTATCATAATAGAGTCATCGTTTCCCTCCTAGTGGTTATTCGAGATTTCTTAATCCAAATTCCTAGTAACGAGGCATTGGCTACTTTAAGAGAGTCATAGTTATTCGTCCCAATTGCTCACACAGTCTGCCACTTTTTCTTACTGCGGCCGGTTTGCCAGAAGCGATATGGCACTCGTTGTGTATCTTAAGAGATTCATCTTTACTCCTTCCTTTAGGTTACTGGTATTCTCTGATTCAATACCTCTCGTGACGAAACATTGGTTCCATTAATAGTGCAATACTTTTTCCTCCCAGTTGCTCACACAGTTTACTACTTTTTGTGTACTTTTTGTCTGCCAGAAGCGATAGGTCACCTGTTTTCTATCATAAAAGAGTCATCGTTTCTCCTCCTAGGGGTTATTCGAGATTTCTTAATCCAAACCCCTAGTAAGAGGCATTGGCTACCTTAAGAGAGTCATAGTTACGCGTCCCAATTGCTCACCCAGGCTGCCACTTTTTCTTACTGCGGCCAGTCTGCCAGAAGCGATATGTCACTCGTTGTGTATCTTAAGAGATTCATCGTTTCTCCTTCCTTTAGGTTACTGGTATTCTCTGATTCAATACCTCTCGTGACGAAAAATTGGCTATCTTAATTGTGCAATTCATCTTCCTCCCAGTTGGTCACACAGTTAACTTCTTTTTGTGTACTTTTTGTCTGCCAGATGCGATAATTAGCTAGTTGTGTATCATAAAAGAGTCATCGTTTCTCCTCCAAGGGGTTATTCGAGATTTCTTAATCCAAACCCCTAGTAACGAGGCATTGGCTACCTTAAGAGAGTCATAGTTACTCGTCCCAATTGATCACCCAGGCTGCCACTTTTTCTTACTGCGGCCAGTCTGCCAGAAGCGATATGTCACTCGTTGTGTATCTTAAGAGATTCATCGTTTCTCCTTCCTTTAGGTTACTGGTATTCTCTGATTCAATAACTCTCGTGACGAAAAATTGGCTATCTTAATTGTGCAATACATCTTCCTCCCAGTTGGTCACACAGTTTACTACTTTTTGTGTACTTTTTGTCTGCCAGATGCGATGATTCACTAGTTGTGTATAATAAAAGAGTCATCGTTTCTCCTCCTAGGGGTTATTCGAGATTTCTTAATCCAAACCCCTAGTAACGGGGCATTGGCTACCTTAAGAGAGTCATAGTTACTCGTCCCAATTGCTCACCCAGGCTGCCACTTTCTCTTACTGCGGCGTCTGCCAGAAGCGATATGTCACTCGTTGTGTATCTTAAGAGATTCATCGTTTCTCCTTCCTTTAGGTTACTGGTATTCTCTGATTCAATACCTCTCGTGACGAAACATTGGCTTTCTTAATAGTGCCCTAACTCACCCTTCCTGCTGCTCACACAGTTTACTACGTTTTTTTGTGTACTTGTCCAGTCTTCCAGAAGCGATATGTCACTAGTTGTGCATCATGATAGAGTCATCGTTTATCCTCCTAGGGGTTATTCGAGATTTCTTTATCCAAATTCCTAGTAACGATGCATTGGCTACCTTAAGAGAGTCATAGTTACTCGTCCCAATTGCTCACCCAGTCTGCCATTTTTTCTTACTGCGGCCAGTCTGCCAGAAGCGATATGGCACTCGTTGTGTATCTTAACAGATTCATAGTTACTAGTTCCTTTAGGTTACTGGTATTCTCTGATTCAATACCTCTCGTGACGAAAAGTTGGTTATATTAATAGTGCAATACTTCTTCCTCCCAGTTGCTCACACAGTTTACTACTTTTTGTGTAATTTTTGTCTGCCAGAAGCGATATGTCACCTGTTTATTATCATAAAAGAGTCATCGTTTATCCTCCTAGGGGTTATTCGAGATTTCTTAATCCAAACCCCTAGTAAGAGGCATTGGCTACCTAAGAGAGTCATAGTTACTCGTCCCAATTGCTCACCCAGGCTGCCACTTTTTCTTACTGCGGCCAGTGTGCCAGAAGCGATATGTCACTCGTTGTGTATCTTAAGAGATTCATCGTTCCTCCTTCCTTTAGGTTACTGGTATTCTCTGATTCAATACCTCTCTTGACGAAAAATTGGCTATCTTAATTGTGCAATTCATCTTCCTCCCAGTTGGTCACACAGTTAACTACTTTTTGTGTACTTTTTGTCTGCCAGATGCGATATTTCACTAGTTGTGTATCATAAAAGAGTCATCGTTTCTCCTCCAAGGGGTTATTCGAGATTTCTTAATCCAAACCCCTAGTAACAAGGCATTGGCTACCTTAAGAGAGTCATAGTTACTCGTCCCAATTGTCAACCAGTCTGCCACTTTTTCTTACTGCGGCCGGTTTGCCAGAAGCGATATGTCACTCGTTGTGTATCTTAAGAGATTCATAGTTACTCCTTCCATAGGTTACTGGTGTTGTCTGATTCAATACTACTCGTGACGAAACATTGGCTTTCTCAATAGTGCCCTAGTTCATACTCCCTGTTGCTCACACAGTTTATTACTTTTTGGGTACTTGTCCAGTCTGCCAGAAGCGATATGTCACTCGTTGTGTATCATAAGAGATTCATCGTTTCTCCTTCCTTTAGGTTACTTGTATTCTCTGATTCAATACCTCTCGTGACGAAAAATTGGCTATCTTAATTGTGCAATACATCTTCCTCCCAGTTGGTCACACAGTTTACTACTTTTTGTGTACTTTTTGTCTGCCAGATGCGATAATTCACTAGTTGTGTATCATAAAAGAGTCATCGTTTCTCCTCCTAGGGTTTATTCGAGATTTCTTAATTCAAACCCCTAGTAAGAGGCATTGGCTACCTTAAGAGAGTCATAGTTACTCGTCCGAATTGCTCACCCAGGCTGCCACATTTTCTTACTGCGGCCAGTCTGCCAGAAGCGATATGGCACTCGTTGTGTATCTTAAGAGATTCATCGTTACTCCTTCCTTTAGGTTACTGGTATTCTCTGATTCAATACCTCTCGTGACGAAACATTGGTTCCATTAATAGTGCAATACTTTTTCCTCCCAGTTGCTCACACAGTTTACTACTTTTTGTGTACTTTTTGTCTGCCAGAAGCGATAGGTCACCTGTTTTCTATCATAAAAGAGTCATCGTTTCTCCTCCTAGGGGTTATTCGAGATTTCTTAATCCAAACCCCTAGTAAGAGGCATTGGCTACCTTAAGAGATTCATAGTTACGCGTCCCAATTGCTCACCCAGGCTGCCACTTTTTCTTACTGCGGCCAGTCTGCCAGAAGCGATATGTCACTCGTTGTGTATCTTAAGAGATTCATCGTTTCTCTTTCCTTTAGGTTACTGGTATTCTCTGATTCAATACCTCTCGTGACGAAACATTGGCTTTCTTAATAGTGCCCTAACTCACCCTTCCTGCTGCTCACACAGTTTACTACGTTTTTTTGTGTACTTGTCCAGTCTTCCAGAAGCGATATGTCACTAGTTGTGCATCATGATAGAGTCATCGTTTATCCTCCTAGGGGTTATTCGAGATTTCTTAATCCAAATTCCTAGTAACGATGCATTTTCTACCTTAAGAGAGTCATAGTTACTCGTCCCAATTGCCCACCCAGTCTGCCATTTTTTCTTACTGCGGCCAGTATGCCAGAAGCGATATGTCACTAGTTGTGTATCTTAAGAGATTCATCGTTACTCCTTCCACAGGTTACTGGTGTTGTCTGATTCAATACTACTCGTGACGAAACATTGGCTTTCTCAATAGTGCCCTAGTTCATACTCCCTGTTGCTCACACAGTTTATTACTTTTTGTGTACTTGTCCAGTCTGCCAGAAGCGATATGTCACTAGTTGTGTATCATAATAGAGTCATCGTTTCCCTCCTAGTGGTTATTCGAGATTTCTTAATCCAAATTCCTAGTAACGAGGCATTGGCTACATTAAGAGAGTCATAGTTATTCGTCCCAATTGCTCACACAGTCTGCCACTTTTTCTTACTGCGGCCAGTCTGCCAGAAGCGATATGTCACTCGTTGTGTATCTTAAGAGATTCATCGTTTCTCCTTCCTTTAGGTTACTGGTATTGTCTGATTCAATACCTCTCGTGACGAAACAATGGCTTTCTTAATAGTGCCCTAACTCACCCTTCCTGCTGCTCACACAGTTTACTACGTTTTTTTGTGTACTTTTTTTCTGCCAGAAGCGATATGTCACTAGTTGTGCATCATAATAGAGTCATCGTTTATCCTCCTAGGAGTTATTCGAGATTTCTTAATCCAAATTCCTAGTAACGAGGCATTGGCTACCTTAAGAGAGTCATAGTTACTCGTCCCAATTGCTCACCCAGTCTGCCATTTTTTCTCACTGCGGCCAGTCTGCCAGAAGCGATATGTCACTCGTTGTGTATCTTAACAGATTCATCGTTACTAGTTCCTTTAGGTTACTGGTATTCTCTGATTCAATACCTCTCGTGACGTAAAGTTGGTTATATTAATAGTGCAATACTTCTTCCTCCCAGTTGCTCACACAGTTTACTACTTTTTGTGTAATTTTTGTCTGCCAGAAGCGATATGTCACCTGTTTATTATCATAAAAGAGACATCGTTTCTCCTCCTAGGGGTTATTCGAGATTTCTTAATCCAAACCCCTAGTAAGAGGCATTGGCTACCTTAAGAGAGTCATAGTTACTCGTCCCAATTGCTCACCCAGGCTGCCACTTTTTCTTACTGCGGCCAGTCTGCCAGAAGCGATGTCACTCGTTGTGTATCTTAAGAGATTCATCGTTACTCCTTCCATAGGTTACTGGTGTTGTCTGATTCAATACTACTCGTGACGAAACATTGTCTTTCTCAATAGTGCCCTAGTTCATACTCCCAGTTGCTCACACAGTTTATTACTTTTTGTGTACTTGTCCAGTCTGCCAGAAGCGATATGTCACTAGTTGTGTATCATAATAGAGTCATCGTTTCCCTCCTAGTGGTTATTCGAGATTTCTTAATCCAAATTCCTAGTAACGAGGCATTGGCTACTTTAAGAGAGTCATAGTTATTCGTCCCAATTGCTCACACAGTCTGCCACTTTTTCTTACTGAGGCCAGTCTGCCAGAAGCGATATGTCACTCGTTGTGTATCATAAGAGATTCATCGTTTCTCCTTCCTTTAGGTTACTGGTATTCTCTGATTCAATACCTCTCGTGACGAAAAATTGGCTATCTTAATTGTGCAATTCATCTTCCTCCCAGTTGGTCACACAGTTAACTACTTTTTGTGTACTTTTTGTCTGCCAGATGCGATAATTCACTAGTTGTGTATCATAAAAGAGTCATCGTTTCTCCTCCAAGGGGTTATTCGAGATTTCTTAATCCAAACCCCTAGTAACGAGGCATTGGCTAGCTTAAGAGAGTCATAGTTACTCGTCCCAATTGCTCACCCAGGCTGCCACTTTCTCTTACTGCGGCGTCTGCCAGAAGCGATATGTCACTCGTTGTGTAACTTAAGAGATTCATCGTTTCTCCTTCCTTTAGATTACTGGTATTCTCTGATTCAATACCTCTCGTGACGAAAAATTGGCTATCTTAATTGTGCAATACATCTTCCTCCCACTTGTTCACACAGTTAACTACTTTTTGTGTACTTTTTGTCTGCCAGATGCGATAATTCACTAGTTGTGTATCATAAAAGAGTCATCGTTTATCCTCCTAGGGGTTATTCGAGATTTCTTAATCCAAATTCCTAGTAACGAGGCATTGGCTACCTTAAGAGAGTCATAGTTACTCGTCCCAATTGCTCAACCAGTCTGCCACTTTTTCTTACTGCGGCCAGTTTGCCAGAAGCGATATGTCACTCGTTGTGTATCTTAAGAGATTCATCGTTACTCCTTCCATAGGTTACTGGTGTTGTCTGATTCAATACTTCTCGTGACGAAACATTGGCTTTCTCAATAGTGCCCTAGTTCATACTCCCTGTTGCTCACACAGTTTATTACTTTTTGTGTACGTGACCAGTCTGCCAGAAGCGATATGTCACTAGTTGTGTATCATAATAGAGTCATCGTTTCCCTCCTAGTGGTTATTCGTGATTTCTTAATCCAAATTCCTAGTAACGAGGCATTGGCTACTTTAAGAGAGTCATAGTTATTCGCCCCAATTGCTCACACAGTCTGCCACTTTTTCTTACTGCGGCCAGTTTGCCAGAAGCGATATGTCACTCGTTGTGTATCTTAAGAGATTCATCGTTTCTCCTTCCTTTAGGTTACTGGTATTCTCTGATTCAATACCTCTCGTGACGAAAAATTGGCTATCTTAATTGTGCAATACATCTTCCTCCCAGTTGGTCACACAGTTTACTACTTTTTGTGTACTTTTTGTCTGCCAGATGCGATAATTCACTAGTTGTGTATCATAAAAGAGTCATCGTTTCTCCTCCTAGGGGTTATTCGAGATTTCTTAATCCAAACCCCTAGTAACGAGGCATTGGCTAGCTTAAGAGAGTCATAGTTACTCGTCCCAATTGCTCACCCAGGCTGCCACTTTCTCTTACTGCGGCGTCTGCCAGAAGCGATATGTCACTCGTT
Organism: Schistocerca gregaria; assembly: GCF_023897955.1. Classification (NCBI taxonomy): domain Eukaryota; kingdom Metazoa; phylum Arthropoda; class Insecta; order Orthoptera; family Acrididae; genus Schistocerca; species Schistocerca gregaria. Next base: position 29,560,481 of record NC_064926.1, read on the forward strand.
GTGTAACTTAAGAGATTCATCGTTTCTCCTTCCTTTAGATTACTGGTATTCTCTGATTCAATACCTCTCGTGACGAAAAATTGGCTATCTTAATTGTGCAATACATCTTCCTCCCACTTGTTCACACAGTTAACTACTTTTTGTGTACTTTTTGTCTGCCAGATGCGATAATTCACTAGTTGTGTATCATAAAAGAGTCATCGTTTCTCCTCCTAGGGTTTATTCGAGATTTCTTAATTCAAACCCCTAGTAAGAGGCATTGGCTACCTTAAGAGAGTCATAGTTACTCGTCCGAATTGCTCACCCAGGCTGCCACATTTTCTTACTGCGGCCAGTCTGCCAGAAGCGATATGGCACTCGTTGTGTATCTTAAGAGATTCATCGTTACTCCTTCCTTTAGGTTACTGGTATTCTCTGATTCAATACCTCTCGTGACGAAACATTGGTTCCATTAATAGTGCAATACTTTTTCCTCCCAGTTGCTCACACAGTTTACTACTTTTTGTGTACTTTTTGTCTGCCAGAAGCGATAGGTCACCTGTTTTCTATCATAAAAGAGTCATCGTTTCTCCTCCTAGGGGTTATTCGAGATTTCTTAATCCAAACCCCTAGTAAGAGGCATTGGCTACCTTAAGAGATTCATAGTTACGCGTCCCAATTGCTCACCCAGGCTGCCACTTTTTCTTACTGCGGCCAGTCTGCCAGAAGCGATATGTCACTCGTTGTGTATCTTAAGAGATTCATCGTTTCTCTTTCCTTTAGGTTACTGGTATTCTCTGATTCAATACCTCTCGTGACGAAACATTGGCTTTCTTAATAGTGCCCTAACTCACCCTTCCTGCTGCTCACACAGTTTACTACGTTTTTTTGTGTACTTGTCCAGTCTTCCAGAAGCGATATGTCACTAGTTGTGCATCATGATAGAGTCATCGTTTATCCTCCTAGGGGTTATTCGAGATTTCTTAATCCAAATTCCTAGTAACGATGCATTGGCTACCTTAAGAGAGTCATAGTTACTCGTCCCAATTGCTCACCCAGTCTGCCATTTTTTCTTACTGCGGCCAGTATGCCAGAAGCGATATGTCACTAGTTGTGTATCTTAAGAGATTCATCGTTACTCCTTCCACAGGTTACTGGTGTTGTCTGATTCAATACTACTCGTGACGAAACATTGGCTTTCTCAATAGTGCCCTAGTTCATACTCCCTGTTGCTCACACAGTTTATTACTTTTTGTGTACTTGTCCAGTCTGCCAGAAGCGATATGTCACTAGTTGTGTATCATAATAGAGTCATCGTTTCCCTCCTAGTGGTTATTCGAGATTTCTTAATCCAAATTCCTAGTAACGAGGCATTGGCTACATTAAGAGAGTCATAGTTATTCGTCCCAATTGCTCACACAGTCTGCCACTTTTTCTTACTGCGGCCAGTCTGCCAGAAGCGATATGTCACTCGTTGTGTATCTTAAGAGATTCATCGTTTCTCCTTCCTTTAGGTTACTGGTATTGTCTGATTCAATACCTCTCGTGACGAAACAATGGCTTTCTTAATAGTGCCCTAACTCACCCTTCCTGCTGCTCACACAGTTTACTACGTTTTTTTGTGTACTTTTTTTCTGCCAGAAGCGATATGTCACTAGTTGTGCATCATAATAGAGTCATCGTTTATCCTCCTAGGAGTTATTCGAGATTTCTTAATCCAAATTCCTAGTAACGAGGCATTGGCTACCTTAAGAGAGTCATAGTTACTCGTCCCAATTGCTCACCCAGTCTGCCATTTTTTCTCACTGCGGCCAGTCTGCCAGAAGCGATATGTCACTCGTTGTGTATCTTAACAGATTCATCGTTACTAGTTCCTTTAGGTTACTGGTATTCTCTGATTCAATACCTCTCGTGACGTAAAGTTGGTTATATTAATAGTGCAATACTTCTTCCTCCCAGTTGCTCACACAGTTTACTACTTTTTGTGTAATTTTTGTCTGCCAGAAGCGATATGTCACCTGTTTATTATCATAAAAGAGACATCGTTTCTCCTCCTAGGGGTTATTCGAGATTTCTTAATCCAAACCCCTAGTAAGAGGCATTGGCTACCTTAAGAGAGTCATAGTTACTCGTCCCAATTGCTCACCCAGGCTGCCACTTTTTCTTACTGCGGCCAGTCTGCCAGAAGCGATATGTCACTCGTTGTGTATCTTAAGAGATTCATCGTTACTCCTTCCATAGGTTACTGGTGTTGTCTGATTCAATACTACTCGTGACGAAACATTGTCTTTCTCAATAGTGCCCTAGTTCATACTCCCAGTTGCTCACACAGTTTATTACTTTTTGTGTACTTGTCCAGTCTGCCAGAAGCGATATGTCACTAGTTGTGTATCATAATAGAGTCATCGTTTCCCTCCTAGTGGTTATTCGAGATATCTTAATCCAAATTCCTAGTAACGAGGCATTGGCTACTTTAAGAGAGTCATAGTTATTCGTCCCAATTGCTCACACAGTCTGCCACTTTTTCTTACTGAGGCCAGTCTGCCAGAAGCGATATGTCACTCGTTGTGTATCATAAGAGATTCATCGTTTCTCCTTCCTTTAGGTTACTGGTATTCTCTGATTCAATACCTCTCGTGACGAAAAATTGGCTATCTTAATTGTGCAATTCATCTTCCTCCCAGTTGGTCACACAGTTAACTACTTTTTGTGTACTTTTTGTCTGCCAGATGCGATAATTCACTAGTTGTGTATCATAAAAGAGTCATCGTTTCTCCTCCAAGGGGTTATTCGAGATTTCTTAATCCAAACCCCTAGTAACGAGGCATTGGCTAGCTTAAGAGAGTCATAGTTACTCGTCCCAATTGCTCACCCAGGCTGCCACTTTCTCTTACTGCGGCGTCTGCCAGAAGCGATATGTCACTCGTTGTGTAACTTAAGAGATTCATCGTTTCTCCTTCCTTTAGATTACTGGTATTCTCTGATTCAATACCTCTCGTGACGAAAAATTGGCTATCTTAATTGTGCAATACATCTTCCTCCCACTTGTTCACACAGTTAACTACTTTTTGTGTACTTTTTGTCTGCCAGATGCGATAATTCACTAGTTGTGTATCATAAAAGAGTCATCGTTTATCCTCCTAGGGGTTATTCGAGATTTCTTAATCCAAATTCCTAGTAACGAGGCATTGGCTACCTTAAGAGAGTCATAGTTACTCGTCCCAATTGCTCAACCAGTCTGCCACTTTTTCTTACTGCGGCCAGTTTGCCAGAAGCGATATGTCACTCGTTGTGTATCTTAAGAGATTCATCGTTACTCCTTCCATAGGTTACTGGTGTTGTCTGATTCAATACTTCTCGTGACGAAACATTGGCTTTCTCAATAGTGCCCTAGTTCATACTCCCTGTTGCTCACACAGTTTATTACTTTTTGTGTACGTGACCAGTCTGCCAGAAGCGATATGTCACTAGTTGTGTATCATAATAGAGTCATCGTTTCCCTCCTAGTGGTTATTCGTGATTTCTTAATCCAAATTCCTAGTAACGAGGCATTGGCTACTTTAAGAGAGTCATAGTTATTCGCCCCAATTGCTCACACAGTCTGCCACTTTTTCTTACTGCGGCCAGTTTGCCAGAAGCGATATGTCACTCGTTGTGTATCTTAAGAGATTCATCGTTTCTCCTTCCTTTAGGTTACTGGTATTCTCTGATTCAATACCTCTCGTGACGAAAAATTGGCTATCTTAATTGTGCAATACATCTTCCTCCCAGTTGGTCACACAGTTTACTACTTTTTGTGTACTTTTTGTCTGCCAGATGCGATAATTCACTAGTTGTGTATCATAAAAGAGTCATCGTTTCTCCTCCTAGGGGTTATTCGAGATTTCTTAATCCAAACCCCTAGTAACGAGGCATTGGCTAGCTTAAGAGAGTCATAGTTACTCGTCCCAATTGCTCACCCAGGCTGCCACTTTCTCTTACTGCGGCGTCTGCCAGAAGCGATATGTCACTCGTTGTGTAACTTAAGAGATTCATCGTTTCTCCTTCCTTTAGATTACTGGTATTCTCTGATTCAATACCTCTCGTGACGAAAAATTGGCTATCTTAATTGTGCAATACATCTTCCTCCCACTTGTTCACACAGTTAACTACTTTTTGTGTACTTTTTGTCTGCCAGATGCGATAATTCACTAGTTGTGTATCATAAAAGAGTCATCGTTTATCCTCCTAGGGGTTATTCGAGATTTCTTAATCCAAATTCCTAGTAACGAGGCATTGGCTACCTTAAGAGAGTCATAGTTACTCGTCCCAATTGCTCAACCAGTCTGCCACTTTTTCTTACTGCGGCCAGTTTGCCAGAAGCGATATGTCACTCGTTGTGTATCTTAAGAGATTCATCGTTACTCCTTCCATAGGTTACTGGTGTTGTCTGATTCAATACTTCTCGTGACGAAACATTGGCTTTCTCAATAGTGCCCTAGTTCATACTCCCTGTTGCTCACACAGTTTATTACTTTTTGTGTACGTGACCAGTCTGCCAGAAGCGATATGTCACTAGTTGTGTATCTTAAGAGATTCATCGTTACTCCTTCCATAGGTTACGGGTGTTGTCTGATTCAATACTACTCGTGACGAAACATTGTCTTTCTCAATAGTGCCCTAGTTCATACTCCCAGTTGCTCACACAGTTTATTACTTTTTGTGTACTTGTCCAGTCTGCCAGAAGCGATATGTCACTAGTTGTGTATCATAATAGAGTCATCGTTTCCCTCCTAGTGGTTATTCGAGATTTCTTAATCCAAATTCCTAGTAACGAGGCATTGGCTACTTTAAGAGAGTCATAGTTATTCGTCCCAATTGCTCACACAGTCTGCCACTTTTTCTTACTGAGGCCAGTCTGCCAGAAGCGATATGTCACTCGTTGTGTATCATAAGAGATTCATCGTTTCTCCTTCCTTTAGGTTACTGGTATTCTCTGATTCAATACCTCTCGTGACGAAAAATTGGCTATCTTAATTGTGCAATTCATCTTCCTCCCAGTTGGTCACACAGTTAACTACTTTTTGTGTACTTTTTGTCTGCCAGATGCGATAATTCACTAGTTGTGTATCATAAAAGAGTCATCGTTTCTCCTCCAAGGGGTTATTCGAGATTTCTTAATCCAAACCCCTAGTAACGAGGCATTGGCTAGCTTAAGAGAGTCATAGTTATTCGTCCCAATTGCTCACCCAGGCTGCCACTTTCTCTTACTGCGGCGTCTGCCAGAAGCGATATGTCACTCGTTGTGTAACTTAAGAGATTCATCGTTTCTCCTTCCTTTAGATTACTGGTATTCTCTGATTCAATACCTCTCGTGACGAAAAATTGGCTATCTTAATTGTGCAATACATCTTCCTCCCACTTGTTCACACAGTTAACTACTTTTTGTGTACTTTTTGTCTGCCAGATGCGATAATTCACTAGTTGTGTATCATAAAAGAGTCATCGTTTATCCTCCTAGGGGTTATTCGAGATTTCTTAATCCAAATTCCTAGTAACGAGGCATTGGCTACCTTAAGAGAGTCATAGTTACTCGTCCCAATTGCTCAACCAGTCTGCCACTTTTTCTTACTGCGGCCAGTTTGCCAGAAGCGATATGTCACTCGTTGTGTATCTTAAGAGATTCATCGTTACTCCTTCCATAGGTTACTGGTGTTGTCTGATTCAATACTTCTCGTGACGAAACATTGGCTTTCTCAATAGTGCCCTAGTTCATACTCCCTGTTGCTCACACAGTTTATTACTTTTTGTGTACGTGACCAGTCTGCCAGAAGCGATATGTCACTAGTTGTGTATCATAATAGAGTCATCGTTTCCCTCCTAGTGGTTATTCGTGATTTCTTAATCCAAATTCCTAGTAACGAGGCATTGGCTACTTTAAGAGAGTCATAGTTATTCGCCCCAATTGCTCACACAGTCTGCCACTTTTTCTTACTGCGGCCAGTTTGCCAGAAGCGATATGTCACTCGTTGTGTATCTTAAGAGATTCATCGTTTCTCCTTCCTTTAGGTTACTGGTATTCTCTGATTCAATACCTCTCGTGACGAAAAATTGGCTATCTTAATTGTGCAATACATCTTCCTCCCAGTTGGTCACACAGTTTACTACTTTTTGTGTACTTTTTGTCTGCCAGATGCGATAATTCACTAGTTGTGTATCATAAAAGAGTCATCGTTTCTCCTCCTAGGGGTTATTCGAGATTTCTTAATCCAAACCCCTAGTAACGAGGCATTGGCTAGCTTAAGAGAGTCATAGTTACTCGTCCCAATTGCTCACCCAGGCTGCCACTTTCTCTTACTGCGGCGTCTGCCAGAAGCGATATGTCACTCGTTGTGTAACTTAAGAGATTCATCGTTTCTCCTTCCTTTAGATTACTGGTATTCTCTGATTCAATACCTCTCGTGACGAAAAATTGGCTATCTTAATTGTGCAATACATCTTCCTCCCACTTGTTCACACAGTTAACTACTTTTTGTGTACTTTTTGTCTGCCAGATGCGATAATTCACTAGTTGTGTATCATAAAAGAGTCATCGTTTATCCTCCTAGGGGTTATTCGAGATTTCTTAATCCAAATTCCTAGTAACGAGGCATTGGCTACCTTAAGAGAGTCATAGTTACTCGTCCCAATTGCTCAACCAGTCTGCCACTTTTTCTTACTGCGGCCAGTTTGCCAGAAGCGATATGTCACTCGTTGTGTATCTTAAGAGATTCATCGTTACTCCTTCCATAGGTTACTGGTGTTGTCTGATTCAATACTTCTCGTGACGAAACATTGGCTTTCTCAATAGTGCCCTAGTTCATACTCCCTGTTGCTCACACAGTTTATTACTTTTTGTGTACGTGACCAGTCTGCCAGAAGCGATATGTCACTAGTTGTGTATCATAATAGAGTCATCGTTTCCCTCCTAGTGGTTATTCGTGATTTCTTAATCCAAATTCCTAGTAACGAGGCATTGGCTACTTTAAGAGAGTCATAGTTATTCGCCCCAATTGCTCACACAGTCTGCCACTTTTTCTTACTGCGGCCAGTTTGCCAGAAGCGATATGTCACTCGTTGTGTATCTTAAGAGATTCATCGTTTCTCCTTCCTTTAGGTTACTGGTATTCTCTGATTCAATACCTCTCGTGACGAAAAATTGGCTATCTTAATTGTGCAATACATCTTCCTCCCAGTTGGTCACACAGTTTACTACTTTTTGTGTACTTTTTGTCTGCCAGATGCGATAATTCACTAGTTGTGTATCATAAAAGAGTCATCGTTTCTCCTCCTAGGGGTTATTCGAGATTTATTAATTCAAACCCCTAGTAAGAGGCATTGGCTACCTTAAGAGAGTCATAGTTACTCGTCCGAATTGCTCACCCAGGCTGCCACATTTTCTTACTGCGGCCAGTCTGCCAGAAGCGATATGTCACTCGTTGTGTATCTTAAGAGATTCATCGTTACTCCATGCATAGGTTACTGGTGGTCTCTGATCCAATACTGTTCGTGACGAAACATTGGCTTTCTTAATAGTGCCCTATCTCACCCTCCCTGTTGCTCACACAGTTTACTACGTTTTTTTGTTTACTTGTCCAGTCTGCCAGAAGCGTTATGTCACTAGTTGTGCATCATAATAGACTCATCGTTTATCCTCCTAGGGGTTATTCGAGATTTCTTAATCCAAATTCCTAGTAACGAGGCATTGGCAACCTTAAGAGAGTCATAGTTACTCGTCCCAATTGCTCACCCAGTCTGCCATTTTTTCTTACTGCGGCCAGTCTGCCAGAAGCGATATGTCACTCGTTGTGTATCTTAAGAGATTCATCGTTACTCCTTCCTTTAGGTTACTGGTATTCTCTGATTCAATACCTCTCGTGACGAAACATTGGTTCCATTAATAGTGCAATACTTCTTCCTCCCAGTTGCTCACACAGTATACTACTTTTTGTGTACTTTTTGTCTGCCAGAAGCGATATGTCACCTGTTTTGTATCATAAAAGAGTCATCGTTTCTCCTCATAGGGGTTATTCGAGATTTCTTAATCCAAACCCCTAGTAAGAGGCATTGGCTACCTTAAGAGAGTCATAGTTACTCGTCCCAATTGCTCACCCAGTCTGCCATTTTTTCTTACTGCGGTCAGTCTGCCAGAAGCGATATGGCACTCGTTGTGTATCTTAACAGATTCATAGTTACTAGTTCCTTTAGGTTACTGGTATTCTCTGATTCAATACCTCTCGTGACGAAAAGTTGAATATATTAATAGTGCAATACTTCTTCCTCCCAGTTGCTCACACAGTTTACTACTTTTTGTGTAATTTTTGTCTGCCAGAAGCGATATGTCACCTGTTTATTATCATAAAAGAGTCATCGTTTATCCTCCTAGGGGTTATTCGAGATTTCTTAATCCAAACCCCTAGTAAGAGGCATTGGCTACCTAAGAGAGTCATAGTTACTCGTCCCAATTGCTCACCCAGGCTGCCACTTTTTCTTACTGCGGCCAGTGTGCCAGAAGCGATATGTCACTCGTTGTGTATCTTAAGAGATTCATCGTTCCTCCTTCCTTTAGGTTACTGGTATTCTCTGATTCAATACCTCTCGTGACGAAAAATTGGCTATCTTAATTGTGCAATTCATCTTCCTCCCAGTTGGTCACACAGTTAACTACTTTTTGTGTACTTTTTGTCTGCCAGATGCGATATTTCACTAGTTGTGTATCATAAAAGAGTCATCGTTTCTCCTCCAAGGGGTTATTCGAGATTTCTTAATCCAAACCCCTAGTAACGAGGCATTGGCTACCTTAAGAGAGTCATAGTTACTCGTCCCAATTGCTCACCCAGTCAGCCATTTTTTCTTACTGCGGCCAGTATGCCAGAAGCGATATGTCACTCGTTGTGTATCTTAAGAGATTCATCGTTTCTCCTTCCTTTAGGTTACTTGTATTCTCTGATTCAATACCTCTCGTGACGAAAAATTGGCTTTCTTAATAGTGCCCTAACTCACCCTCCCTGTTGCTCACACAGTTTACTACGTTTTTTTGTGTACTCGTCCAGTCTGCCTGAAGCGATATGTCACTAGTTGTGCATCATAATAGAGTCATCGTTTATCCTCCTAGGGGTTATTCGAGATTTCTTAATCCAAATTCCTAGTAACGAGGCATTGGCTACCTTAAGAGAGTCATAGTTACTCGTCCCAATTGCTCACCCAGTCAGCCATTTTTTCTTACTGCGGCCAGTATGCCAGAAGCGATATGTCACTAGTTGTGTATCTTAAGAGATTCATCGTTACTCCTTCCATAGGTTACTGGTGTTGTCTGATTCAATACTACTCGTGACGAAACATTGGCTTTCTCAATAGTGCCCTAGTTCATACTCCCTGTTGCTCACACAGTTTACTACTTTTTGTGTACTTGTCCAGTCTGCCAGAAGCGATATGTCACTAGTTGTGTATCATAATAGAGTCATCGTTTCCCTCCTAGTGGTTATTCGAGATTTCTTAATCCAAATTCCTAGTAACGAGGCATTGGCTACATTAAGAGAGTCATAGTTATTCGTCCCAATTGCTCACACAGTCTGCCACTTTTTCTTACTGCGGCCAGTCTGCCAGAAGCGATATGTCACTCGTTGTGTATCTTAAGAGATTCATCGTTTCTCCTTCCTTTAGGTTACTGGTATTCTCTGATTCAATACCTCTCGTGACGAAAAATTGGCTATCTTAATTGTGCAATACATCTTCCTCCCAGTTGGTCACACAGTTTACTACTTTTTGTGTACTTTTTGTCTGCCAGATGCGATAATTCACTAGTTGTGTATCATAAAAGAGTCATCGTTTCTCCTCCTAGGGGTTATTCGAGATTTCTTAATTCAAACCCCTAGTAAGAGGCATTGGCTACCTTAAGAGAGTCATAGTTACTCGTCCGAATTGCTCACCCAGGCTGCCACATTTTCTTACTGCGGCCAGTCTGCCAGAAGCGATATGTCACTCGTTGTGTATCTTAAGAGATTCATCGTTACTCCTTGCATAGGTTACTGGTGGTCTCTGATCCAATACTGTTCGTGACGAAACATTGGCTTTCTTAATAGTGCCCTATCTCACCCTCCCTGTTGCTCACACAGTTTACTACGTTTTTTGTGTACTTGTCCAGTCTGCCAGAAGCGTTATGTCACTAGTTGTGCATCATAATAGACTCATCGTTTATCCTCCTAGGGGTTATTCGAGATTTCTTAATCCAAATTCCTAGTAACGAGGCATTGGCAACCTTAAGAGAGTCATAGTTACTCGTCCCAATTGCTCACCCAGTCTGCCATTTTTTCTTACTGCGGCCAGTCTGCCAGAAGCGATATGTCACTCGTTGTGTATCTTAAGAGATTCATCGTTACTCCTTCCTTTAGGTTACTGGTATTCTCTGATTCAATACCTCTCGTGACGAAAAGTTGGTTATATTAATAGTGCAATACTTCTTCCTCCCAGTTGCTCACACAGTTTACTACTTTTTGTGTAATTTTTGTCTGCCAGAAGCGATATGTCACCTGTTTATTATCATAAAAGAGTCATCGTTTATCCTCCTAGGGGTTATTCGAGATTTCTTAATCCAAACCCCTAGTAAGAGGCATTGGCTACCTAAGAGAGTCATAGTTACTCGTCCCAATTGCTCACCCAGGCTGCCACTTTTTCTTACTGCGGCCAGTGTGCCAGAAGCGATATGTCACTCGTTGTGTATCTTAAGAGATTCATCGTTCCTCCTTCCTTTAGGTTACTGGTATTCTCTGATTCAATACCTCTCGTGACGAAAAATTGGCTATCTTAATTGTGCAATTCATCTTCCTCCCAGTTGGTCACACAGTTAACTACTTTTTGTGTACTTTTTGTCTGCCAGATGCGATATTTCACTAGTTGTGTATCATAAAAGAGTCATCGTTTCTCCTCCAAGGGGTTATTCGAGATTTCTTAATCCAAACCCCTAGTAACGAGGCATTGGCTACCTTAAGAGAGTCATAGTTACTCGTCCCAATTGCTCACCCAGTCAGCCATTTTTTCTTACTGCGGCCAGTATGCCAGAAGCGATATGTCACTCGTTGTGTATCTTAAGAGATTCATCGTTTCTCCTTCCTTTAGGTTACTTGTATTCTCTGATTCAATACCTCTCGTGACGAAAAATTGGCTTTCTTAATAGTGCCCTAACTCACCCTCCCTGTTGCTCACACAGTTTACTACGTTTTTTTGTGTACTCGTCCAGTCTGCCAGAAGCGATATGTCACTAGTTGTGCATCATAATAGAGTCATCGTTTATCCTCCTAGGGGTTATTCGAGATTTCTTAATCCAAATTCCTAGTAACGAGGCATTGGCTACCTTAAGAGAGTCATAGTTACTCGTCCCAATTGCTCACCCAGTCAGCCATTTTTTCTTACTGCGGCCAGTATGCCAGAAGCGATATGTCACTAGTTGTGTATCTTAAGAGATTCATCGTTACTCCTTCCATAGGTTACTGGTGTTGTCTGATTCAATACTACTCGTGACGAAACATTGGCTTTCTCAATAGTGCCCTAGTTCATACTCCCTGTTGCTCACACAGTTTACTACTTTTTGTGTACTTGTCCAGTCTGCCAGAAGCGATATGTCACTAGTTGTGTATCATAATAGAGTCATCGTTTCCCTCCTAGTGGTTATTCGAGATTTCTTAATCCAAATTCCTAGTAACGAGGCATTGGCTACATTAAGAGAGTCATAGTTATTCGTCCCAATTGCTCACACAGTCTGCCACTTTTTCTTACTGCGGCCAGTCTGCCAGAAGCGATATGTCACTCGTTGTGTATCTTAAGAGATTCATCGTTTCTCCTTCCTTTAGGTTACTGGTATTCTCTGATTCAATACCTCTCGTGACGAAAAATTGGCTATCTTAATTGTGCAATACATCTTCCTCCCAGTTGGTCACACAGTTTACTACTTTTTGTGTACTTTTTGTCTGCCAGATGCGATAATTCACTAGTTGTGTATCATAAAAGAGTCATCGTTTCTCCTCCTAGGGGTTATTCGAGATTTCTTAATTCAAACCCCTAGTAAGAGGCATTGGCTACCTTAAGAGAGTCATAGTTACTCGTCCGAATTGCTCACCCAGGCTGCCACATTTTCTTACTGCGGCCAGTCTGCCAGAAGCGATATGTCACTCGTTGTGTATCTTAAGAGATTCATCGTTACTCCTTGCATAGGTTACTGGTGGTCTCTGATCCAATACTGTTCGTGACGAAACATTGGCTTTCTTAATAGTGCCCTATCTCACCCTCCCTGTTGCTCACACAGTTTACTACGTTTTTTGTGTACTTGTCCAGTCTGCCAGAAGCGTTATGTCACTAGTTGTGCATCATAATAGACTCATCGTTTATCCTCCTAGGGGTTATTCGAGATTTCTTAATCCAAATTCCTAGTAACGAGGCATTGGCAACCTTAAGAGAGTCATAGTTACTCGTCCCAATTGCTCACCCAGTCTGCCATTTTTTCTTACTGCGGCCAGTCTGCCAGAAGCGATATGTCACTCGTTGTGTATCTTAAGAGATTCATCGTTACTCCTTCCTTTAGGTTACTGGTATTCTCTGATTCAATACCTCTCGTGACGAAAAGTTGGTTATATTAATAGTGCAATACTTCTTCCTCCCAGTTGCTCACACAGTTTACTACTTTTTGTGTAATTTTTGTCTGCCAGAAGCGATATGTCACCTGTTTATTATCATAAAAGAGTCATCGTTTATCCTCCTAGGGGTTATTCGAGATTTCTTAATCCAAACCCCTAGTAAGAGGCATTGGCTACCTAAGAGAGTCATAGTTACTCGTCCCAATTGCTCACCCAGGCTGCCACTTTTTCTTACTGCGGCCAGTGTGCCAGAAGCGATATGTCACTCGTTGTGTATCTTAAGAGATTCATCGTTCCTCCTTCCTTTAGGTTACTGGTATTCTCTGATTCAATACCTCTCGTGACGAAAAATTGGCTATCTTAATTGTGCAATTCATCTTCCTCCCAGTTGGTCACACAGTTAACTACTTTTTGTGTACTTTTTGTCTGCCAGATGCGATATTTCACTAGTTGTGTATCATAAAAGAGTCATCGTTTCTCCTCCAAGGGGTTATTCGAGATTTCTTAATCCAAACCCCTAGTAACGAGGCATTGGCTACCTTAAGAGAGTCATAGTTACTCGTCCCAATTGCTCACCCAGTCAGCCATTTTTTCTTACTGCGGCCAGTATGCCAGAAGCGATATGTCACTCGTTGTGTATCTTAAGAGATTCATCGTTTCTCCTTCCTTTAGGTTACTTGTATTCTCTGATTCAATACCTCTCGTGACGAAAAATTGGCTTTCTTAATAGTGCCCTAACTCACCCTCCCTGTTGCTCACACAGTTTACTACGTTTTTTTGTGTACTCGTCCAGTCTGCCAGAAGCGATATGTCACTAGTTGTGCATCATAATAGAGTCATCGTTTATCCTCCTAGGGGTTATTCGAGATTTCTTAATCCAAATTCCTAGTAACGAGGCATTGGCTACCTTAAGAGAGTCATAGTTACTCGTCCCAATTGCTCACCCAGTCAGCCATTTTTTCTTACTGCGGCCAGTATGCCAGAAGCGATATGTCACTAGTTGTGTATCTTAAGAGATTCATCGTTACTCCTTCCATAGGTTACTGGTGTTGTCTGATTCAATACTACTCGTGACGAAACATTGGCTTTCTCAATAGTGCCCTAGTTCATACTCCCTGTTGCTCACACAGTTTACTACTTTTTGTGTACTTGTCCAGTCTGCCAGAAGCGATATGTCACTAGTTGTGTATCATAATAGAGTCATCGTTTCCCTCCTAGTGGTTATTCGAGATTTCTTAATCCAAATTCCTAGTAACGAGGCATTGGCTACATTAAGAGAGTCATAGTTATTCGTCCCAATTGCTCACACAGTCTGCCACTTTTTCTTACTGCGGCCAGTCTGCCAGAAGCGATATGTCACTCGTTGTGTATCTTAAGAGATTCATCGTTTCTCCTTCCTTTAGGTTACTGGTATTCTCTGATTCAATACCTCTCGTGACGAAAAATTGGCTATCTTAATTGTGCAATACATCTTCCTCCCAGTTGGTCACACAGTTTACTACTTTTTGTGTACTTTTTGTCTGCCAGATGCGATAATTCACTAGTTGTGTATCATAAAAGAGTCATCGTTTCTCCTCCTAGGGGTTATTCGAGATTTCTTAATTCAAACCCCTAGTAAGAGGCATTGGCTACCTTAAGAGAGTCATAGTTACTCGTCCGAATTGCTCACCCAGGCTGCCACATTTTCTTACTGCGGCCAGTCTGCCAGAAGCGATATGTCACTCTTTGTGTATCTTAAGAGATTCATCGTTACTCCTTGCATAGGTTACTGGTGGTCTCTGATCCAATACTGTTCGTGACGAAACATTGGCTTTCTTAATAGTGCCCTATCTCACCCTCCCTGTTGCTCACACAGTTTACTACGTTTTTTGTGTACTTGTCCAGTCTGCCAGAAGCGTTATGTCACTAGTTGTGCATCATAATAGACTCATCGTTTATCCTCCTAGGGGTTATTCGAGATTTCTTAATCCAAATTCCTAGTAACGAGGCATTGGCAACCTTAAGAGAGTCATAGTTACTCGTCCCAATTGCTCACCCAGTCTGCCATTTTTTCTTACTGCGGCCAGTCTGCCAGAAGCGATATGTCACTCGTTGTGTATCTTAAGAGATTCATCGTTACTCCTTCCTTTAGGTTACTGGTATTCTCTGATTCAATACCTCTCGTGACGAAACATTGGTTCCATTAATAGTGCAATACTTCTTCCTCCCAGTTGCTCACACAGTTTACTACTTTTTGTGTACTTTTTGTCTGCCAGAAGCGATATGTCACCTGTTTTGTATCATAAAAGAGTCATCGTTTCTCCTCATAGGGGTTATTCGAGATTTCTTAATCCAAACCCCTAGTAAGAGGCATTGGCTACCTTAAGAGAGTCATAGTTACTCGTCCCAATTGCTCACCCAGGCTGCCACATTTTCTTACTGCGGCCAGTCTGCCAGAAGCGATATGTCACTCGTTGTGTATCTTAAGAGATTCATCGTTTCTCCTTCCTTTAGGTTACTGGTATTCTCTGATTCAATACCTCTCGTGACGAAAAATTGGCTATCTTAATTGTGCAATTGATCTTCCTCCCAGTTGGTCACACAGTTAACTACTTTTTGTGTACTTTTTGTCTGCCAGATGCGATAATTCACTAGTTGTGTATCATAAAAGAGTCATCGTTTCTCCTCCTAGGGGTTATTCGAGATTTATTAATCCAAACCCCTAGTAACAAGGCATTGGCTACCTTAAGAGAGTCATAGTTACTCGTCCCAATTGCTCAACCAGTCTGCCACTTTTTCTTACTGCGGCCAGTTTGCCAGAAGCGATATGTCACTCGTTGTGTATCTTAAGAGATTCATCGTTACTCCTTCCATAGGTTACTGGTGTTGTTTGATTCAATACTTCTCGTGACGAAACTTTGGCTTTCTCAATAGTGCCCTACTTCATACTCCCTGTTGCTCACACAGTTTATTACTTTTTGTGTACGTGTCCAGTCTGCCAGAAGCGATATGTCACTAGTTGTGTATCATAATAGAGTCATCGTTTCCCGCCTAGTGGTTATTCGAGATTTCTTAATCCAAATTCCTAGTAACGAGGCATTGGCTACTTTAAGAGAGTCATAGTTATTCGTCCCAATTGCTCACACAGTCTGCCACTTTTTCTTACTGCGGCCAGTCTGCCAGAAGCGATATGTCACTCGTTGTGTATCATAAGAGATTCATCGTTTCTCCTTCCTTTAGGTTACTGGTATTCTCTGATTCAATACCTCTCGTGACGAAAAATTGGCTATCTTAATTGTGCAATACATCTTCCTCCCAGTTGGTCACACAGTTTACTACTTTTTGTGTACTTTTTGTCTGCCAGATGCGATAATTCACTAGTTGTGTATCATAAAAGAGTCATCGTTTATCCTCCTAGGGGTTATTCGAGATTTCTTAATCCAAATTCCTAGTAACGATGCATTGGCTACCTTAAGAGAGTCATAGTTACTCGTCCCAATTGCTCACCCAGTCTGCCATTTTTTCTTACTGCGGCCAGTCTGCCAGAAGCGATATGGCACTCGTTGTGTATCTTAACAGATTCATTGTTACTAGTTCCTTTAGGTTACTGGTATTCTCTGATTCAATACCTCTCGTGACGAAAAGTTGGTTATATTAATAGTGCAATACTTCTTCCTCCCAGTTGCTCACACAGTTTACTACTTTTTGTGTAATTTTTGTCTGCCAGAAGCGATATGTCACCTGTTTATTATCATAAAAGAGTCATCGTTTATCCTCCTAGGGGTTATTCGAGATTTCTTAATCCAAACCCCTAGTAAGAGGCATTGGCTACCTAAGAGAGTCATAGTTACTCGTCCCAATTGCTCACCCAGGCTGCCACTTTTTCTTACTGCGGCCAGTGTGCCAGAAGGGATATGTCACTCGTTGTGTATCTTAAGAGATTCATCGTTCCTCCTTCCTTTAGGTTACTGGTATTCTCTGATTCAATACCTCTCGTGACGAAAAATTGGCTATCTTAATTGTGCAATTCATCTTCCTCCCAGTTGGTCACACAGTTAACTACTTTTTGTGTACTTTTTGTCTGCCAGATGCGATATTTCACTAGTTGTGTATCATAAAAGAGTCATCGTTTCTCCTTCAAGGGTTTATTTGAGATTTCTTAATCCAAACCCCTAGTAACGAGGCATTGGCTACCTTAAGAGAGTCATAGTTACTCGTCCCAATTGCTCAACCAGTCTGCCACTTTTTCTTACTGCGGCCGGTTTGCCAGAAGCGATATGTCACTCGTTGTGTATCTTAAGAGATTCATAGTTACTCCTTCCATAGGTTACTGGTGTTGTCTGATTCAATACTACTCGTGACGAAACATTGGCTTTCTCAATAGTGCCCTAGTTCATACTCCCTGTTGCTCACACAGTTTACTACTTTTTGTGTACTTGTCCAGTCTGCCAGAAGCGATATGTCACTAGTTGTGTATCATAATAGAGTCATCGTTTCCCTCCTAGTGGTTATTCGAGATTTCTTAATCCAAATTCCTAGTAACGAGGCATTGGCTACATTAAGAGAGTCATAGTTATTCGTCCCAATTGCTCACACAGTCTGCCACTTTTTCTTACTGCGGCCAGTCTGCCAGAAGCGATATGTCACTCGTTGTGTATCTTAAGAGATTCATCGTTTCTCCTTCCTTTAGGTTACTGGTATTCTCTGATTCAATACCTCTCGTGACGAAAAATTGGCTATCTTAATTGTGCAATACATCTTCCTCCCAGTTGGTCACACAGTTTACTACTTTTTGTGTACTTTTTGTCTGCCAGATGCGATAATTCACTAGTTGTGTATCATAAAAGAGTCATCGTTTCTCCTCCTAGGGGTTATTCGAGATTTCTTAATTCAAACCCCTAGTAAGAGGCATTGGCTACCTTAAGAGAGTCATAGTTACTCGTCCGAATTGCTCACCCAGGCTGCCACATTTTCTTACTGCGGCCAGTCTGCCAGAAGCGATATGTCACTCGTTGTGTATCTTAAGAGATTCATCGTTACTCCTTGCATAGGTTACTGGTGGCCTCTGATCCAATACTGTTCGTGACGAAACATTGGCTTTCTTAATAGTGCCCTATCTCACCCTCCCTGTTGCTCACACAGTTTACTACGTTTTTTGTGTACTTGTCCAGTCTGCCAGAAGCGTTATGTCACTAGTTGTGCATCATAATAGACTCATCGTTTATCCTCCTAGGGGTTATTCGAGATTTCTTAATCCAAATTCCTAGTAACGAGGCATTGGCAACCTTAAGAGAGTCATAGTTACTCGTCCCAATTGCTCACCCAGTCTGATATTTTTTCTTACTGCGGCCAGTCTGCCAGAAGCGATATGTCACTCGTTGTGTATCTTAAGAGATTCATCGTTACTCCTTCATTTAGGTTACTGGTATTCTCTGATTCAATACCTCTCGTGACGAAACATTGGTTCCATTAATAGTGCAATACTTCTTCCTCCCAGTTGCTCACACAGTTTACTACTTTTTGTGTACTTTTTGTCTGCCAGAAGCGATATGTCACCTGTTTTGTATCATAAAAGAGTCATCGTTTCTCCTCATAGGGGTTATTCGAGATTTCTTAATCCAAACCCCTAGTAAGAGGCATTGGCTACCTTAAGAGAGTCATAGTTACTCGTCCCAATTGCTCACCCAGGCTGCCACATTTTCTTACTGCGGCCAGTCTGCCAGAAGCGATATGTCACTCGTTGTGTATCTTAAGAGATTCATCGTTTCTCCTTCCTTTAGGTTACTGGTATTCTCTGATTCAATACCTCTCGTGACGAAAAATTGGCTATCTTAATTGTGCAATTCATCTTCCTCCCAGTTGGTCACACAGTTAACTACTTTTTGTGTACTTTTTGTCTGCCAGATGCGATAATTCACTAGTTGTGTATCATAAAAGAGTCATCGTTTCTCCTCCTAGGGGTTATTCGAGATTTATTAATCCAAACCCCTAGTAACAAGGCATTGGCTACCTTAAGAGAGTCATAGTTACTCGTCCCAATTGCTCAACCAGTCTGCCACTTTTTCTTACTGCGGCCAGTTTGCCAGAAGCGATATGTCACTCGTTGTGTATCTTAAGAGATTCATCGTTACTCCTTCCATAGGTTACTGGTGTTGTTTGATTCAATACTTCTCGTGACGAAACTTTGGCTTTCTCAATAGTGCCCTACTTCATACTCCCTGTTGCTCACACAGTTTATTACTTTTTGTGTACGTGTCCAGTCTGCCAGAAGCGATATGTCACTAGTTGTGTATCATAATAGAGTCATCGTTTCCCGCCTAGTGGTTATTCGAGATTTCTTAATCCAAATTCCTAGTAACGAGGCATTGGCTACTTTAAGAGAGTCATAGTTATTCGTCCCAATTGCTCACACAGTCTGCCACTTTTTCTTACTGCGGCCAGTCTGCCAGAAGCGATATGTCACTCGTTGTGTATCATAAGAGATTCATCGTTTCTCCTTCCTTTAGGTTACTGGTATTCTCTGATTCAATACCTCTCGTGACGAAAAATTGGCTATCTTAATTGTGCAATACATCTTCCTCCCAGTTGGTCACACAGTTTACTACTTTTTGTGTACTTTTTGTCTGCCAGATGCGATAATTCACTAGTTGTGTATCATAAAAGAGTCATCGTTTATCCTCCTAGGGGTTATTCGAGATTTCTTAATCCAAATTCCTAGTAACGATGCATTGGCTACCTTAAGAGAGTCATAGTTACTCGTCCCAATTGCTCACCCAGTCTGCCATTTTTTCTTACTGCGGCCAGTCTGCCAGAAGCGATATGGCACTCGTTGTGTATCTTAACAGATTCATAGTTACTAGTTCCTTTAGGTTACTGGTATTCTCTGATTCAATACCTCTCGTGACGAAAAGTTGGTTATATTAATAGTGCAATACTTCTTCCTCCCAGTTGCTCACACAGTTTACTACTTTTTGTGTAATTTTTGTCTGCCAGAAGCGATATGTCACCTGTTTATTATCATAAAAGAGTCATCGTTTATCCTCCTAGGGGTTATTCGAGATTTCTTAATCCAAACCCCTAGTAAGAGGCATTGGCTACCTAAGAGAGTCATAGTTACTCGTCCCAATTGCTCACCCAGGCTGCCACTTTTTCTTACTGCGGCCAGTGTGCCAGAAGCGATATGTCACTCGTTGTGTATCTTAAGAGATTCATCGTTCCTCCTTCCTTTAGGTTACTGGTATTCTCTGATTCAATACCTCTCGTGACGAAAAATTGGCTATCTTAATTGTGCAATTCATCTTCCTCCCAGTTGGTCACACAGTTAACTACTTTTTGTGTACTTTTTGTCTGCCAGATGCGATATTTCACTAGTTGTGTATCATAAAAGAGTCATCGTTTCTCCTTCAAGGGTTTATTTGAGATTTCTTAATCCAAACCCCTAGTAACGAGGCATTGGCTACCTTAAGAGAGTCATAGTTACTCGTCCCAATTGCTCAACCAGTCTGCCACTTTTTCTTACTGCGGCCGGTTTGCCAGAAGCGATATGTCACTCGTTGTGTATCTTAAGAGATTCATAGTTACTCCTTCCATAGGTTACTGGTGTTGTCTGATTCAATACTACTCGTGACGAAACATTGGCTTTCTCAATAGTGCCCTAGTTCATACTCCCTGTTGCTCACACAGTTTATTAGTTTTTGTGTACTTGTCCAGTCTGCCAGAAGCGATATGTCACTAGTTGTGTATCATAATAGAGTCATCGTTTCCCTCCTAGTGGTTATTCGAGATTTCTTAATCCAAATTCCTAGTAACGAGGCATTGGCTACTTTAAGAGAGTCATAGTTATTCGTCCCAATTGCTCACACAGTCTGCCACTTTTTCTTACTGCGGCCAGTCTGCCAGAAGCGATATGTCACTCGTTGTGTATCATAAGAGATTCATCGTTTCTCCTTCCTTTAGGTAACTTGTATTCTCTGATTCAATACCTCTCGTGACGAAAAATTGGCTTTCTTAATAGTGCCCTAACTCACCCTCCCTGTTGCTCACACAGTTTACTACGTTTTTTTGTGTACTCGTCCAGTCTGCCAGAAGCGATATGTCACTAGTTGTGCATCATAATAGAGTCATCGTTTATCCTCCTAGGGGTTATTCGAGATTTCTTAATCCAAATTCCTAGTAACGAGGCATTGGCTACCTTAAGAGAGTCATAGTTACTCGTCCCAATTGCTCACCCAGTCAGCCATTTTTTCTTACTGCGGCCAGTATGCCAGAAGCGATATGTCACTAGTTGTGTATCTTAAGAGATTCATCGTTACTCCTTCCATAGGTTACTGGTGTTGTCTGATTCAATACTACTCGTGACGAAACATTGGCTTTCTCAATAGTGCCCTAGTTCATACTCCCTGTTGCTCACACAGTTTATTAGTTTTTGTGTACTTGTCCAGTCTGCCAGAAGCGATATGTCACTAGTTGTGTATCATAATAGAGTCATCGTTTCCCTCCTAGTGGTTATTCGAGATTTCTTAATCCAAATTCCTAGTAACGAGGCATTGGCTACATTAAGAGAGTCATAGTTATTCGTCCCAATTGCTCACACAGTCTGCCACTTTTTCTTACTGCGGCCAGTCTGCCAGAAGCGATATGTCACTCGTTGTGTATCTTAAGAGATTCATCGTTTCTCCTTATTTTAGGTTACTGGTATTCTCTGATTCAATACCTCTCGTGACGAAAAATTGGCTATCTTAATTGTGCAATTCATCTTCCTCCCAGTTGGTCACACAGTTAACTACTTTTTGTGTACTTTTTGTCTGCCAGATGCGATAATTCACTAGTTGTGTATCATAAAAGAGTCATCGTTTCTCCTCCAAGGGGTTATTCGAGATTTCTTAATCCAAACCCCTAGTAACGAGGCATTGGCTAGCTTAAGAGAGTCATAGTTACTCGTCCCAATTGCTCACCCAGGCTGCCACTTTCTCTTACTGCGGCGTCTGCCAGAAGCGATATGTCACTCGTTGTGTAACTTAAGAGATTCATCGTTTCTCCTTCCTTTAGATTACTGGTATTCTCTGATTCAATACCTCTCGTGACGAAAAATTGGCTATCTTAATTGTGCAATACATCTTCCTCCCACTTGTTCACACAGTTAACTACTTTTTGTGTACTTTTTGTCTGCCAGATGCGATAATTCACTAGTTGTGTATCATAAAAGAGTCATCGTTTATCCTCCTAGGGGTTATTCGAGATTTCTTAATCCAAATTCCTAGTAACGAGGCATTGGCTACCTTAAGAGAGTCATAGTTACTCGTCCCAATTGCTCAACCAGTCTGCCACTTTTTCTTACTGCGGCCAGTTTGCCAGAAGCGATATGTCACTCGTTGTGTATCTTAAGAGATTCATCGTTACTCCTTCCATAGGTTACTGGTGTTGTCTGATTCAATACTTCTCGTGACGAAACATTGGCTTTCTCAATAGTGCCCTAGTTCATACTCCCTGTTGCTCACACAGTTTATTACTTTTTGTGTACGTGACCAGTCTGCCAGAAGCGATATGTCACTAGTTGTGTATCACAATAGAGTCATCGTTTCCCTCCTAGTGGTTATTCGTGATTTCTTAATCCAAATTCCTAGTAACGAGGCATTGGCTACTTTAAGAGAGTCATAGTTATTCGCCCCAATTGCTCACACAGTCTGCCACTTTTTCTTACTGCGGCCAGTTTGCCAGAAGCGATATGTCACTCGTTGTGTATCTTAAGAGATTCATCGTTTCTCCTTCCTTTAGGTTACTGGTATTCTCTGATTCAATACCTCTCGTGACGAAAAATTGGCTATCTTAATTGTGCAATACATCTTCCTCCCAGTTGGTCACACAGTTTACTACTTTTTGTGTACTTTTTGTCTGCCAGATGCGATAATTCACTAGTTGTGTATCATAAAAGAGTCATCGTTTCTCCTCCTAGGGGTTATTCGAGATTTCTTAATTCAAACCCCTAGTAAGAGGCATTGGCTACCTTAAGAGAGTCATAGTTACTCGTCCGAATTGCTCACCCAGGCTGCCACATTTTCTTACTGCGGCCAGTCTGCCAGAAGCGATATGTCACTCGTTGTGTATCTTAAGAGATTCATCGTTACTCCTTGCATAGGTTACTGGTGGTCTCTGATCCAATACTGTTCGTGACGAAACATTGGCTTTCTTAATAGTGCCCTATCTCACCCTCCCTGTTGCTCACACAGTTTACTACGTTTTTTTGTGTACTTGTCCAGTCTGCCAGAAGCGTTATGTCACTAGTTGTGCATCATAATAGACTCATCGTTTATCCTCCTAGGGGTTATTCGAGATTTCTTAATCCAAATTCCTAGTAACGAGGCATTGGCAACCTTAAGAGAGTCATAGTTACTCGTCCCAATTGCTCACCCAGTCTGCCATTTTTTCTTACTGCGGCCAGTCTGCCAGAAGCGATATGTTACTCGTTGTGTATCTTAAGAGATTCATCGTTCCTCCTTCCTTTAGGTTACTGGTATTCTCTGATTCAATACCTCTCGTGACGAAAAATTGGCTATCTTAATTGTGCAATACATCTTCCTCCCAGTTGATCACACAGTTTACTACTTTTTGTGTACTTTTTGTCTGCCAGATGCGATAATTCACTAGTTGTGTATCATAAAAGAGTCATCGTTTCTCCTCCTAGGGGTTATTCGAGATTTCTTAATTCAAACCCCTAGTAAGAGGCATTGGCTACCTTAAGAGAGTCATAGTTACTCGTCCGAATTGCTCACCCAGGCTGCCACATTTTCTTACTGCGGCCAGTCTGCCAGAAGCGATATGTCACTCGTTGTGTATCTTAAGAGATTCATCGTTACTCCTTGCATAGGTTACTGGTGGTCTCTGATCCAATACTGTTCGTGACGAAACATTGGCTTTCTTAATAGTGCCCTATCTCACCCTCCCTGTTGCTCACACAGTTTACTACGTTTTTTTGTGTACTTGTCCAGTCTGCCAGAAGCGTTATGTCACTAGTTGTGCATCATAATAGACTCATCGTTTATCCTCCTAGGGGTTATTCGAGATTTCTTAATCCAAATTCCTAGTAACGAGGCATTGGCAACCTTAAGAGAGTCATAGTTACTCGTCCCAATTGCTCACCCAGTCTGCCATTTTTTCTTACTGCGGCCAGTCTGCCAGAAGCGATATGTCACTCGTTGTGTATCTTAAGAGATTCATCGTTACTCCTTCCTTTAGGTTACTGGTATTCTCTGATTCAATACCTCTCATGACGAAACATTGGTTCCATTAATAGTGCAATACTTCTTCCTCCCAGTTGCTCACACAGTTTACTACTTTTTGTGTACTTTTTGTCTGCCAGATGCGATAATTCACTAGTTGTGTATCATAAAAGAGTCATCGTTTCTCCTCCAAGGGGTTATTCGAGATTTCTTAATCCAAACCCCGAGTAACGAGGCATTGGCTAGCTTAAGAGAGTCATAGTTACTCGTCCCAATTGCTCACCCAGGCTGCCACTTTCTCTTACTGCGGCGTCTGCCAGAAGCGATATGTCACTCGTTGTGTATCTTAAGAGATTCATCGTTTCTCCTTCCTTTAGGTTACTGTTATTCTCTGATTCAATACCTCTCGTGACGAAAAATTGGCTATCTTAATTGTGCAATACATCTTCCTCCCACTTGTTCACACAGTTAACTACTTTTTGTGTACTTTTTGTCTGCCAGATGCGATAATTCACTAGTTGTGTATCATAAAAGAGTCATCGTTTCTCCTCCTAGGGGTTATTCGAGATTTATTAATCCAAACCCCTAGTAACAAGGCATTGGCTACCTTAAGAGAGTCATAGTTACTCGTCCCAATTGCTCAACCAGTCTGCCACTTTTTCTTACTGCGGCCAGTTTGCCAGAAGCGATATGTCACTCGTTGTGTATCTTAAGAGATTCATCGTTACTCCTTCCATAGGTTACTGGTGTTGTCTGATTCAATACTTCTCGTGACGAAACTTTGGCTTTCTCAATAGTGCCCTAGTTCATACTCCCTGTTGCTCACACAGTTTATTACTTTTTGTGTACGTGTCCAGTCTGCCAGAAGCGATATGTCACTAGTTGTGTATCATAATAGAGTCATCGTTTCCCGCCTAGTGGTTATTCGAGATTTCTTAATCCAAATTCCTAGTAACGAGGCATTGGCTACTTTAAGAGAGTCATAGTTATTCGCCCCAATTGCTCACACAATCTACCACTTTTTCTTACTGCGGCCAGTTTGCCAGAAGCGATATGTCACTCGTTGTGTATCTTAAGAGATTCATCGTTTCTCCTTCCTTTAGGTTACTGGTATTCTCTGATTCAATACCTCTCCTGACGAAAAATTGGCTATCTTAATTGTGCAATACATCTTCCTCCCAGTTGGTCACACAGTTTACTACTTTTTGTGTACTTTTTGTCTGCCAGATGCGATAATTCACTAGTTGTGTATCATAAAAGAGTCATCGTTTCTCCTCCTAGGGGTTATTCAGGATTTCTTAATTCAAACCCCTAGTAAGAGGCATTGGCTACCTTAAGAGAGTCATAGTTACTCGTCCGAATTGCTCACCCAGGCTGCCACATTTTCTTACTGCGGCCAGTCTGCCAGAAGCGATATGTCACTCGTTGTGTATCTTAAGAGATTCATCGTTACTCCTTCCATAGGTTACTGGTGTTGTCTGATTCAATACTACTCGTGACGAAACATTGGCTTTCTCAATAGTGCCCTAGTTCATACTCCCTGTTGCTCACACAGTTTATTACTTTTTGTGTACTTGTCCAGTCTGCCAGAAGCGATATGTCACTAGTTGTGTATCATAATAGAGTCATCGTTTCCCTCCTAGTGGTTATTCGAGATTTCTTAATCCAAATTCCTAGTAACGAGGCATTGGCTACTTTAAGAGAGTCATAGTTATTCGTCCCAATTGCTCACACAGTCTGCCACTTTTTCTTACTGCGGCCAGTCTGCCAGAAGCGATATGTCACTCGTTGTGTATCTTAAGAGATTCATCGTTTCTCCTTCCTTTAGGTTACTGTTATTCTCTGATTCAATACCTCTCGTGACGAAAAATTGGCTATCTTAATTGTGCAATACATCTTCCTCCCACTTGTTCACACAGTTAACTACTTTTTGTGTACTTTTTGTCTGCCAGATGCGATAATTCACTAGTTGTGTATCATAAAAGAGTCATCGTTTACCCTCCTAGGGGTTATTCGAGATTTCTTAATCCAAATTCCTAGTAACGAGGCATTGGCTACCTTAAGAGAGTCATAGTTACTCGTCCCAATTGCTCAACCAGTCTGCCACTTTTTCTTACTGCGGCCAGTCTGCGTGAAGCGATATGTCACTCGTTGTGTATCTTAAGAGATTCATCGTTACTCCTTCCATAGGTTACTGGTGTTGTCTGATTCAATACTTCTCGTGACGAAACATTGGCTTTCTCAATAGTGCCCTAGTTCATACTCCCTGTTGCTCACACAGTTTATTACTTTTTGTGTACTTGTCCAGTCTGCCAGAGGCGATATGTCACTAGTTGTGTATCATAATAGAGTCATCGTTTCCCTCCTAGTGGTTATTCGAGATTTCTTAATCCAAATTCCTAGTAACTTGGCATTGGCTACTTTAAGAGAGTCATAGTTATTCGTCCCAATTGCTCACACAGTCTGCCACTTTTTCTTACTGCGGCCAGTCTGCCAGAAGCGATATGTCACTCGTTGTGTATCATAAGAGATTCATCGTTTCTCCTTCCTTTAGGTTACTGGTATTCTCTGATTCAATACCTCTCGTGACGAAAAATTGGCTATCTTAATTGTGCAATTCATCTTTCTCCCAGTTGGTCACACAGTTAACTACTTTTTGTGTACTTTTTGTCTGCCAGATGCGATAATTCACTAGTTGTGTATCATAAAAGAGTCATCGTTTCTCCTCCAAGGGGTTATTCGAGATTTCTTAGTCCAAACCCCGAGTAACGATGCATTGGCTAGCTTAAGAGAGTCATAGTTACTCGTCCCAATTGCTCACCCAGGCTGCCACTTTCTCTTACTGCGGCGTCTGCCAGAAGCGATATGTCACTCGTTGTGTATCTTAAGAGATTCATCGTTTCTCCTTCCTTTAGGTTACTGGTATTCTCTGATTCAATACCTCTCGTGACGAAAAATTGGCTATCTTAATTGTGCAATACATCTTCCTCCCACTTGTTCACACAGTTAACTACTTTTTGTGTACTTTTTGTCTGCCAGATGCGATAATTCACTAGTTGTGTATCATAAAAGAGTCATCGTTTCTCCTAATAGGGGTTATTCGAGATTTCTTAATTCAAACCCCTAGTAAGAGGCATTGGCTACCTTAAGAGAGTCATAGTTACTCGTCCGAATTGCTCACCCAGGCTGCCACATTTTCTTACTGCGGCCAGTCTACCAGAAGCGATATGTCACTCGTTGTGTATCTTAATAGATTCATCGTTTCTCCTTCCTTTAGGTTACTGGTATTCTCTGATTCATACCTCTCGTGACGAAAAATTGGCTATCTTAATTGTGCAATACATCTTCCTCCCAGTTGGTCACACAGTTTACTACTTTTTGTCTGCCAGATGCGATAATTCACTAGTTGTGTATCATAAAAGAGTCATCGTTTCTCCTCCTAGGGGTTATTCGAGATTTCTTAATCCAAACACCTGGTAACGAGGCATTGGCTACCTTAAGCGAGTCATAGTTACTCGTCCCAATTGCTCAACCAGTCTCCCACTTTTTCTTACTGCGGCCAGTTTGCCAGAAGCGATATGTCACTCGTTGTGTATCTTAAGAGATTCATCGTTACTCCTTGCATAGGTTACTGGTGGTCTCTGATCCAATACTGTTCGTGACGAAACATTGGCTTTCTTAATAGTGCCCTATCTCACCCTCCCTGTTGCTCACACAGTTTACTACGTTTTTTTGTGTACTTGTCCAGTCTGCCAGAAGCGATATGTCACTAGTTGTGCATCATAATAGAGTCATCGTTTATCCTACTAGGGGTTATTCGAGATTTCTTAATCCAAATTCCTAGTAACGAGGCATTGGCAACGTTAAGAGAGCTATAGCTACTCGTCCCAATTGCTCACCCAGTCTGCCATTTTTTCTTACTGCGGCCAGTCTGCCAGAAGCGATATGTCACTCGATGTGTATCTTAAGAGATTCATCTTTACTGCTTCCTTTAGGTTACTGGTATTCTCTGATTCAATACCTCTCGTGACGAAAAATTGGTTATATTAATAGTGCAATACTTCTTCCTCCCAGTTGCTCACACAGTTTACTACTTTTTGTGTACTTTTTTTCTGCCAGAAGCGATATGTCACCTGTTTTGTATCATAAAAGAGTCATCGTTTCTCCTCCTAGGGGTTATTCGAGATTTCTTAATCCAAACCCCTAGTAAGAGGCATTGGCTACCTTAAGAGAGTCATAGTTACTCGTCCCAATTGCTCACCCAGGCTGCCACTTTTTCTTACTGCAGCCAGTCTGCCAGAAGCGATATGTCACTCGTTGTGTATCTTAAGAGATTCATCGTTACTCCTTCCATAGGTTACTGGTGGTCTCTGATTCGATACTGTTCGTGACGAAACATTGGCTTTCTTAATAGTGCCCTAACTCACCCTCCCTGTTGCTCACACAGTTTACTACGTTTTTTGTGTACTTGTCCAGTCTGCCAGAAGCGATATGTCACTAGTTGTGCATCATAATAGAGTCATCGTTTATCCTACTAGGGGTTATTCGAGATTTCTTAATCCAAATTCCTAGTAACGAGGCATTGGCAACCTTAAGAGAGCTATAGCTACTCGTCCCAATTGCTCACCCAGTCTGCCATTTTTTCTTACTGCGGCCAGTCTGCCAGAAGCGATATGTCACTCGTTGTGTATCTTAAGAGATTCATCGTTTCTCCTTCCTTTAGGTTACTGGTATTCTGTGATTCAATACCTCTCGTGACGAAAAATTGGCTATCTTAATTGTGCAATACATCTTCCTCCCAGTTGGTCACACAGTTAACTACTTTTTGTGTACTTTTTGTCTGCCAGATGCGATAATTCACTAGTTGTGTATCATAAAAGAGTCATCGTTTCTCCTCCTAGGGGTTATTCGAGATTTCTTAATCCAAACCCCTAGTAACGAGGCATTGGCTACCTTAAGAGAGTCATAGTTACTCGTCCCAATTGCTCAACCAGTCTGCCACTTTTTCTTACTGCGGCCAGTCTGCGTGAAGGGATATGTCACTCGTTGTGTATCTTAAGAGATTCATCGTTACTCCTTCCATAGGTTACTGGTGGTCTCTGATTCAATACTGTTCGTGACGAAACATTGGCTTCTTTAATAGTGCCCTAAATCACCCTCCCTGTTGCTCACACAGTTTACTACGTTTTTTGTGTACTTGTCCAGTCTGCCAGAAGCGATATGTCACTAGTTGTGCATCATAATAGAGTAATCGTTTATCCTACTGGGGGTTATTCGAGATTTCTTAATCCAAATTCCTAGTAACGAGGCATTGGCAACCTTAAGAGAGTCATAGCTACTCGTCCCAATTGCTCACCCAGTCTGCCATTTTTTCTTACTGCGGCCAGTCTGCCAGAAGCGATATGTCACTCGTTGTGTATCTTAAGAGATTCATCGTTACTCCTTCCTTTAGGTTACTGGTATTCTATGATTCAATACCTCTCGTGACGAAAAATTGGTTATAATAATAGTGCAATACTTCTTCCTCCCAGTTGCTCACACAGTTTACTACTTTTTGTGTACTTTTTGTCTGCCAGAAGCGATATGTCACCTGTTTTGTATCATAAAAGAGTCATCGTTTCTTCTCCTAGGGGTTATTCGAGATTTCTTAATCCAAACCCCTAGTAAGAGGCATTGGCTACCTTAAGAGAGTCATAGTTACTCGTCCCAATTGCTCAACCAGTCTGCCACTTTTTTTACTGCGGCCAGTCTGCGTAAAGCGATATGTCACTCGTTGTGTATCTTAAGAGATTCATCGTTACTCCTTCCATAGGTTACTGGTGGTCTCTGATTCAATACTGTTCGTGACGAAACATTGGCTTTCTTAATAGTGCCCTAACTCACCCTCCCTGTTGCTCACACAGTTTACTACGTTTTTTGTGTACTTGTCCAGTCTGCCAGAAGCGATATGTCACCAGTTGTGCATCATAATAGAGTCATCGTTTATCCTACTGGGGGTTATTCGAGATTTCTTAATCCAAATTCCTAGTAACGAGGCATTGGCAACCTTAAGTGAGTCATAGCTACTCGTCCCAATTGCTCACGCAGTCTGCCATTTTTTCTTACTGCGGCCAGTCTGCCAGAAGCGATATGTCACTCGTTGTGTATCTTAAGAGATTCATCGTTTCTCCTTCCTTTAGGTTACTGGTATTCTCTGATTCATACCTCTCGTGATGAAAAATTGGCTATCTTAATTGTGCAATACATCTTCCTCCCAGTTGGTCACACAGTTTACTACTATTTGTCTGACAGATGCGATAATTCACTAGTTGTGTATCATAAAAGAGTCATCGTTTCTCCTCCTAGGGGTTATTCGAGATTTCTTAATCCAAACACCTAGTAACGAGGCATTGGCTACCTTAAGAGAGTCATAGTTACTCGTCCCAATTGCTCAACCAGTCTAACACTTATTCTTACTGCGGCCAGTTTGCCAGAAACGATATGTCACTCGTTGTGTATCTTAAGAGATTCATCGTTATTCCTTCCATAGGTTACTGGTGGTCTCTGATCCAATACTGTTCGTGACGAAACATTGGCTTTCTTAATAGTGCCCTATCTCACCCTCCCTGTTGCTCACACAGTTTACTACGTTTTTTTGTGTACTTGTCCAGTCTGCCAGAAGCGTTATGTCACTAGTTGTGCATCATAATAGAGTCATCGTTTATCCTCCTATAGGTTATTCGAGATTTCTTAATCCAAATTCCTAGTAACGAGGCATTGGCTACCTTAAGAGAGTCATAGTTACTCGTCCCAATTGCTCACCCAGTCTGCCACTTTTTCTTACTGCGGCCAGTCTGCCAGAAGCGATATGTCACTCGTTGTGTATCTTAAGAGATTTATCGTTACTCCTTCCTTTAGGTTACTGGTATTCTCTGATTCAATACCTCTCGTGACGAAAAATTGGTTATATTAATAGTGCAATACTTCTCCCTCCCAGTTGCTCACACAGTTTACTACTTTTTGTGTACTTTTTGTCTGCCAGAAGCGATATGTCACCTGTTTTGTATCATAAAAGAGTCATCGTTTCTCCTCCTAGGGGTTATTCGAGATTTCTTAATCCAAATTCCTAGAAACGAGGCATTGGCTACCTTAAGAGAGTCATAGTTACTCGTCCCAATTGCTCACCCAGTCTGCCATTTTTTCTTACTGCGGCCAGTCTGCGTGAAGCGATATGTCACTCGTTGTGTATCTTAAGAGATTCATCGTTACTCCTTCCATAGGTTACTGGTGGTCTCTGATTCAATACTGTTCGTGACGAAACATTGGCTTTCTTAATAGTGCCCTATCTCACCCTCCCTGTTGCTCACACAGTTTACTACGTTTTTTTGTGTACTTGTCCAGTCTGCCAGAAGCGTTATGTCACTAGTTGTGCATCATAATAGAGTCATCGTTTATCCTCCTAAGGTTATTCGAGATTTCTTAATCCAAATTCCTAGTAACGAGGCGTTGGCTACCTTAAGAGAGTCATAGTTACTCGTCCCAATTGCTCACCCAGGCTGCCACATTTTCTTACTGCGGCCAGTCTGCCAGAAGCGATAAGTCACTCGTTGTGTATCTTAAGAGATTCATCGTTTCTCCTTCCTTTAGGTTACTGGTATTCTCTGATTCATACCTCTCGTGACGAAAAATTGGCTATCTTAATTGTGCAATACATCTTCCTCCCAGTTGGTCACACAGTTTACTACTATTTGTCTGCCAGATGCGATAATTCACTAGTTGTGTATCATAAAAGAGTCATCGTTTCTCCTCCTAGGGGTTATTCGAGATTTCTTAATCTAAACCCCTAGTAACGAGGCATTGGCTACCTTAAGAGAGTCATAGTTACTCGTCCCAATTGCTCAACCAGTCTGCCACTTTTTCTTACTGCGGCCAGTCTGCCTGAAGCGATATGTCACTCGTTGTGTATCTTAAGAGATTCATCGTTACTCCTTCCATAGGTTACTGGTGGTCTCTGATTCAATACTGTTCGTGACGAAACATTGGCTTTCTTAATAGTGTCCTAACTCACCCTCCCTGTTGCTCACACAGTTTACTACGTTTTTTGTGTACTTGTCCAGTCTGCCAGAAGCGATATGTCACTAGTTGTGCATCATAATAGAGTCATCGTTTATCCTACTGGGGGTTATTCGAGATTTCTTAATCCAAATTCCTAGTAACGAGGCATTGGCAACCTTAAGAGAGTCATAGCTACTCGTCCCAATTGCTCACCCAGTCTGCCATTTTTTCTTACTGCGGCCAGTCTGCCAGAAGCGATATGTCACTCGTTGTGTATCTTAAGAGATTCATCGTTTCTCCTTCCTTTAGGTTACTGGTATTCTCTGATTCATACCTCTCGTGACGAAAAATTGGCTATCTTAATTGTGCAATACATCTTCCTCCCAGTTGGTCATACAGTTAACTACTTTTTGTGTACTTTTTGTCTGCCAGATGCGATAATTCACTAGTTGTGTATCATAAAAGAGTCATCGTTTCTCCTCCTAGGGGTTATTCGAGATTTCTTAATCCAAACCCCTAGTAACGAGGCATTGGCTACCTTAAGAGAGTCATAGTTACTCGTCCCAATTGCTCAACCAGTCTGCCACTTTTTTTACTGCGGCCAGTCTGCGTGAAGCGATATGTCACTCGTTGTGTATCTTAAGAGATTCATCGTTACTCCTTCCATAGGTTACTGGTGGTCTCTGATTCAATACTGTTCGTGACGAAACATTGGCTTTCTTAATAGTGCCCTAACTCACCCTCCCTGTTGCTCACACAGTTTACTACGTTTTTTGTGTACTTGTCCAGTCTGCCAGAAGCGATATGTCACCAGTTGTGCATCATAATAGAGTCATCGTTTATCCTACTGGGGGTTATTCGAGATTTCTTATCCAAATTCCTAGTAACGAGGCATTGGCAACCTTAAGAGAGTCATAGCTACTCGTCCCAATTGCTCACTCAGTCTGCCATTTTTTCTTACTGCGGCCAGTCTGCCAGAAGCGATATGTCACTCGTTGTGTATCTTAAGAGATTCATCGTTTCTCCTTCCTTTAGGTTACTGGTATTCTCTGATTCATACCTCTCGTGATGAAAAATTGGCTATCTTAATTGTGCAATACATCTTCCTCCCAGTTGGTCACACAGTTTACTACTATTTGTCTGACAGATGCGATAATTCACTAGTTGTGTATCATAAAAGAGTCATCGCTTCTCCTCCTAGGGGTTATTCGAGATTTCTTAATCCAAACACCTAGTAACGAGGCATTGGCTACCTTAAGAGAGTCATAGTTACTCGTCCCAATTGCTCAACCAGTCTAACACTTATTCTTACTGCGGCCAGTTTGCCAGAAACGATATGTCACTCGTTGTGTATCTTAAGAGATTCATCGTTATTCCTTCCATAGGTTACTGGTGGTATCTGATCCAATACTGTTCGTGACGAAACATTGGCTTTCTTAATAGTGCCCTATCTCACCCTCCCTGTTGCTCACACAGTTTACTACGTTTTTTTGTGTACTTGTCCAGTCTGCCAGAAGCGTTATGTCACTAGTTGTGCATCATAATAGAGTCATCGTTTATCCTCCTATAGGTTATTCGAGATTTCTTAATCCAAATTCCTAGTAACGAGGCATTGGCTACCTTAAGAGAGTCATAGTTACTCGTCCCAATTGCTCACCCAGTCTGCCATTTTTTCTTACTGCGGCCAGTTTGCCAGAAGCGATATGTCACTCGTTGTGTATCTTAAGAAATTCATCGTTACTCCTTCCATAGGTTACTGGTGGTCTCTGATTCAATACTGTTCGTGACGAAACATTGGCTTTCTTAATAGTGCCCTAACTCACCCTCCCTGTTGCTCACACAGTTTACTACGTTTTTTGTGTACTTGTCCAGTCTGCCAGAGGCGATATGTCACTAGTTGTGCATCATAATAGAGTCATCGTTTATCCTACTGGTGGTTATTCGAGATTTCTTAATCCAAACCCCTAGTAAGAGGCATTGGCTACCTTAAGAGAGTCATAGTTACTCGTCCCAATTGCTCACCCAGGCTGCCACATTTTCTTACTGCGGCCAGTCTGCCAGAAGCGATAAGTCACTCGTTGTGTATCTTAAGAGATTCATCGTTTCTCCTTCCTTTAGGTTACTGGTATTCTCTGATTCATACCTCTCGTAACGAAAAATTGGCTATCTTAATTGTGCAATACATCTTCCTCCCAGTTGGTCACACAGTTTACTACTATTTGTCTGCCAGATGCGATAATTCACTAGTTGTGTATCATAAAAGAGTCATCGTTTCTCCTCCTAGGGGTTATTCGAGATTTCTTAATCTAAACCCCTAGTAACGAGGCATTGTTTACCTTAAGAGAGTCATAGTTACTCGTCCCAATTGCTCAACCAGTCTGCCACTTTTTCTTACTGCGGCCAGTCTGCCTGAAGCGATATGTCACTCGTTGTGTATCTTAAGAGATTCATCGTTACTCCTTCCATAGGTTACTGGTGGTCTCTGATTCAATACTGTTCGTGACGAAACATTGGCTTTCTTAATAGTGTCCTAACTCACCCTCCCTGTTGCTCACACAGTTTACTACGTTTTTTCTGTACTTGTCCAGTCTGCCAGAAGCGATATGTCACTAGTTGTGCATCATAATAGAGTCATCGTTTATCCTACTGGGGGTTATTCGAGATTTCTTAATCCAAATTCCTAGTAACGAGGCATTGGCAACCTTAAGAGAGTCATAGCTACTCGTCCCAATTGCTCACCCAGTCTGCCATTTTTTCTTACTGCGGCCAGTCTGCCAGAAGCGATATGTCACTCGTTGTGTATCTTAAGAGATTCATTGTTTCTCCCTCCTTTAGGTTACTGGTATTCTCTGATTCATACCTCTCGTGACGAAAAATTGGCTATCTTAATTGTGCAATACATCTTCCTCCCAGTTGGTCACACAGTTAACTACTTTTTGTGTACTTTTTGTCTGCCAGATGCGATAATTCACTAGTTGTGTATCATAAAAGAGTCATCGCTTCTCCTCCTAGGGGTTATTCGAGATTTCTTAATCCAAACCTCTAGTAACGAGGCATTGGCTACCTTAAGAGAGTCATAGTTACTCGTCCCAATTGCTCAACCAGTCTGCCACTTTTTTTACTGCGGCCAGTCTGCGTGAAGCGATATGTCACTCGTTGTGTATCTTAAGAGATTCATCGTTACTCCTTCCATAGGTTACTGGTGGTCTCTGATTCAATACTGTTCGTGACGAAACATTGGCTTTCTTAATAGTGCCCTAACTCACCCTCCCTGTTGCTCACACAGTTTACTACGTTTTTTGTGTACTTGTCCAGTCTGCCAGAAGCGATATGTCACCAGTTGTGCATCATAATAGAGTCATCGTTTATCCTACTGGGGGTTATTCGAGATTTCTTATCCAAATTCCTAGTAACGAGGCATTGGCAACCTTAAGAGAGTCATAGCTACTCGTCCCAATTGCTCACTCAGTCTGCCATTTTTTCTTACTGCGGCCAGTCTGCCAGAAGCGATATGTCACTCGTTGTGTATCTTAAGAGATTCATCGTTTCTCCTTCCTTTAGGTTACTGGTATTCTCTGATTCATACCTCTCGTGATGAAAAATTGGCTATCTTAATTGTGCAATACATCTTCCTCCCAGTTGGTCACACAGTTTACTACTATTTGTCTGACAGATGCGATAATTCACTAGTTGTGTATCATAAAAGAGTCATCGCTTCTCCTCCTAGGGGTTATTCGAGATTTCTTAATCCAAACACCTAGTAACGAGGCATTGGCTACCTTAAGAGAGTCATAGTTACTCGTCCCAATTGCTCAACCAGTCTAACACTTATTCTTACTGCGGCCAGTTTGCCAGAAACGATATGTCACTCGTTGTGTATCTTAAGAGATTCATCGTTATTCCTTCCATAGGTTACTGGTGGTATCTGATCCAATACTGTTCGTGACGAAACATTGGCTTTCTTAATAGTGCCCTATCTCACCCTCCCTGTTGCTCACACAGTTTACTACGTTTTTTTGTGTACTTGTCCAGTCTGCCAGAAGCGTTATGTCACTAGTTGTGCATCATAATAGAGTCATCGTTTATCCTCCTATAGGTTATTCGAGATTTCTTAATCCAAATTCCTAGTAACGAGGCATTGGCTACCTTAAGAGAGTCATAGTTACTCGTCCCAATTGCTCACCCAGTCTGCCATTTTTTCTTACTGCGGCCAGTTTGCCAGAAGCGATATGTCACTCGTTGTGTATCTTAAGAAATTCATCGTTACTCCTTCCATAGGTTACTGGTGGTCTCTGATTCAATACTGTTCGTGACGAAACATTGGCTTTCTTAATAGTGCCCTAACTCACCCTCCCTGTTGCTCACACAGTTTACTACGTTTTTTGTGTACTTGTCCAGTCTGCCAGAGGCGATATGTCACTAGTTGTGCATCATAATAGAGTCATCGTTTATCCTACTGGTGGTTATTCGAGATTTCTTAATCCAAACCCCTAGTAAGAGGCATTGGCTACCTTAAGAGAGTCATAGTTACTCGTCCCAATTGCTCACCCAGGCTGCCACATTTTCTTACTGCGGCCAGTCTGCCAGAAGCGATAAGTCACTCGTTGTGTATCTTAAGAGATTCATCGTTTCTCCTTCCTTTAGGTTACTGGTATTCTCTGATTCATACCTCTCGTAACGAAAAATTGGCTATCTTAATTGTGCAATACATCTTCCTCCCAGTTGGTCACACAGTTTACTACTATTTGTCTGCCAGATGCGATAATTCACTAGTTGTGTATCATAAAAGAGTCATCGTTTCTCCTCCTAGGGGTTATTCGAGATTTCTTAATCTAAACCCCTAGTAACGAGGCATTGTTTACCTTAAGAGAGTCATAGTTACTCGTCCCAATTGCTCAACCAGTCTGCCACTTTTTCTTACTGCGGCCAGTCTGCCTGAAGCGATATGTCACTCGTTGTGTATCTTAAGAGATTCATCGTTACTCCTTCCATAGGTTACTGGTGGTCTCTGATTCAATACTGTTCGTGACGAAACATTGGCTTTCTTAATAGTGTCCTAACTCACCCTCCCTGTTGCTCACACAGTTTACTACGTTTTTTCTGTACTTGTC
Organism: Schistocerca gregaria; assembly: GCF_023897955.1. Lineage (NCBI taxonomy): Eukaryota > Metazoa > Arthropoda > Insecta > Orthoptera > Acrididae > Schistocerca > Schistocerca gregaria. The sequence continues at coordinate 29,597,444 of NC_064926.1, forward strand.
CAGTCTGCCAGAAGCGATATGTCACTAGTTGTGCATCATAATAGAGTCATCGTTTATCCTACTGGGGGTTATTCGAGATTTCTTAATCCAAATTCCTAGTAACGAGGCATTGGCAACCTTAAGAGAGTCATAGCTACTCGTCCCAATTGCTCACCCAGTCTGCCATTTTTTCTTACTGCGGCCAGTCTGCCAGAAGCGATATGTCACTCGTTGTGTATCTTAAGAGATTCATTGTTTCTCCCTCCTTTAGGTTACTGGTATTCTCTGATTCATACCTCTCGTGACGAAAAATTGGCTATCTTAATTGTGCAATACATCTTCCTCCCAGTTGGTCACACAGTTAACTACTTTTTGTGTACTTTTTGTCTGCCAGATGCGATAATTCACTAGTTGTGTATCATAAAAGAGTCATCGTTTCTCCTCCTAGGGGTTATTCGAGATTTCTTAATCCAAACCCCTAGTAACGAGGCATTGGCTACCTTAAGAGAGTCATAGTTACTCGTCCCAATTGCTCAACCAGTCTGCCACTTTTTTTACTGCGGCCAGTCTGCGTGAAGCGATATGTCACTCGTTGTGTATCTTAAGAGATTCATCGTTACTCCTTCCATAGGTTACTGGTGGTCTCTGATTCAATACTGTTCGTGACGAAACATTGGATTTCTTAATAGTGCCCTAACTCACCCTCCCTGTTGCTCACACAGTTTACTACGTTTTTTGTGTACTTGTCCAGTCTGCCAGAAGCGATATGTCACCAGTTGTGCATCATAATAGAGTCATCGTTTATCCTACTGGGGGTTATTCGAGATTTCTTAATCCAAATTCCTAGTAACGAGGCATTGGCAACCTTAAGTGAGTCATAGCTACTCGTCCCAATTGCTCACCCAGTCTGCCATTTTTTCTTACTGCGGCCAGTCTGCCAGAAGCGATATGTCACTCGTTGTGTATCTTAAGAGATTCATCGTTTCTCCTTCCTTTAGGTTACTGGTATTCTCTGATTCATACCTCTCGTGATGAAAAATTGGCTATCTTAATTGTGCAATACATCTTCCTCCCAGTTGGTCACACAGTTTACTACTATTTGTCTGACAGATGCGATAATTCACTAGTTGTGTATCATAAAAGAGTCATCGTTTCTCCTCCTAGGGGTTATTCGAGATTTCTTAATCCAAACACCTAGTAACGAGGCATTGGCTACCTTAAGAGAGTCATAGTTACTCGTCCCAATTGCTCAACCAGTCTAACACTTATTCTTACTGCGGCCAGTTTGCCAGAAACGATATGTCACTCGTTGTGTATCTTAAGAGATTCATCGTTATTCCTTCCATAGGTTACTGGTGGTCTCTGATCCAATACTGTTCGTGACGAAACATTGGCTTTCTTAATAGTGCCCTATCTCACCCTCCCTGTTGCTCACACAGTTTACTACGTTTTTTTGTGTACTTGTCCAGTCTGCCAGAAGCGTTATGTCACTAGTTGTGCATCATAATAGAGTCATCGTTTATCCTCCTATAGGTTATTCGAGATTTCTTAATCCAAATTCCTAGTAACGAGGCATTGGCTACCTTAAGAGAGTCATAGTTACTCGTCCCAATTGCTCACCCAGTCTGCCACTTTTTCTTACTGCGGCCAGTCTGCCAGAAGCGATATGTCACTCGTTGTGTATCTTAAGAGATTTATCGTTACTCCTTCCTTTAGGTTACTGGTATTCTCTGATTCAATACCTCTCGTGACGAAAAATTGGTTATATTAATAGTGCAATACTTCTCCCTCCCAGTTGCTCACACAGTTTACTACTTTTTGTGTACTTTTTGTCTGCCAGAAGCGATATGTCACCTGTTTTGTATCATAAAAGAGTCATCGTTTCTCCTCCTAGGGGTTATTCGAGATTTCTTAATCCAAATTCCTAGAAACGAGGCATTGGCTACCTTAAGAGAGTCATAGTTACTCGTCCCAATTGCTCACCCAGTCTGCCATTTTTTCTTACTGCGGCCAGTCTGCCAGAAGCGATATGTCACTCGTTGTGTATCTTAAGAGATTCATCGTTTCTCCCTCCTTTAGGTTACTGGTATTCTCTGATTCATACCTCTCGTGACGAAAAATTGGCTATCTTAATTGTGCAATACATCTTCCTCCCAGTTGGTCACACAGTTTACTACTATTTGTCTGCCAGATGCGATAATTCACTAGTTGTGTATCATAAAAGAGTCATCGTTTCTCCTCCTAGGGGTTATTCGAGATTTCTTAATCCAAACCCCTAGTAACGAGGCATTGGCTACCTTAAGAGAGTCATAGTTACTCGTCCCAATTGCTCAACCAGTCTGCCACTTTTTCTTACTGCGGCCAGTCTGCGTGAAGCGATATGTCACTCGTTGTGTATCTTAAGAGATTCATCGTTACTCCTTCCATAGGTTACTGGTGGTCTCTGATTCAATACTGTTCGTGACGAAACATTGGCTTTCTTAATAGTGACCTAACTCACCCTCCCTGTTGCTCACACAGTTTACTACGTTTTTTGTGTACTTGTCCAGTCTGCCAGAAGCGATATGTCACCAGTTGTGCATCATAATAGAGTCATCGTTTATCCTACTGGGGGTTATTCGAGATTTCTTAATCCAAATTCCTAGTAACGAGGCATTGGCAACCTTAAGAGAGTCATAGCTACTCGTCCCAATTGCTCACCCAGTCTGCCATTTTTTCTTACTGCGGCCAGTCTGCCAGAAGCGATATGTCACTCGTTGTGTATCTTAAGAGATTCATCGTTTCTCCTTCCTTTAGGTTACTGGTATTCTCTGATTCATACCTCTCGTGACGAAAAATTGGCTATCTTAATTGTGCAATACATCTTCCTCCCAGTTGGTCACACAGTTTACTACTATTTGTCTGCCAGATGCGATAATTCACTAGTTGTGTATAATAAAAGAGTCATCGCTTCTCCTCCTAGGGGTTATTCGAGATTTCTTAATCCAAACACCTAGTAACGAGGCATTGGCTACCTTAAGAGAGTCATAGTTACTCGTCCCAATTGCTCAACCAGTCTGCCACTTTTTCTTACTGCGGCCAGTTTGCCAGAAACGATATGTCACTCGTTGTGTATCTTAAGAGATTCATCGTTATTCCTTCCATAGGTTACTGGTGGTCTCTGATCCAATACTGTTCGTGACGAAACATTGGCTTTCTTAATAGTGCCCTATCTCACCCTCCCTGTTGCTCACACAGTTTACTACGTTTTTTTGTGTACTTGTCCAGTCTGCCAGAAGCGTTATGTCACTAGTTGTGCATCATAATAGAGTCATCGTTTATCCTACTGGTGGTTATTCGAGATTTCTTAATCCAAACCCCTAGTAAGAGGCATTGGCTACCTTAAGAGAGTCATAGTTACTCGTCCCAATTGCTCACACAGGCTGCCACATTTTCTTACTGCGGCCAGTCTGCCAGAAGCGATAAGTCACTCGTTGTGTATCTTAAGAGATTCATCGTTTCTCCTTCCTTTAGGTTACTGGTATTCTCTGATTCATACCTCTCGTGACGAAAAATTGGCTATCTTAATTGTGCAATACATCTTCCTCCCAGTTGGTCACACAATTTACTACTATTTGTCTGCCAGATGCGATAATTCACTAGTTGTGTATCATAAAAGAGTCATCGTTTCTCCTCCTAGGGGTTATTCGAGATTTCTTAATCTAAACCCCTAGTAACGAGGCATTGTTTACCTTAAGAGAGTCATAGTTACTCGTCCCAATTGCTCAACCAGTCTGCCACTTTTTCTTACTGCGGCCAGTCTGCCTGAAGCGATATGTCACTCGTTGTGTATCTTAAGAGATTCATCGTTACTCCTTCCATAGGTTACTGGTGGTCTCTGATTCAATACTGTTCGTGACGAAACATTGGCTTTCTTAATAGTGTCCTAACTCACCCTCCCTGTTGCTCACACAGTTTACTACGTTTTTTGTGTACTTGTCCAGTATGCCAGAAGCGATATGTCACTAGTTGTGCATCATAATAGAGTCATCGTTTATCCTGCTGGGGGTTATTCGAGATTTCTTAATCCAAATTCCTAGTAACGAGGCATTGGCAACCTTAAGAGAGTCACAGCTACTCGTCCCAATTGCTCACCCAGTCAGCCATTTTTTCTTACTGCGGCCAGTCTGCCAGAAGCGATATGTCACTCGTTGTGTATCTTAAGAGATTCATCGTTTCTCCCTCCTTTAGGTTACTGGTATTCTCTGATTCATACCTCTCGTGACGAAAAATTGGCTATCTTAATTGTGCAATACATCTTCCTCCCAGTTGGTCACACAGTTAACTACTTTTTGTGTACTTTTTGTCTGCCAGATGCGATAATTCACTAGTTGTGTATCATAAAAGAGTCATCGTTTCTCCTCCTAGGGGTTATTCGAGATTTCTTAATCCAAACCCCTAGTAACGAGGCATTGGCTACCTTAAGAGAGTCATAGTTACTCGTCCCAATTGCTCAACCAGTCTGCCACTTTTTTTACTGCGGCCAGTCTGCGTGAAGCGATATGTCACTCGTTGTGTATCTTAAGAGATTCATCGTTACTCCTTCCATAGGTTACTGGTGGTCTCTGATTCAATACTGTTCGTGACGAAACATTGGCTTTCTTAATAGTGCCCTAACTCACCCTCCCTGTTGCTCACACAGTTTACTACGTTTTTTGTGTACTTGTCCAGTCTGCCAGAAGCGATATGTCACCAGTTGTGCATCATAATAGAGTCATCGTTTATCCTACTGGGGGTTATTCGAGATTTCTTAATCCAAATTCCTAGTAACGAGGCATTGGCAACCTTAAGAGAGTCATAGCTACTCGTCCCAATTGCTCACCCAGTCTGCCATCTTTTCTTACTGCGGCCAGTCTGCCAGAAGCGATATGTCACTCGTTGTGTATCTTAAGAGATTCATCGTTTCTCCTTCCTTTAGGTTACTGGTATTCTCTGATTCATACCTCTCGTGACGAAAAATTGGCTATCTTAATTGTGCAATACATCTTCCTCCCAGTTGGTCACACAGTTTACTACTATTTGTCTGACAGATGCGATAATTCACTAGTTGTGTATCATAAAAGAGTCATCGCTTCTCCTCCTAGGGGTTATTCGAGATTTCTTAATCCAAACACCTAGTAACGAGGCATTGGCTACCTTAAGAGAGTCATAGTTACTCGTCCCAATTGCTCAACCAGTCTAACACTTATTCTTACTGCGGCCAGTTTGCCAGAAACGATATGTCACTCGTTGTGTATCTTAAGAGATTCATCGTTATTCCTTCCATAGGTTACTGGTGGTCTCTGATCCAATACTGTTCGTAACGAAACATTGGCTTTCTTAATAGTGCCCTATCTCACCCTCCCTGTTGCTCACACAGTTTACTACGTTTTTTTGTGTACTTGTCCAGTCTGCCAGAAGCGTTATGTCACTAGTTGTGCATCATAATAGAGTCATCGTTTATCCTCCTATAGGTTATTCGAGATTTCTTAATCCAAATTCCTAGTAACGAGGCATTGGCTACCTTAAGAGAGTCATAGTTACTCGTCCCAATTGCTCACCCAGTCTGCCATTTTTTCTTACTGCGGCCAGTCTGCCAGAAGCGATATGTCACTCGTTGTGTATCTTAAGAGATTCATCGTTACTCCTTCCTTTAGGTTACAGGTATTCTCTGATTCAATACCTCTCGTGACGAAAAATTGGTTATATTAATAGTGCAATACTTCTTCCTCCCAGTTGCTCACACAGTTTACTACTTTTTGTGTACTTTTTGTCTGCCAGAAGCGATATGTCACCTGTTTTGTATCATAAAAGAGTCATCGTTTCTCCTCCTAGGGGTTATTCGAGATTTCTTAATCCAAATTCCTAGAAACGAGGCATTGGCTACCTTAAGAGAGTCATAGTTACTCGTCCCAATTGCTCACCCAGTCTGCCATTTTTTCTTACTGCGGCCAGTCTGCCAGAAGCGATATGTCACTCGTTGTGTATCTTAAGAGATTCATCGTTTCTCCCTCCTTTAGGTTACTGGTATTCTCTGATTCATACATCTCGTGACGAAAAATTGGCTATCTTAATTGTGCAATACATCTTCCTCCCAGTTGGTCACACAGTTTACTACTATTTGTCTGCCAGATGCGATAATTCACTAGTTGTGTATCATAAAAGAGTCATCGTTTCTCCTCCTAGGGGTTATTCGAGATTTCTTAATCCAAACCCCTAGTAACGAGGCATTGGCTACCTTAAGAGAGTCATAGTTACTCGTCCCAATTGCTCAACCAGTCTGCCACTTTTTCTTACTGCGGCCAGTCTGCGTGAAGCGATATGTCACTCGTTGTGTATCTTAAGAGATTCATCGTTACTCCTTCCATAGGTTACTGGTGGTCTCTGATTCAATACTGTTCGTGACGAAACATTGGCTTTCTTAATAGTGCCCTAACTCACCCTCCCTGTTGCTCACACAGTTTACTACGTTTTTTGTGTACTTGTCCAGTCTGCCAGAAGCGATATGTCACCAGTTGTGCATCATAATAGAGTCATCGTTTATCCTACTGGGGGTTATTCGAGATTTCTTAATCCAAATTCCTAGTAACGAGGCATTGGCAACCTTAAGAGAGTCATAGCTACTCGTCCCAATTGCTCACCCAGTCTGCCATTTTTTCTTACTGCGGCCAGTCTGCCAGAAGCGATATGTCACTCGTTGTGTATCTTAAGAGATTCATCGTTTCTCCTTCCTTTAGGTTACTGGTATTCTCTGATTCATACCTCTCGTGACGAAAAATTGGCTATCTTAATTGTGCAATACATCTTCCTCCCAGTTGGTCACACAGTTTACTACTATTTGTCTGACAGATGCGATAATTCACTAGTTGTGTATCATAAAAGAGTCATCGCTTCTCCTCCTAGGGGTTATTCGAGATTTCTTAATCCAAACACCTAGTAACGAGGCATTGGCTACCTTAAGAGAGTCATAGTTACTCGTCCCAATTGCTCAACCAGTCTGCCACTTTTTCTTACTGCGGCCAGTCTGCCAGAAGCGATATGTCACTCGTTGTGTATCTTAAGAAATTCATCGTTACTCCTTCCATAGGTTACTGGTGGTCTCTGATTCAATACTGTTCGTGACGAAACATTGGCTTTCTTAATAGTGCCCTAACTCACCCTCCCTGTTGCTCACACAGTTTACTACGTTTTTTGTGTACTTGTCCAGTCTGCCAGAAGCGATATGTCACTAGTTGTGCATCATAATAGAGTCATCGTTTATCCTACTGGTGGTTATTCGAGATTTCTTAATCCAAATTTTTAGTAACGAGGCATTGGCAACCTTAAGAGAGTCATAGCTACTCGTCCCAATTGCTCACCCAGTCTGCCATTTTTTCTTACTGCGGCCAGTCTGCCAGAAGCGATATGTCACTCGTTGTGTATCTTAAGAGATTCATCGTTACTCCTTCCTTTAGGTTACTGGTATTCTCTGATTCATACCTCTCGTGACGAAAAATTGGCTATCTTAATTGTGCAATACTTCTTCCTCCCAGTTGCTCACACAGTTTACTACTTTTTGTGTACTTTTTGTCTGCCAGAAGCGATATGTCACCTGTTTTGTATCATAAAAGAGTCATCGTTTCTCCTCCTAGGGGTTATTCGAGATTTCTTAATCCAAACCCCTAGTAAGAGGCATTGGCTACCTTAAGAGAGTCATAGTTACTCGTCCCAATTGCTCACCCAGGCTGCCACATTTTCTTACTGCGGCCAGTCTGCCAGAAGCGATAAGTCACTCGTTGTGTATCTTAAGAGATTCATCGTTTCTCCTTCCTTTAGGTTACTGGTATTCTCTGATTCATACCTCTCGTGACGAAAAATTGGCTATCTTAATTGTGCAATACATCTTCCTCCCAGTTGGTCACACAGTTTACTACTATTTGTCTGCCAGATGCGATAATTCACTAGTTGTGTATCATAAAAGAGTCATCGTTTCTCCTCCTAGGGGTTATTCGAGATTTCTTAATCTAAACCCCTAGTAACGAGGTATTGGCTACCTTAAGAGAGTCATAGTTACTCGTCCCAATTGCTCAACCAGTCTGCCACTTTTTCTTACTGCGGCCAGTCTGCCTGAAGCGATATGTCACTCGTTGTGTATCTTAAGAGATTCATCGTTACTCCTTCCATAGGTTACTGGTGGTCTCTGATTCAATACTGTTCGTGACGAAACATTGGCTTTCTTAATAGTGTCCTAACTCACCCTCCCTGTTGCTCACACAGTTTACTACGTTTTTTGTGTACTTGTCCAGTCTGCCAGAAGCGATATGTCACTAGTTGTGCATCATAATAGAGTCATCGTTTATCCTCCTAGGGGTTATTCGAGATTTCTTAACCCAAACCCCTAGTAACGAGGCATTGGCTACCTTAAGAGAGTCATAGTTACTCGTCCCAATTGCTCAACCAGTCTAACACTTATTCTTACTGCGGCCAGTTTGCCAGAAACGATATGTCACTCGTTGTGTATCTTAAGAGATTCATCGTTATTCCTTCCATAGGTTACTGGTGGTCTCTGATTCAATACTGTTCGTGACGAAAAATTGGTTATATTAATAGTGCAATACTTCTTCCTCCCAGTTGCTCACACAGTTTACTACTTTTTGTGTACTTTTTGTCTGCCAGAAGCGATATGTCACCTGTTTTGTATCATAAAAGAGTCATCGTTTCTCCTCCTAGGGGTTATTCGAGATTTCTTAATCCAAATTCCTAGAAACGAGGCATTGGCTACCTTAAGAGAGTCATAGTTACTCGTCCCAATTGCTCAACCAGTCTGCCACTTTTTCTTACTGCGGCCAGTCTGCGTGAAGCGATATGTCACTCGTTGTGTATCTTAAGAGATTCATCGTTACTCCTTCCATAGGTTACTGGTGGTCTCTGATTCAATACTGTTCGTGACGAAACATTGGCTTTCTTAATAGTGACCTAACTCACCCTCCCTGTTGCTCACACAGTTTACTACGTTTTTTGTGTACTTGTCCAGTCTGCCAGAAGCGATATGTCACCAGTTGTGCATCATAATAGAGTCATCGTTTATCCTACTGGGGGTTATTCGAGATTTCTTAATCCAAATTCCTAGTAACGAGGCATTGGCAACCTTAAGAGAGTCATAGCTACTCGTCCCAATTGCTCACCCAGTCTGCCATTTTTTCTTACTGCGGCCAGTCTGCCAGAAGCGATATGTCACTCGTTGTGTATCTTAAGAGATTCATCGTTTCTCCTTCCTTTAGGTTACTGGTATTCTCTGATTCATACCTCTCGTGACGAAAAATTGGCTATCTTAATTGTGCAATACATCTTCCTCCCAGTTGGTCACACAGTTTACTACTATTTGTCTGACAGATGCGATAATTCACTAGTTGTGTATCATAAAAGAGTCATCGCTTCTCCTCCTAGGGGTTATTCGAGATTTCTTAATCCAAACACCTAGTAACGAGGCATTGGCTACCTTAAGAGAGTCATAGTTACTCGTCCCAATTGCTCAACCAGTCTAACACTTATTCTTACTGCGGCCAGTTTGCCAGAAACGATATGTCACTCGTTGTGTATCTTAAGAGTTTCATCGTTATTCCTTCCATAGGTTACTGGTGGTCTCTGATCCAATACTGTTCGTGACGAAACATTGGCTTTCTTAATAGGGCCCTTTCTCACCCTCCCTGTTGCTCACACAGTTTACTACGTTTTTTTGTGTACTTGTCCAGTCTGCCAGAAGCGTTATGTCACTAGTTGTGCATCATAATAGAGTCATCGTTTATCCTCCTATAGGTTATTCGAGATTTCTTAATCCAAATTCCTAGTAACGAGGCATTGGCTACCTTAAGAGAGTCATAGTTACTCGTCCCAATTGCTCACCCAGTCTGCCATTTTTTCTTACTGCGGCCAGTCTGCCAGAAGCGATATGTCACTCGTTGTGTATCTTAAGAGATTCATCGTTACTCCTTCCTTTAGGTTACAGGTATTCTCTGATTCAATACCTCTCGTGACGAAAAATTGGTTATATTAATAGTGCAATACTTCTTCCTCCCAGTTGCTCACACAGTTTACTACTTTTTGTGTACTTTTTGTCTGCCAGAAGCGATATGTCACCTGTTTTGTATCATAAAAGAGTCATCGTTTCTCCTCCTAGGGGTTATTCGAGATTTCTTAATCCAAATTCCTAGAAACGAGGCATTGGCTACCTTAAGAGAGTCATAGTTACTCGTCCCAATTGCTCACCCAGTCTGCCATTTTTTCTTACTGCGGCCAGTCTGCCAGAAGCGATATGTCACTCGTTGTGTATCTTAAGAGATTCATCGTTTCTCCCTCCTTTAGGTTACTGGTATTCTCTGATTCATACATCTCGTGACGAAAAATTGGCTATCTTAATTGTGCAATACATCTTCCTCCCAGTTGGTCACACAGTTTACTACTATTTGTCTGCCAGATGCGATAATTCACTAGTTGTGTATCATAAAAGAGTCATCGTTTCTCCTCCTAGGGGTTATTCGAGATTTCTTAATCCAAACCCCTAGTAACGAGGCATTGGCTACCTTAAGAGAGTCATAGTTACTCGTCCCAATTGCTCAACCAGTCTGCCACTTTTTCTTACTGCGGCCAGTCTGCGTGAAGCGATATGTCACTCGTTGTGTATCTTAAGAGATTCATCGTTACTCCTTCCATAGGTTACTGGTGGTCTCTGATTCAATACTGTTCGTGACGAAACATTGGCTTTCTTAATAGTGCCCTAACTCACCCTCCCTGTTGCTCACACAGTTTACTACGTTTTTTGTGTACTTGTCGAGTCTGCCAGAAGCGATATGTCACCAGTTGTGCATCATAATAGAGTCATCGTTTATCCTACTGGGGGTTATTCGAGATTTCTTAATCCAAATTCCTAGTAACGAGGCATTGGCAACCTTAAGAGAGTCATAGCTACTCGTCCCAATTGCTCACCCAGTCTGCCATTTTTTCTTACTGCGGCCAGTCTGCCAGAAGCGATATGTCACTCGTTGTGTATCTTAAGAGATTCATCGTTTCTCCTTCCTTTAGGTTACTGGTATTCTCTGATTCATACCTCTCGTGACGAAAAATTGGCTATCTTAATTGTGCAATACATCTTCCTCCCAGTTGGTCACACAGTTTACTACTATTTGTCTGACAGATGCGATAATTCACTAGTTGTGTATCATAAAAGAGTCATCGCTTCTCCTCCTAGGGGTTATTCGAGATTTCTTAATCCAAACACCTAGTAACGAGGCATTGGCTACCTTAAGAGAGTCATAGTTACTCGTCCCAATTGCTCAACCAGTCTGCCACTTTTTCTTACTGCGGCCAGTCTGCCAGAAGCGATATGTCACTCGTTGTGTATCTTAAGAAATTCATCGTTACTCCTTCCATAGGTTACTGGTGGTCTCTGATTCAATACTGTTCGTGACGAAACATTGGCTTTCTTAATAGTGCCCTAACTCACCCTCCCTGTTGCTCACACAGTTTACTACGTTTTTTGTGTACTTGTCCAGTCTGCCAGAAGCGATATGTCACTAGTTGTGCATCATAATAGAGTCATCGTTTATCCTACTGGTGGTTATTCGAGATTTCTTAATCCAAATTTTTAGTAACGAGGCATTGGCAACCTTAAGAGAGTCATAGCTACTCGTCCCAATTGCTCACCCAGTCTGCCATTTTTTCTTACTGCGGCCAGTCTGCCAGAAGCGATATGTCACTCGTTGTGTATCTTAAGAGATTCATCGTTACTCCTTCCTTTAGGTTACTGGTATTCTCTGATTCATACCTCTCGTGACGAAAAATTGGCTATCTTAATTGTGCAATACTTCTTCCTCCCAGTTGCTCACACAGTTTACTACTTTTTGTGTACTTTTTGTCTGCCAGAAGCGATATGTCACCTGTTTTGTATCATAAAAGAGTCATCGTTTCTCCTCCTAGGGGTTATTCGAGATTTCTTAATCCAAACCCCTAGTAAGAGGCATTGGCTACCTTAAGAGAGTCATAGTTACTCGTCCCAATTGCTCACCCAGGCTGCCACATTTTCTTACTGCGGCCAGTCTGCCAGAAGCGATAAGTCACTCGTTGTGTATCTTAAGAGATTCATCGTTTCTCCTTCCTTTAGGTTACTGGTATTCTCTGATTCATACCTCTCGTGACGAAAAATTGGCTATCTTAATTGTGCAATACATCTTCCTCCCAGTTGGTCACACAGTTTACTACTATTTGTCTGCCAGATGCGATAATTCACTAGTTGTGTATCATAAAAGAGTCATCGTTTCTCCTCCTAGGGGTTATTCGAGATTTCTTAATCTAAACCCCTAGTAACGAGGTATTGGCTACCTTAAGAGAGTCATAGTTACTCGTCCCAATTGCTCAACCAGTCTGCCACTTTTTCTTACTGCGGCCAGTCTGCCTGAAGCGATATGTCACTCGTTGTGTATCTTAAGAGATTCATCGTTACTCCTTCCATAGGTTACTGGTGGTCTCTGATTCAATACTGTTCGTGACGAAACATTGGCTTTCTTAATAGTGTCCTAACTCACCCTCCCTGTTGCTCACACAGTTTACTACGTTTTTTGTGTACTTGTCCAGTCTGCCAGAAGCGATATGTCACTAGTTGTGCATCATAATAGAGTCATCGTTTATCCTCCTAGGGGTTATTCGAGATTTCTTAACCCAAACCCCTAGTAACGAGGCATTGGCTACCTTAAGAGAGTCATAGTTACTCGTCCCAATTGCTCAACCAGTCTAACACTTATTCTTACTGCGGCCAGTTTGCCAGAAACGATATGTCACTCGTTGTGTATCTTAAGAGATTCATCGTTATTCCTTCCATAGGTTACTGGTGGTCTCTGATTCAATACTGTTCGTGACGAAAAATTGGTTATATTAATAGTGCAATACTTCTTCCTCCCAGTTGCTCACACAGTTTACTACTTTTTGTGTACTTTTTGTCTGCCAGAAGCGATATGTCACCTGTTTTGTATCATAAAAGAGTCATCGTTTCTCCTCCTAGGGGTTATTCGAGATTTCTTAATCCAAATTCCTAGAAACGAGGCATTGGCTACCTTAAGAGAGTCATAGTTACTCGTCCCAATTGCTCAACCAGTCTGCCACTTTTTCTTACTGCGGCCAGTCTGCGTGAAGCGATATGTCACTCGTTGTGTATCTTAAGAGATTCATCGTTACTCCTTCCATAGGTTACTGGTGGTCTCTGATTCAATACTGTTCGTGACGAAACATTGGCTTTCTTAATAGTGACCTAACTCACCCTCCCTGTTGCTCACACAGTTTACTACGTTTTTTGTGTACTTGTCCAGTCTGCCAGAAGCGATATGTCACCAGTTGTGCATCATAATAGAGTCATCGTTTATCCTACTGGGGGTTATTCGAGATTTCTTAATCCAAATTCCTAGTAACGAGGCATTGGCAACCTTAAGAGAGTCATAGCTACTCGTCCCAATTGCTCACCCAGTCTGCCATTTTTTCTTACTGCGGCCAGTCTGCCAGAAGCGATATGTCACTCGTTGTGTATCTTAAGAGATTCATCGTTTCTCCTTCCTTTAGGTTACTGGTATTCTCTGATTCATACCTCTCGTGACGAAAAATTGGCTATCTTAATTGTGCAATACATCTTCCTCCCAGTTGGTCACACAGTTTACTACTATTTGTCTGACAGATGCGATAATTCACTAGTTGTGTATCATAAAAGAGTCATCGCTTCTCCTCCTAGGGGTTATTCGAGATTTCTTAATCCAAACACCTAGTAACGAGGCATTGGCTACCTTAAGAGAGTCATAGTTACTCGTCCCAATTGCTCAACCAGTCTAACACTTATTCTTACTGCGGCCAGTTTGCCAGAAACGATATGTCACTCGTTGTGTATCTTAAGAGTTTCATCGTTATTCCTTCCATAGGTTACTGGTGGTCTCTGATCCAATACTGTTCGTGACGAAACATTGGCTTTCTTAATAGGGCCCTTTCTCACCCTCCCTGTTGCTCACACAGTTTACTACGTTTTTTTGTGTACTTGTCCAGTCTGCCAGAAGCGTTATGTCACTAGTTGTGCATCATAATAGAGTCATCGTTTATCCTCCTATAGGTTATTCGAGATTTCTTAATCCAAATTCCTAGTAACGAGGCATTGGCTACCTTAAGAGAGTCATAGTTACTCGTCCCAATTGCTCACCCAGTCTGCCATTTTTTCTTACTGCGGCCAGTCTGCCAGAAGCGATATGTCACTCGTTGTGTATCTTAAGAGATTCATCGTTACTCCTTCCTTTAGGTTACTGGTATTCTCTGATTCAATACCTCTCGTGACGAAAAATTGGTTATATTAATAGTGCAATACTTCTTCCTCCCAGTTGCTCACACAGTTTACTACTTTTTGTGTACTTTTTGTCTGCCAGAAGCGATATGTCACTTGTTTTGTATCATAAAAGAGTCATCGTTTCTCCTCCTAGGGGTTATTCGAGATTTCTTAATCCAAATTCCTAGTAACGAGGCATTGGCTACCTTAAGAGAGTCATAGTTACTCGTCCCAATTGCTCACCCAGTCTGCCATTTTTTCTTACTGCGGCCAGTCTGCCAGAAGCGATATGTCACTCGTTGTGTATCTTAAGAGATTCATCGTTTCTCCCTCCTTTAGGTTACTGGTATTCTCTGATTCATACCTCTCGTGACGAAAAATTGGCTATCTTAATTGTGCAATACATCTTCCTCCCAGTTGGTCACACAGTTTACTACTATTTGTCTGCCAGATGCGATAATTCACTAGTTGTGTATCATAAAAGAGTCATCGTTTCTCCTCCTAGGGGTTATTCGAGATTTCTTAATCCAAACCCCTAGTAACGAGGCATTGGCTACCTTAAGAGAGTCATAGTTACTCGTCCCAATTGCTCAACCAGTCTGCCACTTTTTCTTACTGCGGCCAGTCTGCGTGAAGCGATATGTCACTCGTTGTGTATCTTAAGAGATTCATCGTTACTCCTTCCATAGGTTACTGGTGGTCTCTGATTCAATACTGTTCGTGACGAAACATTGGCTTTCTTAATAGGCGCCCTAACTCACCCTCCCTGTTGCTCACACAGTTTACTACGTTTTTTGTGTACTTGTCCAGTCTGCCAGAAGCGATATGTCACCAGTTGTGCATCATAATAGAGTCATCGTTTATCCTACTGGGGGTTATTCGAGATTTCTTAATCCAAATTCCTAGTAACGAGGCATTGGCAACCTTAAGAGAGTCATAGCTACTCGTCCCAATTGCTCAACCAGTCTGCCATTTTTTCTTACTGCGGCCAGTCTGCCAGAAGCGATATGTCACTCGTTGTGTATCTTAAGAGATTCATCGTTTCTCCTTCCTTTAGGTTACTGGTATTCTCTGATTCATACCTCTCGTGACGAAAAATTGGCTATCTTAATTGAGCAATACATCTTCCTCCCAGTTGGTCACACAGTTTACTACTATTTGTCTGACAGATGCGATAATTCACTAGTTGTGTATCATAAAAGAGTCATCGCTTCTCCTCCTAGGGGTTATTCGAGATTTCTTAATCCAAACACCTAGTAACGAGGCATTGGCTACCTTAAGAGAGTCATAGTTACTCGTCCCAATTGCTCAACCAGTCTAACACTTATTCTTACAGCGGCCAGTTTGCCAGAAACGATATGTCACTCGTTGTGTATCTTAAGAGATTCATCGTTATTCCTTCCATAGGTTACTGGTGGTCTCTGATCCAATACTGTTCGTGACGAAACATTGGCTTTCTTAATAGGGCCCTTTCTCACCCTCCCTGTTGCTCACACAGTTTACTACGTTTTTTTGTGTACTTGTCCAGTCTGCCAGAAGCGTTATGTCACTAGTTGTGCATCATAATAGAGTCATCGTTTATCCTCCTATAGGTTATTCGAGATTTCTTAATCCAAATTCCTAGTAACGAGGCATTGGCAACCTTAAGAGAGTCATAGTTACTCGTCCCAATTGCTCACCCAGTCTGCCATTTTTTCTTACTGCGGCCAGTCTGCCAGAAGCGATATGTCACTCGTTGTGTATCTTAAGAGATTCATCGTTACTCCTTCCTTTAGGTTACTGGTATTCTCTGATTCAATACCTCTCGTGACGAAAAATTGGTTATATTAATAGTGCAATACTTCTTCCTCCCAGTTGCTCACACAGTTTACTACTTTTTGTGTACTTTTTGTCTGCCAGAAGCGATATGTCACCTGTTTTGTATCATAAAAGAGTCATCGTTTCTCCTCCTAGGGGTTATTCGAGATTTCTGAATCCAAATTCCTAGAAACGAGGCATTGGCTACCTTAAGAGAGTCATAGTTACTCGTCCCAATTGCTCAACCAGTCTGCCACTTTTTCTTACTGCGGCCAGTCTGCGTGAAGCGATATGTCACTCGTTGTGTATCTTAAGAGATTCATCGTTACTCCTTCCATAGGTTACTGGTGGTCTCTGATTCAATACTGTTCGTGACGAAACATTGGCTTTCTTAATAGTGCCCTAACTCACCCTCCCTGTTGCTCACACAGTTTACTACGTTTTTTGTGTACTTGTCGAGTCTGCCAGAAGCGATATGTCACCAGTTGTGCATCATAATAGAGTCATCGTTTATCCTACTGGGGGTTATTCGAGATTTCTTAATCCAAATTCCTAGTAACGAGGCATTGGCAACCTTAAGAGAGTCATAGCTACTCGTCCCAATTGCTCACCCAGTCTGCCATTTTTTCTTACTGCGGCCAGTCTGCCAGAAGCGATATGTCACTCGTTGTGTATCTTAAGAGATTCATCGTTTCTCCTTCCTTTAGGTTACTGGTATTCTCTGATTCATACCTCTCGTGACGAAAAATTGGCTATCTTAATTGTGCAATACATCTTCCTCCCAGTTGGTCACACAGTTTACTACTATTTGTCTGACAGATGCGATAATTCACTAGTTGTGTATCATAAAAGAGTCATCGCTTCTCCTCCTAGGGGTTATTCGAGATTTCTTAATCCAAACACCTAGTAACGAGGCATTGGCTACCTTAAGAGAGTCATAGTTACTCGTCCCAATTGCTCAACCAGTCTAACACTTATTCTTACTGCGGCCAGTTTGCCAGAAACGATATGTCACTCGTTGTGTATCTTAAGAGTTTCATCGTTATTCCTTCCATAGGTTACTGGTGGTCTCTGATCCAATACTGTTCGTGACGAAACATTGGCTTTCTTAATAGGGCCCTTTCTCACCCTCCCTGTTGCTCACACAGTTTACTACGTTTTTTTGTGTACTTGTCCAGTCTGCCAGAAGCGTTATGTCACTAGTTGTGCATCATAATAGAGTCATCGTTTATCCTCCTATAGGTTATTCGAGATTTCTTAATCCAAATTCCTAGTAACGAGGCATTGGCTACCTTAAGAGAGTCATAGTTACTCGTCCCAATTGCTCACCCAGTCTGCCATTTTTTCTTACTGCGGCCAGTCTGCCAGAAGCGATATGTCACTCGTTGTGTATCTTAAGAGATTCATCGTTACTCCTTCCTTTAGGTTACTGGTATTCTCTGATTCAATACCTCTCGTGACGAAAAATTGGTTATATTAATAGTGCAATACTTCTTCCTCCCAGTTGCTCACACAGTTTACTACTTTTTGTGTACTTTTTGTCTGCCAGAAGCGATATGTCACTTGTTTTGTATCATAAAAGAGTCATCGTTTCTCCTCCTAGGGGTTATTCGAGATTTCTTAATCCAAATTCCTAGTAACGAGGCATTGGCTACCTTAAGAGAGTCATAGTTACTCGTCCCAATTGCTCACCCAGTCTGCCATTTTTTCTTACTGCGGCCAGTCTGCCAGAAGCGATATGTCACTCGTTGTGTATCTTAAGAGATTCATCGTTTCTCCCTCCTTTAGGTTACTGGTATTCTCTGATTCATACCTCTCGTGACGAAAAATTGGCTATCTTAATTGTGCAATACATCTTCCTCCCAGTTGGTCACACAGTTTACTACTATTTGTCTGCCAGATGCGATAATTCACTAGTTGTGTATCATAAAAGAGTCATCGTTTCTCCTCCTAGGGGTTATTCGAGATTTCTTAATCCAAACCCCTAGTAACGAGGCATTGGCTACCTTAAGAGAGTCATAGTTACTCGTCCCAATTGCTCAACCAGTCTGCCACTTTTTCTTACTGCGGCCAGTCTGCGTGAAGCGATATGTCACTCGTTGTGTATCTTAAGAGATTCATCGTTACTCCTTCCATAGGTTACTGGTGGTCTCTGATTCAATACTGTTCGTGACGAAACATTGGCTTTCTTAATAGTGCCCTAACTCACCCTCCCTGTTGCTCACACAGTTTACTACGTTTTTTGTGTACTTGTCGAGTCTGCCAGAAGCGATATGTCACCAGTTGTGCATCATAATAGAGTCATCGTTTATCCTACTGGGGGTTATTCGAGATTTCTTAATCCAAATTCCTAGTAACGAGGCATTGGCAACCTTAAGAGAGTCATAGCTACTCGTCCCAATTGCTCACCCAGTCTGCCATTTTTTCTTACTGCGGCCAGTCTGCCAGAAGCGATATGTCACTCGTTGTGTATCTTAAGAGATTCATCGTTTCTCCTTCCTTTAGGTTACTGGTATTCTCTGATTCATACCTCTCGTGACGAAAAATTGGCTATCTTAATTGTGCAATACATCTTCCTCCCAGTTGGTCACACAGTTTACTACTATTTGTCTGACAGATGCGATAATTCACTAGTTGTGTATCATAAAAGAGTCATCGCTTCTCCTCCTAGGGGTTATTCGAGATTTCTTAATCCAAACACCTAGTAACGAGGCATTGGCTACCTTAAGAGAGTCATAGTTACTCGTCCCAATTGCTCAACCAGTCTAACACTTATTCTTACTGCGGCCAGTTTGCCAGAAACGATATGTCACTCGTTGTGTATCTTAAGAGTTTCATCGTTATTCCTTCCATAGGTTACTGGTGGTCTCTGATCCAATACTGTTCGTGACGAAACATTGGCTTTCTTAATAGGGCCCTTTCTCACCCTCCCTGTTGCTCACACAGTTTACTACGTTTTTTTGTGTACTTGTCCAGTCTGCCAGAAGCGTTATGTCACTAGTTGTGCATCATAATAGAGTCATCGTTTATCCTCCTATAGGTTATTCGAGATTTCTTAATCCAAATTCCTAGTAACGAGGCATTGGCTACCTTAAGAGAGTCATAGTTACTCGTCCCAATTGCTCACCCAGTCTGCCATTTTTTCTTACTGCGGCCAGTCTGCCAGAAGCGATATGTCACTCGTTGTGTATCTTAAGAGATTCATCGTTACTCCTTCCTTTAGGTTACTGGTATTCTCTGATTCAATACCTCTCGTGACGAAAAATTGGTTATATTAATAGTGCAATACTTCTTCCTCCCAGTTGCTCACACAGTTTACTACTTTTTGTGTACTTTTTGTCTGCCAGAAGCGATATGTCACTTGTTTTGTATCATAAAAGAGTCATCGTTTCTCCTCCTAGGGGTTATTCGAGATTTCTTAATCCAAATTCCTAGTAACGAGGCATTGGCTACCTTAAGAGAGTCATAGTTACTCGTCCCAATTGCTCACCCAGTCTGCCATTTTTTCTTACTGCGGCCAGTCTGCCAGAAGCGATATGTCACTCGTTGTGTATCTTAAGAGATTCATCGTTTCTCCCTCCTTTAGGTTACTGGTATTCTCTGATTCATACCTCTCGTGACGAAAAATTGGCTATCTTAATTGTGCAATACATCTTCCTCCCAGTTGGTCACACAGTTTACTACTATTTGTCTGCCAGATGCGATAATTCACTAGTTGTGTATCATAAAAGAGTCATCGTTTCTCCTCCTAGGGGTTATTCGAGATTTCTTAATCCAAACCCCTAGTAACGAGGCATTGGCTACCTTAAGAGAGTCATAGTTACTCGTCCCAATTGCTCAACCAGTCTGCCACTTTTTCTTACTGCGGCCAGTCTGCGTGAAGCGATATGTCACTCGTTGTGTATCTTAAGAGATTCATCGTTACTCCTTCCATAGGTTACTGGTGGTCTCTGATTCAATACTGTTCGTGACGAAACATTGGCTTTCTTAATAGGCGCCCTAACTCACCCTCCCTGTTGCTCACACAGTTTACTACGTTTTTTGTGTACTTGTCCAGTCTGCCAGAAGCGATATGTCACCAGTTGTGCATCATAATAGAGTCATCGTTTATCCTACTGGGGGTTATTCGAGATTTCTTAATCCAAATTCCTAGTAACGAGGCATTGGCAACCTTAAGAGAGTCATAGCTACTCGTCCCAATTGCTCAACCAGTCTGCCATTTTTTCTTACTGCGGCCAGTCTGCCAGAAGCGATATGTCACTCGTTGTGTATCTTAAGAGATTCATCGTTTCTCCTTCCTTTAGGTTACTGGTATTCTCTGATTCATACCTCTCGTGACGAAAAATTGGCTATCTTAATTGAGCAATACATCTTCCTCCCAGTTGGTCACACAGTTTACTACTATTTGTCTGACAGATGCGATAATTCACTAGTTGTGTATCATAAAAGAGTCATCGCTTCTCCTCCTAGGGGTTATTCGAGATTTCTTAATCCAAACACCTAGTAACGAGGCATTGGCTACCTTAAGAGAGTCATAGTTACTCGTCCCAATTGCTCAACCAGTCTAACACTTATTCTTACAGCGGCCAGTTTGCCAGAAACGATATGTCACTCGTTGTGTATCTTAAGAGATTCATCGTTATTCCTTCCATAGGTTACTGGTGGTCTCTGATCCAATACTGTTCGTGACGAAACATTGGCTTTCTTAATAGGGCCCTTTCTCACCCTCCCTGTTGCTCACACAGTTTACTACGTTTTTTTGTGTACTTGTCCAGTCTGCCAGAAGCGTTATGTCACTAGTTGTGCATCATAATAGAGTCATCGTTTATCCTCCTATAGGTTATTCGAGATTTCTTAATCCAAATTCCTAGTAACGAGGCATTGGCTACCTTAAGAGAGTCATAGTTACTCGTCCCAATTGCTCACCCAGTCTGCCATTTTTTCTTACTGCGGCCAGTCTGCCAGAAGCGATATGTCACTCGTTGTGTATCTTAAGAGATTCATCGTTTCTCCCTCCTTTAGGTTACTGGTATTCTCTGATTCATACCTCTCGTGACGAAAAATTGGCTATCTTAATTGTGCAATACATCTTCCTCCCAGTTGGTCACACAGTTTACTACTATTTGTCTGCCAGATGCGATAATTCACTAGTTGTGTATCATAAAAGAGTCATCGTTTCTCCTCCTAGGGGTTATTCGAGATTTCTTAATCCAAACCCCTAGTAACGAGGCATTGGCTACCTTAAGAGAGTCATAGTTACTCGTCCCAATTGCTCAACCAGTCTGCCACTTTTTCTTACTGCGGCCAGTCTGCGTGAAGCGATATGTCACTCGTTGTATATCTTAAGAGATTCATCGTTACTCCTTCCATAGGTTACTGGTGGTCTCTGATTCAATACTGTTCGTGACGAAACATTGGCTTTCTTAATAGGCGCCCTAACTCACCCTCCCTGTTGCTCACACAGTTTACTACGTTTTTTGTGTACTTGTCCAGTCTGCCAGAAGCGATATGTCACCAGTTGTGCATCATAATAGAGTCATCGTTTATCCTACTGGGGGTTATTCGAGATTTCTTAATCCAAATTCCTAGTAACGAGGCATTGGCAACCTTAAGAGAGTCATAGCTACTCGTCCCAATTGCTCAACCAGTCTGCCATTTTTTCTTACTGCGGCCAGTCTGCCAGAAGCGATATGTCACTCGTTGTGTATCTTAAGAGATTCATCGTTTCTCCTTCCTTTAGGTTACTGGTATTCTCTGATTCATACCTCTCGTGACGAAAAATTGGCTATCTTAATTGAGCAATACATCTTCCTCCCAGTAGGTCACACAGTTTACTACTATTTGTCTGACAGATGCGATAATTCACTAGTTGTGTATCATAAAAGAGTCATCGCTTCTCCTCCTAGGGGTTATTCGAGATTTCTTAATCCAAACACCTAGTAACGAGGCATTGGCTACCTTAAGAGAGTCATAGTTACTCGTCCCAATTGCTCAACCAGTCTAACACTTATTCTTACAGCGGCCAGTTTGCCAGAAACGATATGTCACTCGTTGTGTATCTTAAGAGATTCATCGTTATTCCTTCCATAGGTTACTGGTGGTCTCTGATCCAATACTGTTCGTGACGAAACATTGGCTTTCTTAATAGGGCCCTTTCTCACCCTCCCTGTTGCTCACACAGTTTACTACGTTTTTTTGTGTACTTGTCCAGTCTGCCAGAAGCGTTATGTCACTAGTTGTGCATCATAATAGAGTCATCGTTTATCCTCCTATAGGTTATTCGAGATTTCTTAATCCAAATTCCTAGTAACGAGGCATTGGCTACCTTAAGAGAGTCATAGTTACTCGTCCCAATTGCTCACCCAGTCTGCCATTTTTTCTTACTGCGGCCAGTCTGCCAGAAGCGATATGTCACTCGTTGTGTATCTTAAGAGATTCATCGTTACTCCTTCCTTTAGGTTACTGGTATTCTCTGATTCAATACCTCTCGTGACGAAAAATTGGTTATATTAATAGTGCAATACTTCTTCCTCCCAGTTGCTCACACAGTTTACTACTTTTTGTGTACTTTTTGTCTGCCAGAAGCGATATGTCACTTGTTTTGTATCATAAAAGAGTCATCGTTTCTCCTCCTAGGGGTTATTCGAGATTTCTTAATCCAAATTCCTAGTAACGAGGCATTGGCTACCTTAAGAGAGTCATAGTTACTCGTCCCAATTGCTCACCCAGTCTGCCATTTTTTCTTACTGCGGCCAGTCTGCCAGAAGCGATATGTCACTCGTTGTGTATCTTAAGAGATTCATCGTTTCTCCCTCCTTTAGGTTACTGGTATTTTCTGATTCATACCTCTCGTGACGAAAAATTGGCTATCTTAATTGTGCAATACATCTTCCTCCCAGTTGGTCACACAGTTTACTACTATTTGTCTGCCAGATGCGATAATTCACTAGTTGTGTATCATAAAAGAGTCATCGTTTCTCCTCCTAGGGGTTATTCGAGATTTCTTAATCCAAACCCCTAGTAACGAGGCATTGGCTACCTTAAGAGAGTCATAGTTACTCGTCCCAATTGCTCAACCAGTCTAACACTTATTCTTACAGCGGCCAGTTTGCCAGAAACGATATGTCACTCGTTGTGTATCTTAAGAGATTCATCGTTATTCCTTCCATAGGTTACTGGTGGTCTCTGATCCAATACTGTTCGTGACGAAACATTGGCTTTCTTAATAGGGCCCTTTCTCACCCTCCCTGTTGCTCACACAGTTTACTACGTTTTTTTGTGTACTTGTCCAGTCTGCCAGAAGCGTTATGTCACTAGTTGTGCATCATAATAGAGTCATCGTTTATCCTCCTATAGGTTATTCGAGATTTCTTAATCCAAATTCCTAGTAACGAGGCATTGGCTACCTTAAGAGAGTCATAGTTACACGTCCCAATTGCTCACCCAGTCTGCCATTTTTTCTTACTGCGGCCAGTCTGCCAGAAGCGATATGTCACTCGTTGTGTATCTTAAGAGATTCATCGTTACTCCTTCCTTTAGGTTAGTGGTATTCTCTGATTCAATACCTCTCGTGACGAAAAATTGGTTATATTAATAGTGCAATACTTCTTCCTCCCAGTTGCTCACACAGTTTACTACTTTTTGTGTACTTTTTGTCTGCCAGAAGCGATATGTCACTTGTTTTGTATCATAAAAGAGTCATCGTTTCTCCTCCTAGGGGTTATTCGAGATTTCTTAATCCAAATTCCTAGTAACGAGGCATTGGCTACCTTAAGAGAGTCATAGTTACTCGTCCCAATTGCTCACCCAGTCTGCCATTTTTTCTTACTGCGGCCAGTCTGCCTGAAGCGATATGTCACTCGTTGTGTATCTTAAGAGATTCATCGTTTCACCTTCCTTTAGGTTACTGGTATTCTCTGATTCAATACCTCTCGTGACGAAAAATTGGTTATATTAATAGTGCAATACTTCTTCCTCCCAGTTGCTCACACAGTTTACTACTTTTTGTGTACTTTTTGTCTGCCAGAAGCGATATGTCACTTGTTTTGTATCATAAAAGAGTCATCGTTTCTCCTCCTAGGGGTTATTCGAGATTTCTTAATCCAAATTCCTAGTAACGAGGCATTGGCTACCTTAAGAGAGTCATAGTTACTCGTCCCAATTGCTCACCTAGGCTGACACTTTTTCTTACTGCGGCCAGTCTGCCTGAAGCGATATGTCACTCGTTGTGTATCTTAAGAGATTCATCGTTTCTCCCTCCTTTAGGTAACTGGTATTCTCTGATTCATACCTATCGTGACGAAAAATTGGCTATCTTAATTGTGCAATACATCTTCCTCCCAGTTGGTCACACAGTTTACTACTATTTGTCTGCCAGATGCGATAATTCACTAGTTGTGTATCATAAAAGAGTCATCGTTTCTCCTCCTAGGGGTTATTCGAGATTTCTTAATCCAAACCCCTAGTAACGAGGCATTGGCTACCTTAAGAGAGTCATAGTTGCTCGTCCCAATTGCTCAACCAGTCTGCCACTTTTTCTTACTGCGGCCAGTCTGCCAGAAGCGATATGTCACTCGTTGTGTATCTTAAGAAATTCATCGTTACTCCTTCCATAGGTTACTGGTGGTCTCTGATTCAATACTGTTCGTGACGAAACATTGGCTTTCTTAATAGTGCCCTAACTCACCCTCCCTGTTGCTCACACAGTTTACTACGTTTTTTTGTGTACTTGTCCAGTCTGCCAGAAGCGATATGTCACTAGTTGTGCATCATAATAGAGTCACCGTTTATCCTACTGGGGGTTATTCGAGATTTCTTAATCCAAATTCCTAGTAACGAGGCATTGGCTACCTTAAGAGAGTCATAGTTACTCGTCCCAATTGCTCACCCAGTCTGCCATTTTTTCTTACTGCGGCCAGTCTGCCAGAAGCGATATGTCACTCGTTGTGTATCTTAAGAGATTCATCGTTACTCCTTCCTTTAGGTTACTGGTATTCTCTGATTCAATACCTCTCGTGACGAAAAATTGGTTATATTAATAGTGCAATACTTCTTCCTCCCAGTTGCTCACACAGTTTACTACTTTTTGTGTACTTTTTGTCTGCCAGAAGCGATATGTCACTTGTTTTGTATCATAAAAGAGTCATCGTTTCTCCTCCTAGGGGTTATTCGAGATTTCTTAATCCAAATTCCTAGTAACGAGGCATTGGCTACCTTAAGAGAGTCATAGTTACTCGTCCCAATTGCTCACCCAGTCTGCCATTTTTTCTTACTGCGGCCAGTCTGCCTGAAGCGATATGTCACTCGTTGTGTATCTTAAGAGATTCATCGTTTCTCCCTCCTTTAGGTTACTGGTATTCTCTGATTCATACCTCTCGTGACGAAAAATTGGCTATCTAAATTGTGCAATACATCTTCCTCCCAGTTGGTCACACAGTTTACTACAATTTGTCTGCCAGATGCGATAATTCACTAGTTGTGTATCATAAAAGAGTCATCGTTTCTCCTCCTAGGGGTTATTCGAGATTTCTTAATCCAAACCCCTAGTAACGAGGCATTGGCTACCTTAAGAGAGTCATAGTTACTCGTCCCAATTGCTCAACCAGTCTGCCACTTTTTCTTACTGCGGCCAGTCTGCCAGAAGCGATATGTCACTCGTTGTGTATCTTAAGAAATTCATCGTTACTCCTTCCATAGGTCACTGGTGGTCTCTGATTCAATACTGTTCGTGACGAAACATTGGCTTTCTTAATAGTGCCCTAACTCACCCTCCCTGTTGCTCACACAGTTCACTACGTTTTTTGTGTACCTGTCCAGTCTGCCAGAAGCGATATGTCACCAGTTGTGCATCATAATAGAGTCATCGTTTATCCTACTGGGGGTTATTCGAGATATCTTAATCCAAATTCCTAGTAAAAAGGCATTGGCAACCTTAAGAGAGTCATAGCTACTCGTCCCAATTGCTCACCCAGTCTGCCATTTTTTCTTACTGCGGCCAGTCTGCCAGAAGCGATATGTCACTCGTTGTGTATCTTAAGAGATTCATCGTTACTCCTTCCTTTAGGTTACTGGTATTCTCTGATTCAATACCTCTCGTGACGAAAAATTGGTTATATTAATAGTGCAATACTTCTTCCTCCCAGTTGCTCACACAGTTTACTACTTTTTGTGTACTTTTTGTCTGCCAGAAGCGATATGTCACTTGTTTTGTATCATAAAAGAGTCATCGTTTCTCCTCCTAGGGGTTATTCGAGATTTCTTAATCCAAATTCCTAGTAACGAGGCATTGGCTACCTTAAGAGAGTCATAGTTACTCGTCCCAATTGCTCACCCAGTCTGCCATTTTTTCTTACTGCGGCCAGTCTGCCTGAAGAGATATGTCACTCGTTGTGTATCTTAAGAGATTCATCGTTTCTCCCTCCTTTAGGTTACTGGTATTCTCTGATTCATACCTCTCGTGACGAAAAATTGGCTATCTTAATTGTGCAATACATCTTCCTCCCAGTTGGTCACACAGTTTACTACT
Organism: Schistocerca gregaria; assembly: GCF_023897955.1. Taxonomy (NCBI): domain Eukaryota; kingdom Metazoa; phylum Arthropoda; class Insecta; order Orthoptera; family Acrididae; genus Schistocerca; species Schistocerca gregaria. Next base: position 29,624,086 of record NC_064926.1, read on the forward strand.
ATTTGTCTGCCAGATGCGATAATTCACTAGTTGTGTATCATAAAAGAGTCATCGTTTCTCCTCCTAGGGGTTATTCGAGATTTCTTAATCCAAACCCCTAGTAACGAGGCATTGGCTACCTTAAGAGAGTCATAGATACTCGTCCCAATTGCTCAACCAGTCTGCCACTTTTTCTTACTGCGGCCAGTCTGCCAGAAGCGATATGTCACTCGTTGTGTATCTTAAGAAATTCATCGTTACTCCTTCCATAGGTTACTGGTGGTCTCTGATTCAATACTGTTCGTGACGAAACATTGGCTTTCTTAATAGTGCCCTAACTCACCCTCCCTGTTGCTCACACAGTTTACTACGATTTTTGTGTACTTGTTCAGTCTGCCAGAAGCGATATGTCACTAGTTGTGCATCATAATAGAGTCATCGTTTATCCTACTGGGGGTTATTCGAGATTTCTTAATCCAAATTCCTAGTAACGAGGCATTGGCTACCTTAAGAGAGTCATAGTTACTCGTCCCAATTGCTCACCCAGTCTGCCATTTTTTCTTACTGCGGCCAGTCTGCCAGAAGCGATATGTCACTCGTTGTGTATCTTAAGAGATTCATCGTTACTCCTTCCTTTAGGTTACTGGTATTCTCTGATTCAATACCTCTCGTGACGAAAAATTGGTTATATTAATAGTGCAATACTTCTTCCTCCCAGTTGCTCACACAGTTTACTACTTTTTGTGTACTTTTTGTCTGCCAGAAGCGATATGTCACTTGTTTTGTATCATAAAAGAGTCATCGTTTCTCCTCCTAGGGGTTATTCGAGATTTCTTAATCCAAATTCCTAGTAACGAGGCATTGGCTACCTTAAGAGAGTCATAGTTACTCGTCCCAATTGCTCACCCAGTCTGCCATTTTTTCTTACTGCGGCCAGTCTGCCTGAAGCGATATGTCACTCGTTGTGTATCTTAAGAGATTCATCGTTTCTCCCTCCTTTAGGTTACTGGTATTCTCTGATTCATACCTCTCGTGACGAAAAATTGGCTATCTTAATTGTGCAATACATCTTCCTCCCAGTTGGTCACACAGTTTACTACTATTTGTCTGACAGATGCGATAATTCACTAGTTGTGTATCATAAAAGAGTCATCGTTTCTCCTCCTAGGGGTTATTCGAGATTTCTTAATCCAAACCCCTAGTAACGAGGCATTGGCTACCTTAAGAGAGTCATAGTTACTTGCCCAATTGCTCAACCAGTCTGCCACTTTTTCTTACTGCGGCCAGTCTGCCAGAAGCGATATGTCACTCGTTGTGTATCTTAAGAAATTCATCGTTACTCCTTCCATAGGTTACTGGTGGTCTCTGATTCAATACTGTTCGTGACGAAACATTGGCTTTCTTAATAGTGCCCTAACTCACCCTCCCTGTTGCTCACACAGTTTACTACGTTTTTTGTGTACTTGTCCAGTCTGCCAGAAGCGATATGTCACTAGTTGTGCATCATAATAGAGTCATCGTTTATCCTACTGGGGGTTATTCGAGATTTCTTAATCCAAATTCCTAGTAACGAGGCACTGGCAACCTTAAGAGAGTCATAGCTACTCGTCCCAATTGCTCACCCAGTCTGCCATTTTTTCTTACTGCGGCCAGTCTGCCAGAAGCGATATGTCACTCGTTGTGTATCTTAAGAGATTCATCGTTACTCCTTCCTTTAGGTTACTGGTATTCTCTGATTCAATACCTCTCGTGACGAAAAATTGGTTATATTAATAGTGCAATACTTCTTCCTCCCAGTTGCTCACACAGTTTACTACTTTTTGTGTACTTTTTGTCTGCCAGAAGCGCTATGTCACCTGTTTTGTATCATAAAAGAGTCATCGTTTCTCCTGCTAGGGGTTATTCGAGATTTCTTAATCCAAACCCCTAGTAAGAGGCATTGGCTACCTTAAGAGGGTCATAGTTACTCGTCCCAATTGCTCACCCAGGCTGCCACATTTTCTTACTGCGGCCAGTCTGCCAGAAGCGATATGTCACTCGTTGTGTATCTTAAGAGATTCATCGTTTCTCCTTCCTTTAGGTTACTGGTATTCTCTGATTCATACCTCTCGTGACGAAAAATTGGCTATCTTAATTGTGCAATAGATCTTCCTCCCAGTTGGTCACACAGTTTACTACTATTTGTCTGCCAGATGCGATAATTCACTAGTTGTGTATCATAAAAGAGTCATCGTTTCTCCTCCTAGGGGTTATTCGAGATTTCTTAATCTAAACCCCTAGTAACGAGGCATTGGCTACCTTAAGAGAGTCATAGTTACTCGTCCCAATTGCTCAACCAGTCTGCCACTTTTTCTTACTGCGGCCAGTCTGCCTGAAGCGATATGTCACTCGTTGTGTATCTTAAGAGATTCATCGTTACTCCTTCCATAGGTTACTGGTGGTCTCTGATTCAATACTGTTCGTGACGAAACATTGGCTTTCTTAATAGTGCCCTAACTCACCCTCCCTGTTGCTCACACAGTTTACTACGTTTTTTGTGTACTTGTCCAGTCTGCCGGAAGCTATATGTCACTAGTTGTGCATCATAATAGAGTCATCGTTTATCCTACTGGGGGTTATTCGAGATTTCTTAATCCAAATTCCTAGTAACGAGGCATTGGCAACCTTAAGAGAGTCATAGCTACTCGTCCTAATTGCTCACCCAGTCTGCCATTTTTTCTTACTGCGGCCAGTCTGCCAGAAGCGATATGTCACTCGTTGTTTATCTTAAGAGATTCATCGTTACTCGTTCCTTTAGGTTACTGGTATTCTCTGATTCAATACCTCTCGTGACGAAAAATTGGTTATATTAATAGTGCAATACTTCTTCCTCCCAGTTGCTCACACAGTTTACTACTTTTTGTGTACTTTTTGTCTGCCAGAAGCGATATGTCACCTGTTTTGTATCATAAAAGAGTCATCGTTTCTCCTCCTAGGGGTTATTCGAGATTTCTTAATCCAAACCCGTAGTAAGAGGCATTGGCTACCTTAAGAGAGTCATAGTTACTCGTCCCAATTGCTCACCCAGGCTGCCACATTTTCTTACTGCGGCCAGTCTGCCAGAAGCGATATGTCACTCGTTGTGTATCTTAAGAGATTCATCGTTTCTCCCTCCTTTAGGTTACTGGTATTCTCTGATTCATACCTCTCGTGACGAAAAATTGGCTATCTTAATTGTGCAATACATCTTCCTCCCAGTTGGTCACACAGTTAACTACTTTTTGTGTACTTTTTGTCTGCCAGATGCGATAATTCACTAGTTGTATATCATAAAAGAGTCATCGTTTCTCCTCCTAGGGGTTATTCGAGATTTCTTAATCCAAACCCCTAGTAACGAGGCATTGGCTACCTTAAGAGAGTCATAGTTACTCGTCCCAATTGCTCAACCAGTCTGCCACTTTTTTTACTGCGGCCAGTCTGCGTGAAGCGATATGTCACTCGTTGTGTATCTTAAGAGATTCATCGTTACTCCTTCCATAGGTTACTGGTGGTCTCTGATTCAATACTGTTCGTGACGAAACATTGGCTTTCTTAATAGTGCCCTAACTCACCCTCCCTGTTGCTCACACAGTTTACTACGTTTTTTGTGTACTTGTCCAGTCTGCCAGAAGCGATATGTCACCAGTTGTGCATCATAATAGAGTCATCGTTTATCCTACTGGGGGTTATTCGAGATTTCTTAATCCAAATTCCTAGTAACGAGGCATTGGCAACCTTAAGAGAGTCATAGCTACTCGTCCCAATTGCTCACCCAGTCTGCCATTTTTTCTTACTGCGGCCAGTCTGCCAGAAGCGATATGTCACTCGTTGTGTATCTTAAGAGATTCATCGTTTCTCCTTAGTTTAGGTTACTGGTATTCTCTGATTCATACCTCTCGTGACGAAAAATTGGCTATCTTAATTGTGCAATACATCTTCCTCCCAGTTGGTCACACAGTTTACTACTATTTGTCTGACAGATGCGATAATTCACTAGTTGTGTATCATAAAAGAGTCATCGCTTCTCCTCCTAGGGGTTATTCGAGATTTCTTAATCCAAACACCTAGTAACGAGGCATTGGCTACCTTAAGAGAGTCATAGTTACTCGTCCCAATTGCTCAACCAGTCTAACACTTATTCTTACTGCGGCCAGTTTGCCAGAAACGATATGTCACTCGTTGTGTATCTTAAGAGATTCATCGTTATTCCTTCCATAGGTTACTGGTGGTCTCTGATCCAATACTGTTCGTGACGAAACATTGGCTTTCTTAATAGTGCCCTATCTCACCCTCCCTGTTGCTCACACAGTTTACTACGTTTTTTTTTGTACTTGTCCAGTCTGCCAGAAGCGTTATGTCACTAGTTGTGCATCATAATAGAGTCATCGTTTATCCTCCTATAGGTTATTCGAGATTTCTTAATCCAAATTCCTAGTAACGAGGCATTGGCTACCTTAAGAGAGTCATAGTTACTCGTCCCAATTGCTCACCCAGTCTGCATTTTTTCTTACTGCGGCCAGTCTGCCAGAAGCGATATGTCACTCGTTGTGTATCTTAAGAGATTCATCGTTACTACTTCCTTTAGGTTACTGGTATTCTCTGATTCAATACCTCTCGTGACGAAAAATTGGTTATATTAATAGTGCAATACTTCTTCCTCCCAGTTGCTCACACAGTTTACTACTTTTTGTGTACTTTTTGTCTGCCAGAAGCGCTATGTCACCTGTTTTGTATCATAAAAGAGTCATCGTTTCTCCTGCTAGGGGTTATTCGAGATTTCTTAATCCAAACCCCTAGTAAGAGGCATTGGCTACCTTAAGAGAGTCATAGTTACTCGTCCCAATTGCTCACCCAGGCTGCCACATTTTGTTACTGCGGCCAGTCTGCCAGAAGCGATATGTCACTCGTTGTGTATCTTAAGAGATTCATCGTTTCTCCTTCCTTTAGGTTACTGGTATTCTCTGATTCATACCTCTCGTGACGAAAAATTGGCTATCTTAATTGTGCAATACATCTTCCTCCCAGTTGGTCACACAGTTTACTACTATTTGTCTGCCAGATGCGATAATTCACTAGTTGTGTATCATAATGAGTCATCGTTTCTCCTCCTAGGGGTTATTCGAGATTTCTTAATCTAAACCCCTAGTAACGAGGCATTGGCTACCTTAAGAGAGTCATAGTTACTCGTCCCAATTGCTCAACCAGTCTGCCACTTTTTCTTACTGCGGCCAGTCTGCGTGAAGCGATATGTCACTCGTTGTGTATCTTAAGAGATTCATCGTTACTCCTTCCATAGGTTACTGGTGGTCTCTGATTCAATACTGTTCGTGACGAAACATTGGCTTTCTTAATAGTGCCCTAACTCACCCTCCCTGTTGCTCACACAGTTTACTACGTTTATTGTGTACTTGTCCAGTCTGCCAGAAGCTATATGTCACTAGTTGTGCATCATAATAGAGTCATCGTTTATCCTACTGGGGGTTATTCGAGATTTCTTAATCCAAATTCCTAGTAACGAGGCATTGGCAACCTTAAGAGAGTCATAGCTACTCGTCCCAATGGCTCACCCAGTCTGCCATTTTTTCTAACTGCGGCCAGTCTGCCAGAAGCGATATGTCACTCGTTGTGTATCTTAAGAGATTCATCGTTTCTCCTTAGTTTAGGTTACTGGTATTCTCTGATTCATACCTCTCGTGACGAAAAATCGGCTATCTTAATTGTGCAATACATCTTCCTCCCAGTTGGTCACACAGTTTACTACTATTTGTCTGACAGATGCGATAATTCACTAGTTGTGTATCATAAAAGAGTCATCGCTTCTCCTCCTAGGGGTTATTCGAGATTTCTTAATCCAAACACCTAGTAACGTGGCATTGGCTACCTTAAGAGAGTCATAGTTACTCGTCCCAATTGCTCAACCAGTCTAACACTTATTCTTACTGCGGCCAGTTTGCCAGAAACGATATGTCACTCGTTGTGTATCTTAAGAGATTCATCGTTTCTCCTTCCTTTAGGTTACTGGTATTCTGTGATTCAATACCTCTCGCGACGAAAAATTGGCTATCTTAATTGTGCAATACATCTTCCTCCCAGTTGGTCACACAGTTTACTACTATTTGTCTGCCAGATGCGATAATTCACTAGTTGTGTATCATAAAAGAGTCATCGCTTCTCCTCCTAGGGGTTATTCGAGATTTCTTAATCCAAACACCTAGTAACGAGGCATTGGCTACCTTAAGAGAGTCATAGTTACTCGTCCCAATTGCTCAACCAGTCTGCCACTTTTTCTTACTGCGGCCAGTTTGCCAAAAACGATATGTCACTCGTTGTGTATCTTAAGAGATTCATCGTTATTCCTTCCATAGGTTACTGGTGGTCTCTGATCCAATACTGTTCGTGACGAAACATTGGCTTTCTTAATAGTGCCCTATCTCACCCTCCCTGTTGCTCACACAGTTTACTACGTTTTTTTGTGTACTTGTCCAGTCTGCCAGAAGCGTTATGTCACTAGTTGTGCATCATAATAGAGTCATCGTTTATCCTCCTATAGGTTATTCGAGATTTCTTAATCCAAATTCCTAGTAACGAGGCATTGGCTACCTTAAGAGAGTCATAGTTACTCGTCCCAATTGCTCAACCAGTCTGCCACTTTTTCTTACTGCGGCCAGTTTGCCAGAAGCGATATGTCACTCGTTGTGTATCTTAAGAGATTCATCGTTACTCCTTCCATAGGTTACTGGTGGTCTCTGATCCAATACTGTTCGTGACGAAACATTGGCTTTCTTAATAGTGCCCTAACTCACCCTCCCTGTTGCTCACACAGTTTACTACGTTTTTTGTGTACTTGTCCAGTCTGCCAGAAGCTATATGTCACTAGTTGTGCATCATAATAGAGTCATCGTTTATCCTACTGGGGGTTATTCGAGATTTCTTAATCCAAATTCCTAGTAACGAGGCATTGGCAACCTTAAGAGAGTCATAGCTACTCGTCCTAATTGCTCACCCAGTCTGCCATTTTTTCTTACTGCGGCCAGTCTGCCAGAAGCGATATGTCACTCGTTGTGTATCTTAAGAGATTCATCGTTACTCCTTCCTTTAGGTTACTGGTATTCTCTGATTCAATACCTCTCGTGACGAAAAATTGGTTATATTAATAGTGCAATACTTCTTCCTCCCAGTTGCTCACACAGTTTACTACTTTTTGTATACTTTTTGTCTGCCAGAAGCGATATGTCACCTGTTTTCTATCATAAAAGAGTCATCGTTTCTCCTCCTAGGGGTTATTCGAGATTTCTTAATCCAAACCCCTAGTAAGAGGCATTGGCTACCTTAAGAGAGTCATAGTTACTCGTCCCAATTGCTCACCCAGGCTGCCACATTTTCTTACTGCGGCCAGTCTGCCAGAAGCGATATGTCACTCGTTGTGTATCTTAAGAGATTCATCGTTTCTCCCTCCTTTAGGTGACTGGTATTCTCTGATTCATACCTCTCGTGACGAAAAATTGGCTATCTTAATTGTGCAATACATCTTCCTCCCAGTTGGTCACACAGTTTACTAATATTTGTCTGCCAGATGCGATAATACACTAGTTGTGTATCATAAAAGAGTCATCGTTTCTCCTCCTAGGGGTTATTCGAGATTTCTTAATCGAAACTTCTAGTAACGAGGCATTGGCTACCTTAAGAGAGTCATAGTTACTCGTCCCAATTGCTCAACCAGTCTGCCACTTTTTCTTACTGCGGCCAGTTTGCCAGAAGCGATATGTCACTCGTTGTGTATCTTAAGAGATTCATCGTTACTCCTTCCATAGGGTACTGGTGGTCTCTGATCCAATACTGTTCGTGACGAAACATTGGCTTTCTTAATAGTGACCTAACTCACCCTCCCTGTTGCTCACACAGTTTACTACGTTTTTTGTGTACTTTTCCAGTCTGCCAGAAGCGATATGTCACTAGTTGTGCATCATAATAGAGTCATCGTTTATCCTACTAGTGGTTATTCGAGATTTCTTAATCCAAATTCCTAGTAACGAGGCATTGGCAACCTTAAGAGAGTCATAGCTACTCGTCCCAATTGCTCACCCAGTCTGCCATTTTTTCTTACTGCGGCCAGTCTGCCAGAAGCGATATGTCACTCGTTGTGTATCTTAAGAGATTCATCGTTTCTCCTTCCTTTAGGTTACTGGTATTCTCTGATTCATACCTCTCGTGACGAAAAATTGGCTATCTTAATTGTGCAATTTATCTTCCTCCCAGTTGGTCACACAGTTTACTACTATTTGTCTGCCAGATGCGATAATTCACTAGTTGTGTATCATAAAAGAGTCATCGTTTCTCCTCCTAGGGGTTATTCGAGATTTCTTAATCCAAACACCTAGTAACGAGGCATTGGCTACCTTAAGAGAGTCATAGTTACTCGTCCCAATTGCTCAACCAGTCTGCCACTTTTTCTTACTGCGGCCAGTTTGCCAGAAACGATATGTCACTCGTTGTGTATCTTAAGAGATTCATCGTTTCTCCTTCCTTTAGGTTACTGGTATTCTGTGATTCAATACCTCTCGTGACGAAAAATTGGCTATCTTAATTGTGCAATACATCTTCCTCCCAGTTGGTCACACAGTTAACTACTTTTTGTGTACTTTTTGTCTGCCAGATGCGATAATTCACTAGTTGTGTATCATAAAAGAGTCATCGTTTCTCCTCCTAGGGGTTATTCGAGATTTCTTAATCCAAACCCCTAGTAACGAGGCATTGGCTACCTTAAGAGAGTCATAGTTACTCGTCCCAATTGCTCAACCAGTCTGCCACTTTTTCTTACTGCGGCCAGTTTGCCAGAAGCGATATGTCACTCGTTGTGTATCTTAAGAGATTCATCGTTACTCCTTCCATAGGTTACTGGTGGTCTCTGATCCAATACTGTTCGTGACGAAACATTGGCTTTCTTAATAGTGACCTAACTCACCCTCCCTGTTGCTCACACAGTTTACTACGTTTTTTGTGTACTTGTCCAGTCTGCCAGAAGCGATATGTCACTAGTTGTGCATCATAATAGAGTCATCGTTTATCCTACTAGGGGTTATTCGAGATTTCTTAATCCAAATTCCTAGTAACGAGGCATTGGCAACCTTAAGAGAGTCATAGCTACTCGTCCCAATTGCTCACCCAGTCTGCCATTTTTTCTTACTGCGGCCAGTCTGCCAGAAGCGATATGTCACTCGTTGTGTATCTTAAGAGATTCATCGTTTCTCCCTCCTTTAGGTTACTGGTATTCTCTGATTCATACCTCTCGTGACGAAAAATTGGCTATCTTAATTGTGCAATACATCTTCCTCCCAGTTGGTCACACAGTTAACTACTTTTTGTGTACTTTTTGTCTGCCAGATTCGATAATTCACTAGTTGTGTATCATAAAAGAGTCATCGTTTCTCCTCCTAGGGGTTATTAGAGATTTCTTAATCCAAACCCCTAGTAAGAGGCATTGGCTACCTTAAGAGTGCAATAGTTACTCGTCCCAATTGCTCACACAGTCTGCCACTTTTTCTTACTGCGGCCAGTCTGCCAGAAGCGATATGTCACTCGTTGTGTATCTTAAGAGATTCATCGTTTCTCCTTCCTTTAGGTTACTGGTATTCTCTGATTCATACCTCTCGTGACGAAAAATTGGCTATCTTAATTGTGCAATACATCTTCCTCCCAGTTGGTCAAACAGTTTACTACTATTTGTCTGCCAGATGCGATAATTCACTAGTTGTGTATCATAAAAGAGTCATCGCTTCTCCTCCTAGGGGTTATTCGAGATTTCTTAATCCAAACACCTAGTAACGAGGCATTGGCTACCTTAAGAGAGTCATAGTTACTCGTCCTAATTGCTCAACCAGTCTGCCACTTTTTCTTACTGCGGCCAGTTTGCCAGAAACGATATGTCACTCGTTGTGTATCTTAAGAGATTCATCGTTATTTCTTCCATAGGTTACTGGTGGTCTCTGATCCAATACTGTTCGTGACGAAACATTGGCTTTCTTAATAGTGCCCTATCTCACCCTCCCTGTTGCTCACACAGTTTACTACGTTTTTTTGTGTACTTGTCCAGTCTGCCAGAAGCGTTATGTCACTAGTTGTGCATCATAATAGAGTCATCGTTTATCCTCCTATAGGTTATTCGAGATTTCTTAATCCAAATTCCTAGTAACGAGGCATTGGCTACCTTAAGAGAGTCATAGTTACTCGTCCCAATTGCTCAACCAGTCTGCCACTTTTTCTTACTGCGGCCAGTTTGCCAGAAGCGATATGTCACTCGTTGTGTATCTTAAGAGATTCATCGTTACTCCTTCCATAGGTTACTGGTGGTCTCTGATCCAATACTGTTCGTGACGAAACATTGGCTTTCTTAATAGTGCCCTAACTCACCCTCCCTGTTGCTCACACAGTTTACTACGTTTTTTGTGTACTTCTCCAGTCTGTTAGAAGCGATATGTCACTAGTTGTGCATCATAATAGAGTCATCGTTTAACCTACTAGGGGTTATTCGAGATTTCTTAATCCAAATTACTAGTAACGAGGCATTGGCAACCTTAAGAGAGTCATAGCTACTCGTCCCAATTGCTCACCCAGTCTGCCATTTTTTCTTACTGCGGCCAGTCTGCCAGAAGCGATATGTCACTCGTTGTGTATCTTAAGAGATTCATCGTTACTCCTTCCTTTAGGTTACTGGTATTCTCTGATTCAATACCTCTCGTGACGAAAAATTGGTTATATTAATAGTGCAATATCTCTTCCTTCCAGTTGCTCACACAGTTTACTACTTTTTGTGTACTTTTTGTCTGCCAGAAGCGATATGTCACCTGTTTTGTATCATAAAAGAGTCATCGTTTCTCCTCCTAGGGGTTATTCGAGATTTCTTAATCCAAACCCCTAGTAAGAGGCATTGGCTACCTTAAGAGAGTCATAGTTACTCGTCCCAATCGCTCACCCAGGCTGCCACAATTTCTTACTGCGGCCAGTCTGCCAGAAGCGATATGTCACTCGTTGTGTATCTTAAGAGATTCATCGTTTCTCCTTCCTTTAGGTTACTGGTATTCTCTGATTCAATACCTCTCGTGACGAAAAATTGGCTATCTTAATTGTGCAATACATCTTCCACCCAGTTGGTCACACAGTTAACTACTTTTTGTGTACTTTTTGTCTGCCAGATGCGATAATTCACTAGTTGTGTATCATAAAAGGGTCATCGTTTCTCCTCCTAGGGGTTATTCGAGATTTCTTAATCCAAACACCTAGTAACGAGGCATTGGCTACCTTAAGAGAGTCATAGTTACTCGTCCCAATTGCTCAACCAGTCTGCCACTTTTTCTTACTGCGGCCAGTCTGCGTGAAGCGATATGTCACTCGTTGTGTATCTTAAGAGATTCATCGTTACTCCTTCCATAGGTTACTGGTGGTCTCTGATTCAATACTGTTCGTGACGAAACATTGGCTTTCTTAATAGTGCCCTAACTCACCCTCCCTGTTGCTCACACAGTTTACTACGTTTTTTGTGTACTTGTCCAGTCTGCCAGAAGCGATATGTCACCAGTTGTGCATCATAATAGAGTCATCGTTTATCCTACTGGGGGTTATTCGAGATATCTTAATCCAAATTCCTAGTAACGAGGCATTGGCAACCTTAAGAGAGTCATAGCTACTCGTCCCAATTGCTCACCCAGTCTGCCATTTTTTCTTACTGCGGCCAGTCTGCCAGAAGCGATATGTCACTCGTTGTGTATCTTAAGAGATTCATCGTTACTCCTTCCTTTAGGTTACTGGTATTCTCTGATTCAATACCTCTCGTGACGAAAAATTGGTTATATTAATAGTGCAATACTTCTTCCTCCCAGTTGCTCACACAGTTTACTACTTTTTGTGTACTTTTTGTCTGCCAGAAGCGATATGTAACCTGTTTTGTATCATAAAAGAGTCATCGTTTCTCCTCCTAGCGGTTATTCGAGATTTCTTAATCCAAACCCGTAGTAAGAGGCATTGGCTACCTTAAGAGAGTCATAGTTACTCGTCCCAATTGCTCACCCAGAGTGCCACATTTTCTTACTGCGGCCAGTCTGCCAGAAGCGATATGTCACTCGTTGTGTGTCTTAAGAGATTCATCGTTTCTCCTTCCTTTAGGTTACTGGTATTCTCTGATTCAATACCTCTCGTGACGAAAAATTGGCTATCTTAATTGTGCAATACATCTTCCTCCCAGTTGGTCACACAGTTAACTACTTTTTGTGTACTTTTTGTCTGCCAGATGCGATAATTCACTAGTTGTGTATCATAAAAGAGTCATCGTTTCTCCTCCTAGGGGTTATTCGAGATTTCTTAATCCAAACCCCTAGTAACGAGGCATTGGCTACCTTAAGAGAGTCATAGTTACTCGTCCCAATTGCTCAATCAGTCTGCCACTTTTTCTTACTGCGGCCAGTCTGCGTGAAGCGATATGTCACACGTTGTGTATCTTAAGAGATTCATCGTTACTCCTTCCATAGGTTACTGGTGGTCTCTGATTCAATACTGTTCGTGACGAAACATTGGCTTTCTTAATAGTGCCCTAACTCACCCTCCCTGTTGCTCACACAGTTTACTACGTTTTTTGTGTACTTGTCCAGTCTGCCAGAAGCGATATGTCACCAGTTGTGCATCATAATAGAGTCATCGTTTATCCTACTGGGGGTTATTCGAGATTTCTTAATCCAAATTCCTAGTAACGAGGCATTGGCAACCTTAAGAGAGTCATAGCTACTCGTCCCAATTGCTCACCCAGTCTGCCATTTTTTCTTACTGCGGCCAGTCTGCCAGAAGCGATATGTCACTCGTTGTGTATCTTAAGAGATTCATCGTTACTCCTTCCTTTAGGTTACTGGTATTCTCTGATTCAATACCTCTCGTGACGAAAAATTGGTTATATTAATAGTGCAATACTTCTTCCTCATAGTTGCTCACACAGTTTCCTACTTTTTGTGTACTTTTTGTCTGCCAGAAGCGATATGTCACCTGTTTTGTATCATAAAAGAGTCATCGTTTCTCCTCCTAGGGGTTATTCGAGATTTCTTAATCCAAACCCCTAGTAAGATGCATTGGCTACCTTAAGAGAGTCATAGTTACTCGTCCCAATTGCTCACCCAGGCTGCCACTTTTTCTTACTGCGGCCAGTCTGCCAGAAGCGATATGTCACTCGTTGTGTATCTTAAGAGATTCATCGTTTCTCCTTCCTTTAGGTTACTGGTATTCTCTGATTCAATACCTCTCGTGACGAAAAATTGTCTATCTTAATTGTGCAATACATCTTCCTCCCAGTTGGTCACACAGTTAACTACTTTTTGTGTACTTTTTGTCTGCCAGATTCGATAATTCACTAGTTGTGTATCATAAAAGAGTCATCGTTTCTCCTCCTAGGGGTTATTAGAGATTTCTTAATCCAAACCCCTAGTAAGAGGCATTGGCTACCTTAAGAGTGCAATAGTTACTCGTCCCAATTGCTCACACAGTCTGCCACTTTTTCTTACTGCGGCCAGTCTGCCAGAAGCGATATGTCACTCGTTGTGTATCTTAAGAGATTCATCGTTTCTCCTTCCTTTAGGTTACTGGTATTCTCTGATTCATACCTCTCGTGACGAAAAATTGGCTATCTTAATTGTGCAATACATCTTCCTCCCAGTTGGTCAAACAGTTTACTACTATTTGTCTGCCAGATGCGATAATTCACTAGTTGTGTATCATAAAAGAGTCATCGCTTCTCCTCCTAGGGGTTATTCGAGATTTCTTAATCCAAACACCTAGTAACGAGGCATTGGCTACCTTAAGAGAGTCATAGTTACTCGTTCCAATTGCTCAACCAGTCTGCCACTTTTTCTTACTGCGGCCAGTTTGCCAGAAACGATATGTCACTCGTTGTGTATCTTAAGAGATTCATCGTTATTCCTTCCATAGGTTACTGGTGGTCTCTGATCCAATACTGTTCGTGACGAAACATTGGCTTTCTTAATAGTGCCCTATCTCACCCTCCCTGTTGCTCACACAGTTTACTACGTTTTTTTGTGTACTTGTCTAGTCTGCCAGAAGCGTTATGTCACTAGTTGTGCATCATAATAGAGTCATCGTTTATCCTCCTATAGGTTATTCGAGATTTCTTAATCCAAATTCCTAGTAACGAGGCATTGGCTACCTTAAGAGAGTCATAGCTACTCGTCCCAATTGCTCAACCAGTCTGCCACTTTTTCTTACTGCGGCCAGTTTGCCAGGAGCGATATGTCACTCGTTGTGTATCTTAAGAGATTCATCGTTACTCCTTCCATAGGTTACTGGTGGTCTCTGATCCAATACTGTTCGTGACGAAACATTGGCTTTCTTAATAGTGCCCTAACTCACCCTCCCTGTTGCTCACACAGTTTACTACGTTTTTTGTGTACTTGTCCAGTCTGTTAGAAGCGATATGTCACTAGTTGTGCATCATAATAGATTCATCGTTTATCCTACTAGGGGTTATTCGAGATTTCTTAATCCAAACACCTAGTAACGAGGCATTGGCTACCTTAAGAGAGTCATAGTTACTCGTCCCAATTGCTCAACCAGTCTGCCACTTTTTCTTACTGCGGCCAGTTTGCCAGAAACGATATGTCACTCGTTGTGTATCTTAAGAGATTCATCGTTTCTCCTTCCTTTAGGTTACTGGTATTCTGTGATTCAATACCTCTCGTGACGAAAAATTGGCTATCTTAATTGTGCAATACATCTTCCTCCCAGTTGGTCACACAGTTAACTACTTTTTGTGTACTTTTTGTCTGCCAGATGCGATAATTCACTAGTTGTGTATCATAAAAGAGTCATCGTTTCTCCTCCTAGGGGTTATTCGAGATTTCTTAATCCAAACCCCTAGTAACGAGGCATTGGCTACCTTAAGAGAGTCATAGTTACTCGTCCCAATTGCTCAACCAGTCTGCCACTTTTTCTTACTGCGGCCAGTTTGCCAGAAGCGATATGTCACTCGTTGTGTATCTTAAGAGATTCATCGTTACTCCTTCCATAGGTTACTGGTGGTCTCTGATCCAATACTGTTCGTGACGAAACATTGGCTTTCTTAATAGTGACCTAACTCACCCTCCCTGTTGCTCACACAGTTTACTACGTTTTTTGTGTACTTGTCCAGTCTGCCAGAAGCGATATGTCACTAGTTGTGCATCATAATAGAGTCATCGTTTATCCTACTAGGGGTTATTCGAGATTTCTTAATCCAAATTCCTAGTAACGAGGCATTGGCAACCTTAAGAGAGTCATAGCTACTCGTCCCAATTGCTCACCCAGTCTGCCATTTTTTCTTACTGCGGCCAGTCTGCCAGAAGCGATATGTCACTCGTTGTGTATCTTAAGAGATTCATCGTTTCTCCTTCCTTTAGGTTACTGGTATTCTCTGATTCAATACCTCTCGTGACGAAAAATTGTCTATCTTAATTGTGCAATACATCTTCCTCCCAGTTGGTCACACAGTTAACTACTTTTTGTGTACTTTTTGTCTGCCAGATTCGATAATTCACTAGTTGTGTATCATAAAAGAGTCATCGTTTCTCCTCCTAGGGGTTATTAGAGATTTCTTAATCCAAACCCCTAGTAAGAGGCATTGGCTACCTTAAGAGTGCAATAGTTACTCGTCCCAATTGCTCACACAGTCTGCCACTTTTTCTTACTGCGGCCAGTCTGCCAGAAGCGATATGTCACTCGTTGTGTATCTTAAGAGATTCATCGTTTCTCCTTCCTTTAGGTTACTGGTATTCTCTGATTCATACCTCTCGTGACGAAAAATTGGCTATCTTAATTGTGCAATACATCTTCCTCCCAGTTGGTCAAACAGTTTACTACTATTTGTCTGCCAGATGCGATAATTCACTAGTTGTGTATCATAAAAGAGTCATCGCTTCTCCTCCTAGGGGTTATTCGAGATTTCTTAATCCAAACACCTAGTAACGAGGCATTGGCTACCTTAAGAGAGTCATAGTTACTCGTTCCAATTGCTCAACCAGTCTGCCACTTTTTCTTACTGCGGCCAGTTTGCCAGAAACGATATGTCACTCGTTGTGTATCTTAAGAGATTCATCGTTATTCCTTCCATAGGTTACTGGTGGTCTCTGATCCAATACTGTTCGTGACGAAACATTGGCTTTCTTAATAGTGCCCTATCTCACCCTCCCTGTTGCTCACACAGTTTACTACGTTTTTTTGTGTACTTGTCTAGTCTGCCAGAAGCGTTATGTCACTAGTTGTGCATCATAATAGAGTCATCGTTTATCCTCCTATAGGTTATTCGAGATTTCTTAATCCAAATTCCTAGTAACGAGGCATTGGCTACCTTAAGAGAGTCATAGCTACTCGTCCCAATTGCTCAACCAGTCTGCCACTTTTTCTTACTGCGGCCAGTTTGCCAGGAGCGATATGTCACTCGTTGTGTATCTTAAGAGATTCATCGTTACTCCTTCCATAGGTTACTGGTGGTCTCTGATCCAATACTGTTCGTGACGAAACATTGGCTTTCTTAATAGTGCCCTAACTCACCCTCCCTGTTGCTCACACAGTTTACTACGTTTTTTGTGTACTTGTCCAGTCTGTTAGAAGCGATATGTCACTAGTTGTGCATCATAATAGATTCATCGTTTATCCTACTAGGGGTTATTCGAGATTTCTTAATCCAAACACCTAGTAACGAGGCATTGGCTACCTTAAGAGAGTCATAGTTACTCGTCCCAATTGCTCAACCAGTCTGCCACTTTTTCTTACTGCGGCCAGTTTGCCAGAAACGATATGTCACTCGTTGTGTATCTTAAGAGATTCATCGTTTCTCCTTCCTTTAGGTTACTGGTATTCTGTGATTCAATACCTCTCGTGACGAAAAATTGGCTATCTTAATTGTGCAATACATCTTCCTCCCAGTTGGTCACACAGTTAACTACTTTTTGTGTACTTTTTGTCTGCCAGATGCGATAATTCACTAGTTGTGTATCATAAAAGAGTCATCGTTTCTCCTCCTAGGGGTTATTCGAGATTTCTTAATCCAAACCCCTAGTAACGAGGCATTGGCTACCTTAAGAGAGTCATAGTTACTCGTCCCAATTGCTCAACCAGTCTGCCACTTTTTCTTACTGCGGCCAGTTTGCCAGAAGCGATATGTCACTCGTTGTGTATCTTAAGAGATTCATCGTTACTCCTTCCATAGGTTACTGGTGGTCTCTGATCCAATACTGTTCGTGACGAAACATTGGCTTTCTTAATAGTGACCTAACTCACCCTCCCTGTTGCTCACACAGTTTACTACGTTTTTTGTGTACTTGTCCAGTCTGCCAGAAGCGATATGTCACTAGTTGTGCATCATAATAGAGTCATCGTTTATCCTACTAGGGGTTATTCGAGATTTCTTAATCCAAATTCCTAGTAACGAGGCATTGGCAACCTTAAGAGAGTCATAGCTACTCGTCCCAATTGCTCACCCAGTCTGCCATTTTTTCTTACTGCGGCCAGTCTGCCAGAAGCGATATGTCACTCGTTGTGTATCTTAAGAGATTCATCGTTTCTCCCTCCTTTAGGTTACTGGTATTCTCTGATTCATACCTCTCGTGACGAAAAATTGGCTATCTTAATTGTGCAATACATCTTCCTCCCAGTTGGTCACACAGTTTACTACTATTTGTCTGCCAGATGCGATAATTCACTAGTTGTGTATCATAAAAGAGTCATCGTTTCTCCTCCTAGGGGTTATTCGAGATTTCTTAATCCAAACACCTAGTAACGAGGCATTGGCTACCTTAAGAGAGTCATAGTTACTCGTCCCAATTGCTCAACCAGTCTGCCACTTTTTCTTACTGCGGCCAGTTTGCCAGAAACGATATGTCACTCGTTCTGTATCTTAAGAGATTCATCGTTTCTCCTTCCTTTTGGTTACTGGTATTCTGTTATTCAATACCTCTCGTGACGAAAAATTGGCTATCTTAATTGTGCAATACATCTTCCTCCCAGTTGGTCACACAGTTTACTACTATTTGTCTGCCAGATGCGATAATTCACTAGTTGTGTATCATAAAAGAGTCATCGCTTCTCCTCCTAGGGGTTATTCGAGATTTCTTAATCCAAACACCTAGTAACGAGGCATTGGCTACCTTAAGAGAGTCATAGTTACTCGTCCCAATTGCTCAACCAGTCTGCCACTTTTTCTTACTGCGGCCAGTTTGCCAGAAACGATATGTCACTCGTTGTGTATCTTAAGAGATTCATCGTTATTTCTTCCATAGGTTACTGGTGGTCTCTGATCCAATACTGTTCGTGACGAAACATTGGCTTTCTTAATAGTGCCCTATCTCACCCTCCCTGTTGCTCACACAGTTTACTACGTTTTTTTGTGTACTTGTCCAGTCTGCCAGAAGCGTTATGTCACTAGTTGTGCATCATAATAGAGTCATCGTTTATCCTCCTATAGGTTATTCGAGATTTCTTAATCCAAATTCCTAGTAACGAGGCATTGGCTACCTTAAGAGAGTCATAGTTACTCGTCCCAATTGCTCAACCAGTCTGCCACTTTTTCTTACTGCGGCCAGTTTGCCAGAAGCGATATGTCACTCGTTGTGTATCTTAAGAGATTCATCGTTACTCCTTCCATAGGTTACTGGTGGTCTCTGATCCAATACTGTTCGTGACGAAACATTGGCTTTCTTAATAGTGCCCTAACTCACCCTCCCTGTTGCTCACACAGTTTACTACGTTTTTTGTGTACTTCTCCAGTCTGTTAGAAGCGATATGTCACTAGTTGTGCATCATAATAGAGTCATCGTTTAACCTACTAGGGGTTATTCGAGATTTCTTAATCCAAATTACTAGTAACGAGGCATTGGCAACCTTAAGAGAGTCATAGCTACTCGTCCCAATTGCTCACCCAGTCTGCCATTTTTTCTTACTGCGGCCAGTCTGCCAGAAGCGATATGTCACTCGTTGTGTATCTTAAGAGATTCATCGTTACTCCTTCCTTTAGGTTACTGGTATTCTCTGATTCAATACCTCTCGTGACGAAAAATTGGTTATATTAATAGTGCAATACTTCTTCCTTCCAGTTGCTCACACAGTTTACTACTTTTTGTGTACTTTTTGTCTGCCAGAAGCGATATGTCACCTGTTTTGTATCATAAAAGAGTCATCGTTTCTCCTCCTAGGGGTTATTCGAGATTTCTTAATCCAAACCCCTAGTAAGAGGCATTGGCTACCTTAAGAGAGTCATAGTTACTCGTCCCAATCGCTCACCCAGGCTGCCACAATTTCTTACTGCGGCCAGTCTGCCAGAAGCGATATGTCACTCGTTGTGTATCTTAAGAGATTCATCGTTTCTCCTTCCTTTAGGTTACTGGTATTCTCTGATTCAATACCTCTCGTGACGAAAAATTGGCTATCTTAATTGTGCAATACATCTTCCACCCAGTTGGTCACACAGTTAACTACTTTTTGTGTACTTTTTGTCTGCCAGATGCGATAATTCACTAGTTGTGTATCATAAAAGGGTCATCGTTTCTCCTCCTAGGGGTTATTCGAGATTTCTTAATCCAAACACCTAGTAACGAGGCATTGGCTACCTTAAGAGAGTCATAGTTACTCGTCCCAATTGCTCAACCAGTCTGCCACTTTTTCTTACTGCGGCCAGTCTGCGTGAAGCGATATGTCACTCGTTGTGTATCTTAAGAGATTCATCGTTACTCCTTCCATAGGTTACTGGTGGTCTCTGATTCAATACTGTTCGTGACGAAACATTGGCTTTCTTAATAGTGCCCTAACTCACCCTCCCTGTTGCTCACACAGTTTACTACGTTTTTTGTGTACTTGTCCAGTCTGCCAGAAGCGATATGTCACCAGTTGTGCATCATAATAGAGTCATCGTTTATCCTACTGGGGGTTATTCGAGATATCTTAATCCAAATTCCTAGTAACGAGGCATTGGCAACCTTAAGAGAGTCATAGCTACTCGTCCCAATTGCTCACCCAGTCTGCCATTTTTTCTTACTGCGGCCAGTCTGCCAGAAGCGATATGTCACTCGTTGTGTATCTTAAGAGATTCATCGTTACTCCTTCCTTTAGGTTACTGGTATTCTCTGATTCAATACCTCTCGTGACGAAAAATTGGTTATATTAATAGTGCAATACTTCTTCCTCCCAGTTGCTCACACAGTTTACTACTTTTTGTGTACTTTTTGTCTGCCAGAAGCGATATGTAACCTGTTTTGTATCATAAAAGAGTCATCGTTTCTCCTCCTAGCGGTTATTCGAGATTTCTTAATCCAAACCCGTAGTAAGAGGCATTGGCTACCTTAAGAGAGTCATAGTTACTCGTCCCAATTGCTCACCCAGAGTGCCACATTTTCTTACTGCGGCCAGTCTGCCAGAAGCGATATGTCACTCGTTGTGTGTCTTAAGAGATTCATCGTTTCTCCTTCCTTTAGGTTACTGGTATTCTCTGATTCAATACCTCTCGTGACGAAAAATTGGCTATCTTAATTGTGCAATACATCTTCCTCCCAGTTGGTCACACAGTTAACTACTTTTTGTGTACTTTTTGTCTGCCAGATGCGATAATTCACTAGTTGTGTATCATAAAAGAGTCATCGTTTCTCCTCCTAGGGGTTATTCGAGATTTCTTAATCCAAACCCCTAGTAACGAGGCATTGGCTACCTTAAGAGAGTCATAGTTACTCGTCCCAATTGCTCAATCAGTCTGCCACTTTTTCTTACTGCGGCCAGTCTGCGTGAAGCGATATGTCACACGTTGTGTATCTTAAGAGATTCATCGTTACTCCTTCCATAGGTTACTGGTGGTCTCTGATTCAATACTGTTCGTGACGAAACATTGGCTTTCTTAATAGTGCCCTAACTCACCCTCCCTGTTGCTCACACAGTTTACTACGTTTTTTGTGTACTTGTCCAGTCTGCCAGAAGCGATATGTCACCAGGTGTGCATCATAATAGAGTCATCGTTTATCCTACTGGGGGTTATTCGAGATTTCTTAATCCAAATTCCTAGTAACGAGGCATTGGCAACCTTAAGAGAGTCATAGCTACTCGTCCCAATTGCTCACCCAGTCTGCCATTTTTTCTTACTGCGGCCAGTCTGCCAGAAGCGATATGTCACTCGTTGTGTATCTTAAGAGATTCATCGTTACTCCTTCCTTTAGGTTACTGGTATTCTCTGATTCAATACCTCTCGTGACGAAAAATTGGTTATATTAATAGTGCAATACTTCTTCCTCATAGTTGCTCACACAGTTTCCTACTTTTTGTGTACTTTTTGTCTGCCAGAAGCGATATGTCACCTGTTTTGTATCATAAAAGAGTCATCGTTTCTCCTCCTAGGGGTTATTCGAGATTTCTTAATCCAAACCCCTAGTAAGATGCATTGGCTACCTTAAGAGAGTCATAGTTACTCGTCCCAATTGCTCACCCAGGCTGCCACTTTTTCTTACTGCGGCCAGTCTGCCAGAAGCGATATGTCACTCGTTGTGTATCT
The DNA here is from genome assembly GCF_023897955.1 of Schistocerca gregaria. Lineage (NCBI taxonomy): Eukaryota > Metazoa > Arthropoda > Insecta > Orthoptera > Acrididae > Schistocerca > Schistocerca gregaria. The sequence goes on from NC_064926.1 coordinate 29,645,630, forward strand.
TAAGAGATTCATCGTTTCTCCTTCCTTTAGGTTACTGGTATTCTCTGATTCAATACCTCTCGTGACGAAAAATTGTCTATCTTAATTGTGCAATACATCTTCCTCCCAGTTGGTCACACAGTTAACTACTTTTTGTGTACTTTTTGTCTGCCAGATTCGATAATTCACTAGTTGTGTATCATAAAAGAGTCATCGTTTCTCCTCCTAGGGGTTATTAGAGATTTCTTAATCCAAACCCCTAGTAAGAGGCATTGGCTACCTTAAGAGTGCAATAGTTACTCGTCCCAATTGCTCACACAGTCTGCCACTTTTTCTTACTGCGGCCAGTCTGCCAGAAGCGATATGTCACTCGTTGTGTATCTTAAGAGATTCATCGTTTCTCCTTCCTTTAGGTTACTGGTATTCTCTGATTCATACCTCTCGTGACGAAAAATTGGCTATCTTAATTGTGCAATACATCTTCCTCCCAGTTGGTCAAACAGTTTACTACTATTTGTCTGCCAGATGCGATAATTCACTAGTTGTGTATCATAAAAGAGTCATCGCTTCTCCTCCTAGGGGTTATTCGAGATTTCTTAATCCAAACACCTAGTAACGAGGCATTGGCTACCTTAAGAGAGTCATAGTTACTCGTTCCAATTGCTCAACCAGTCTGCCACTTTTTCTTACTGCGGCCAGTTTGCCAGAAACGATATGTCACTCGTTGTGTATCTTAAGAGATTCATCGTTATTCCTTCCATAGGTTACTGGTGGTCTCTGATCCAATACTGTTCGTGACGAAACATTGGCTTTCTTAATAGTGCCCTATCTCACCCTCCCTGTTGCTCACACAGTTTACTACGTTTTTTTGTGTACTTGTCTAGTCTGCCAGAAGCGTTATGTCACTAGTTGTGCATCATAATAGAGTCATCGTTTATCCTCCTATAGGTTATTCGAGATTTCTTAATCCAAATTCCTAGTAACGAGGCATTGGCTACCTTAAGAGAGTCATAGTTACTCGTCCCAATTGCTCAACCAGTCTGCCACTTTTTCTTACTGCGGCCAGTTTGCCAGGAGCGATATGTCACTCGTTGTGTATCTTAAGAGATTCATCGTTACTCCTTCCATAGGTTACTGGTGGTCTCTGATCCAATACTGTTCGTGACGAAACATTGGCTTTCTTAATAGTGCCCTAACTCACCCTCCCTGTTGCTCACACAGTTTACTACGTTTTTTGTGTACTTGTCCAGTCTGTTAGAAGCGATATGTCACTAGTTGTGCATCATAATAGATTCATCGTTTATCCTACTAGGGGTTATTCGAGATTTCTTAATCCAAACACCTAGTAACGAGGCATTGGCTACCTTAAGAGAGTCATAGTTACTCGTCCCAATTGCTCAACCAGTCTGCCACTTTTTCTTACTGCGGCCAGTTTGCCAGAAACGATATGTCACTCGTTGTGTATCTTAAGAGATTCATCGTTTCTCCTTCCTTTAGGTTACTGGTATTCTGTGATTCAATACCTCTCGTGACGAAAAATTGGCTATCTTAATTGTGCAATACATCTTCCTCCCAGTTGGTCACACAGTTAACTACTTTTTGTGTACTTTTTGTCTGCCAGATGCGATAATTCACTAGTTGTGTATCATAAAAGAGTCATCGTTTCTCCTCCTAGGGGTTATTCGAGATTTCTTAATCCAAACCCCTAGTAACGAGGCATTGGCTACCTTAAGAGAGTCATAGTTACTCGTCCCAATTGCTCAACCAGTCTGCCACTTTTTCTTACTGCGGCCAGTTTGCCAGAAGCGATATGTCACTCGTTGTGTATCTTAAGAGATTCATCGTTACTCCTTCCATAGGTTACTGGTGGTCTCTGATCCAATACTGTTCGTGACGAAACATTGGCTTTCTTAATAGTGACCTAACTCACCCTCCCTGTTGCTCACACAGTTTACTACGTTTTTTGTGTACTTGTCCAGTCTGCCAGAAGCGATATGTCACTAGTTGTGCATCATAATAGAGTCATCGTTTATCCTACTAGGGGTTATTCGAGATTTCTTAATCCAAATTCCTAGTAACGAGGCATTGGCAACCTTAAGAGAGTCATAGCTACTCGTCCCAATTGCTCACCCAGTCTGCCATTTTTTCTTACTGCGGCCAGTCTGCCAGAAGCGATATGTCACTCGTTGTGTATCTTAAGAGATTCATCGTTTCTCCCTCCTTTAGGTTACTGGTATTCTCTGATTCATACCTCTCGTGACGAAAAATTGGCTATCTTAATTGTGCAATACATCTTCCTCCCAGTTGGTCACACAGTTTACTACTATTTGTCTGCCAGATGCGATAATTCACTAGTTGTGTATCATAAAAGAGTCATCGTTTCTCCTCCTAGGGGTTATTCGAGATTTCTTAATCCAAACACCTAGTAACGAGGCATTGGCTACCTTAAGAGAGTCATAGTTACTCGTCCCAATTGCTCAACCAGTCTGCCACTTTTTCTTACTGCGGCCAGTTTGCCAGAAACGATATGTCACTCGTTCTGTATCTTAAGAGATTCATCGTTTCTCCTTCCTTTTGGTTACTGGTATTCTGTTATTCAATACCTCTCGTGACGAAAAATTGGCTATCTTAATTGTGCAATACATCTTCCTCCCAGTTGGTCACACAGTTTACTACTATTTGTCTGCCAGATGCGATAATTCACTAGTTGTGTATCATAAAAGAGTCATCGCTTCTCCTCCTAGGGGTTATTCGAGATTTCTTAATCCAAACACCTAGTAACGAGGCATTGGCTACCTTAAGAGAGTCATAGTTACTCGTCCCAATTGCTCAACCAGTCTGCCACTTTTTCTTACTGCGGCCAGTTTGCCAGAAACGATATGTCACTCGTTGTGTATCTTAAGAGATTCATCGTTATTTCTTCCATAGGTTACTGGTGGTCTCTGATCCAATACTGTTCGTGACGAAACATTGGCTTTCTTAATAGTGCCCTATCTCACCCTCCCTGTTGCTCACACAGTTTACTACGTTTTTTTGTGTACTTGTCCAGTCTGCCAGAAGCGTTATGTCACTAGTTGTGCATCATAATAGAGTCATCGTTTATCCTCCTATAGGTTATTCGAGATTTCTGAATCCAAATTCCTAGTAACGAGGCATTGGCTACCTTAAGAGAGTCATAGTTACTCGTCCCAATTGCTCAACCAGTCTGCCACTTTTTCTTACTGCGGCCAGTTTGCCAGAAGCGATATGTCACTCGTTGTGTATCTTAAGAGATTCATCGTTACTCCTTCCATAGGTTACTGGTGGTCTCTGATCCAATACTGTTCGTGACGAAACATTGGCTTTCTTAATAGTGCCCTAACTCACCCTCCCTGTTGCTCACACAGTTTACTACGTTTTTTGTGTACTTCTCCAGTCTGTTAGAAGCGATATGTCACTAGTTGTGCATCATAATAGAGTCATCGTTTAACCTACTAGGGGTTATTCGAGATTTCTTAATCCAAATTACTAGTAACGAGGCATTGGCAACCTTAAGAGAGTCATAGCTACTCGTCCCAATTGCTCACCCAGTCTGCCATTTTTTCTTACTGCGGCCAGTCTGCCAGAAGCGATATGTCACTCGTTGTGTATCTTAAGAGATTCATCGTTACTCCTTCCTTTAGGTTACTGGTATTCTCTGATTCAATACCTCTCGTGACGAAAAATTGGTTATATTAATAGTGCAATACTTCTTCCTTCCAGTTGCTCACACAGTTTACTACTTTTTGTGTACTTTTTGTCTGCCAGAAGCGATATGTCACCTGTTTTGTATCATAAAAGAGTCATCGTTTCTCCTCCTAGGGGTTATTCGAGATTTCTTAATCCAAACCCCTAGTAAGAGGCATTGGCTACCTTAAGAGAGTCATAGTTACTCGTCCCAATCGCTCACCCAGGCTGCCACAATTTCTTACTGCGGCCAGTCTGCCAGAAGCGATATGTCACTCGTTGTGTATCTTAAGAGATTCATCGTTTCTCCTTCCTTTAGGTTACTGGTATTCTCTGATTCAATACCTCTCGTGACGAAAAATTGGCTATCTTAATTGTGCAATACATCTTCCACCCAGTTGGTCACACAGTTAACTACTTTTTGTGTACTTTTTGTCTGCCAGATGCGATAATTCACTAGTTGTGTATCATAAAAGGGTCATCGTTTCTCCTCCTAGGGGTTATTCGAGATTTCTTAATCCAAACACCTAGTAACGAGGCATTGGCTACCTTAAGAGAGTCATAGTTACTCGTCCCAATTGCTCAACCAGTCTGCCACTTTTTCTTACTGCGGCCAGTCTGCGTGAAGCGATATGTCACTCGTTGTGTATCTTAAGAGATTCATCGTTACTCCTTCCATAGGTTACTGGTGGTCTCTGATTCAATACTGTTCGTGACGAAACATTGGCTTTCTTAATAGTGCCCTAACTCACCCTCCCTGTTGCTCACACAGTTTACTACGTTTTTTGTGTACTTGTCCAGTCTGCCAGAAGCGATATGTCACCAGTTGTGCATCATAATAGAGTCATCGTTTATCCTACTGGGGGTTATTCGAGATATCTTAATCCAAATTCCTAGTAACGAGGCATTGGCAACCTTAAGAGAGTCATAGCTACTCGTCCCAATTGCTCACCCAGTCTGCCATTTTTTCTTACTGCGGCCAGTCTGCCAGAAGCGATATGTCACTCGTTGTGTATCTTAAGAGATTCATCGTTACTCCTTCCTTTAGGTTACTGGTATTCTCTGATTCAATACCTCTCGTGACGAAAAATTGGTTATATTAATAGTGCAATACTTCTTCCTCCCAGTTGCTCACACAGTTTACTACTTTTTGTGTACTTTTTGTCTGCCAGAAGCGATATGTAACCTGTTTTGTATCATAAAAGAGTCATCGTTTCTCCTCCTAGCGGTTATTCGAGATTTCTTAATCCAAACCCGTAGTAAGAGGCATTGGCTACCTTAAGAGAGTCATAGTTACTCGTCCCAATTGCTCACCCAGAGTGCCACATTTTCTTACTGCTGCCAGTCTGCCAGAAGCGATATGTCACTCGTTGTGTGTCTTAAGAGATTCATCGTTTCTCCTTCCTTTAGGTTACTGGTATTCTCTGATTCAATACCTCTCGTGACGAAAAATTGGCTATCTTAATTGTGCAATACATCTTCCTCCCAGTTGGTCACACAGTTAACTACTTTTTGTGTACTTTTTGTCTGCCAGATGCGATAATTCACTAGTTGTGTATCATAAAAGAGTCATCGTTTCTCCTCCTAGGGGTTATTCGAGATTTCTTAATCCAAACCCCTAGTAACGAGGCATTGGCTACCTTAAGAGAGTCATAGTTACTCGTCCCAATTGCTCAATCAGTCTGCCACTTTTTCTTACTGCGGCCAGTCTGCGTGAAGCGATATGTCACACGTTGTGTATCTTAAGAGATTCATCGTTACTCCTTCCATAGGTTACTGGTGGTCTCTGATTCAATACTGTTCGTGACGAAACATTGGCTTTCTTAATAGTGCCCTAACTCACCCTCCCTGTTGCTCACACAGTTTACTACGTTTTTTGTGTACTTGTCCAGTCTGCCAGAAGCGATATGTCACCAGTTGTGCATCATAATAGAGTCATCGTTTATCCTACTGGGGGTTATTCGAGATTTCTTAATCCAAATTCCTAGTAACGAGGCATTGGCAACCTTAAGAGAGTCATAGCTACTCGTCCCAATTGCTCACCCAGTCTGCCATTTTTTCTTACTGCGGCCAGTCTGCCAGAAGCGATATGTCACTCGTTGTGTATCTTAAGAGATTCATCGTTACTCCTTCCTTTAGGTTACTGGTATTCTCTGATTCAATACCTCTCGTGACGAAAAATTGGTTATATTAATAGTGCAATACTTCTTCCTCATAGTTGCTCACACAGTTTCCTACTTTTTGTGTACTTTTTGTCTGCCAGAAGCGATATGTCACCTGTTTTGTATCATAAAAGAGTCATCGTTTCTCCTCCTAGGGGTTATTCGAGATTTCTTAATCCAAACCCCTAGTAAGATGCATTGGCTACCTTAAGAGAGTCATAGTTACTCGTCCCAATTGCTCACCCAGGCTGCCACTTTTTCTTACTGCGGCCAGTCTGCCAGAAGCGATATGTCACTCGTTGTGTATCTTAAGAGATTCATCGTTTCTCCTTCCTTTAGGTTACTGGTATTCTCTGATTCAATACCTCTCGTGACGAAAAATTGTCTATCTTAATTGTGCAATACATCTTCCTCCCAGTTGGTCACACAGTTAACTACTTTTTGTGTACTTTTTGTCTGCCAGATTCGATAATTCACTAGTTGTGTATCATAAAAGAGTCATCGTTTCTCCTCCTAGGGGTTATTAGAGATTTCTTAATCCAAACCCCTAGTAAGAGGCATTGGCTACCTTAAGAGTGCAATAGTTACTCGTCCCAATTGCTCACACAGTCTGCCACTTTTTCTTACTGCGGCCAGTCTGCCAGAAGCGATATGTCACTCGTTGTGTATCTTAAGAGATTCATCGTTTCTCCTTCCTTTAGGTTACTGGTATTCTCTGATTCATACCTCTCGTGACGAAAAATTGGCTATCTTAATTGTGCAATACATCTTCCTCCCAGTTGGTCAAACAGTTTACTACTATTTGTCTGCCAGATGCGATAATTCACTAGTTGTGTATCATAAAAGAGTCATCGCTTCTCCTCCTAGGGGTTATTCGAGATTTCTTAATCCAAACACCTAGTAACGAGGCATTGGCTACCTTAAGAGAGTCATAGTTACTCGTTCCAATTGCTCAACCAGTCTGCCACTTTTTCTTACTGCGGCCAGTTTGCCAGAAACGATATGTCACTCGTTGTGTATCTTAAGAGATTCATCGTTATTCCTTCCATAGGTTACTGGTGGTCTCTGATCCAATACTGTTCGTGACGAAACATTGGCTTTCTTAATAGTGCCCTATCTCACCCTCCCTGTTGCTCACACAGTTTACTACGTTTTTTTGTGTACTTGTCTAGTCTGCCAGAAGCGTTATGTCACTAGTTGTGCATCATAATAGAGTCATCGTTTATCCTCCTATAGGTTATTCGAGATTTCTTAATCCAAATTCCTAGTAACGAGGCATTGGCTACCTTAAGAGAGTCATAGTTACTCGTCCCAATTGCTCAACCAGTCTGCCACTTTTTCTTACTGCGGCCAGTTTGCCAGGAGCGATATGTCACTCGTTGTGTATCTTAAGAGATTCATCGTTACTCCTTCCATAGGTTACTGGTGGTCTCTGATCCAATACTGTTCGTGACGAAACATTGGCTTTCTTAATAGTGCCCTAACTCACCCTCCCTGTTGCTCACACAGTTTACTACGTTTTTTGTGTACTTGTCCAGTCTGTTAGAAGCGATATGTCACTAGTTGTGCATCATAATAGATTCATCGTTTATCCTACTAGGGGTTATTCGAGATTTCTTAATCCAAATTCCTAGTAACAAGGCATTGGCAACCTTAAGAGAGTCATAGCTACTCGTCCCAATTGCTCACCAAGTCTGCCATTTTTTCTTACTGCGGCCAGTCTGCCAGAAGCGATATGTCACTCGTTGTGTATCTTAAGAGATTCATCGTTACTCCTTCCTTTAGGTTACTGGTATTCTCTGATTCAATACCTCTCGTGACGAAAAATTGGTTATATTAATAGTGCAATACTTCTTCCTCCCAGTTGCTCACACAGTTTACTACTTTTTGTGTACTTTTTGTCTGCCAGAAGCGATATGTCACCTGTTTTGTATCATAAAAGAGTCATCGTTTCTCCTCCTAGGGGTTATTCGAGATTTCTTAATCCAAACCCCTAGTAAGAGGCATTGGCTACCTTAAGAGAGTCATAGTTACTCGTCCCAATCGCTCACCCAGGCTGCCACATTTTCTTACTGCGGCCAGTCTGCCAGAAGCGATATGTCACTCGTTGTGTATCTTAAGAGATTCATCGTTTCTCCTTCCTTTAGGTTACTGGTATTCTCTGATTCAATACCTCTCGTGACGAAAAATTGGCTATCTTAATTGTGCAATACATCTTCCACCCAGTTGGTCACACAGTTAACTACTTTTTGTGTACTTTTTGTCTGCCAGATGCGATAATTCACTAGTTGTGTATCATAAAAGAGTCATCGTTTCTCCTCCTAGGGGTTATTCGAGATTTCTTAATCCAAACCCCTAGTAACGAGGCATTGGCTACCTTAAGAGAGTCATAGTTACTCGTCCCAATTGCTCAACCAGTCTGCCACTTTTTCTTACTGCGGCCAGTCTGCGTGAAGCGATATGTCACTCGTTGTGTATCTTAAGAGATTCATCGTTACTCCTTCCATAGGTTACTGGTGGTCTCTGATTCAATACTGTTCGTGACGAAAAATTGGCTTTCTTAATAGTGCCCTAACTCACCCTCCCTGTTGCTCACACAGTTTACTACGTTTTTCGTGTACTTGTCCAGTCTGCCAGAAGCGATATGTCACCAGTTGTGCATCATAATAGAGTCATCGTTTATCCTACTGGGGGTTATTCGAGATATCTTAATCCAAATTCCTAGTAAAAAGGCATTGGCAACCTTAAGAGAGTCATAGCTACTCGTCCCAATTGCTCACCCAGTCTGCCATTTTTTCTTACTGCGGCCAGTCTGCCAGAAGCGATATGTCACTCGTTGTGTATCTTAAGAGATTCATCGTTTCTCCTTCCTTTAGGTTACTGGTATTCTCTGATTCATACCTCTCGTGACGAAAAATTGGCTATCTTAATTGTGCAATACATCTTCCTCCCAGTTGGTCACACAGTTTACTTCTTTTTGTCTGCCAGATGCGATAATTCACTAGTTGTGTATCATAAAAGAGTCATCGTTTCTCCTCCTAGGGGTTATTCGAGATTTCTTAATCCAAACCCCTAGTAACGAGGCATTGGCTACCTTAAGAGAGTCATAGTTACTCGTCCCAATTGCTCAACCAGTCTGCCACTTTTTCTTACTGCGGCCAGTCTGCCTGAAGCGATATGTCACTCGTTGTGTATCTTAAGAGATTCATCGTTACTTCTTCCATAGGTTACTGGTGGTCTCTGATTCAATACTGTTCGTGACGAAACATTGGCTTTCTTAATAGTGCCCTAACTCACCCTCCCTGTTGCACACACAGTTTACTACGTTTTTTGTGTACTTGTCCAGTCTGCCAGAAGCGATATGTCACTCGTTGTGTATCTTAAGAGATTCATCGTTACTCCTTCCTTTAGGTTACTGGTATTCTCTGATTCAGTACCTCTCGTGACGAAAAATTGGTTATATTAATAGTGCAATACTTCTTCCTCCCAGTTGCTCACACAGTTTACTACTTTTTGTGTACTTTTTGTCTGCCAGAAGCGATATGTCACCTGTTTTGTATCATAAAAGAGTCATCGTTTCTCCTCCTAGGGGTTATTCGAGATTTCTTAATCCAAACCCCTAGTAAGAGGCATTGGCTACCTTAAGAGTGCAATAGTTACTAGTCCCAATTGCTCACCCAGGCTGCCACATTTTCTTACTGCGGCCAGTCGGCCAGAAGCGATATGTCACTCGTTGTGTATCTTAAGAGATTCATCGTTTCTCCTTCCTTTAGGTTACTGGTATTCTCTGATTCATACCTCTCGTGACGAAAAATTGGCTATCTTAATTGTGCAATACATCTTCCTCCAGTTGGTCACACAGTTTACTACTATTTGTATGCCAGATGCGATAATTCACTAGTTGTGTATCATAAAAGAGTCATCGCTTCTCCTCCTAGGGGTTATTCGAGATTTCTTAATCCAAACACCTAGTAACGAGGCATTGGCTACCTTAAGAGAGTCATAGTTACTCGTTCCAATTGCTCAACCAGTCTGCCACTTTTTCTTACTGCGGCCAGTTTGCCAGAAACGATATGTCACTCGTTGTGTATCTTAAGGGATTCATCGTTATTCCTTCCATAGGTTACTGGTGGTCTCTGATCCAATACTGTTCGTGACGAAACATTGGCTTTCTTAATAGTGCCCTATCTCACCCTCCCTGTTGCTCACACAGTTTACTACGTTTTTTTGTGTACTTGTCTAGTCTGCCAGAAGCGTTATGTCACTAGCTGTGCATCATAATAGAGTCATCGTTTATCCTCCTATAGGTTATTCCAGATTTCTTAATCCAAATTCCTAGTAACGAGGCATTGGCTACCTTAAGAGAGTCATAGTTACTCGTCCCAATTGCTCAACCAGTCTGCCACTTTTTCTTACTGCGGCCAGTTTGCCAGAAACGATATGTCACTCGTTGTGTATCTTAAGAGATTCATCGTTACTCCTTCCATAGGTTACTGGTGGTCTCTGATCCAATACTGTTCGTGACGAAACATTGGCTTTCTTAATAGTGCCCTAACTCACCCTCCCTGTTGCTCACACAGTTTACTACGTTTTTTGTGTACTTGTCCAGTCTGTTAGAAGCGATATGTCACTAGTTGTGCATCATAATAGAGTCATCGTTTATCCTACTAGGGGTTATTCGAGATTTCTTAATCCAAATTCCTAGTAACGAGGCATTGGCAACCTTAAGAGAGTCACAGCTACTCGTCCTAATTGCTCACCAAGTCTGCCATTTTTTCTTACTGCGGCCAGTCTGCCAGAAGCGATATGTCACTCGTTGTGTATCTTAAGAGATTCATCGTTACTCCTTCCTTTAGGTTACGGGTATTCTCTGATTCAATACCTCTCGTGACGAAAAATTGGTTATATTAATAGTGCAATACTTCTTCCTCCCAGTTGCTCACACAGTTTACTACTTTTTGTGTACTTTTTGTCTGCCAGAAGCGATATGTCACCTGTTTTGTATCATAAAAGAGTCATCGTTTCTCCTCCTAGGGGTTATTCGAGATTTCTTAATCCAAACCCCTAGTAAGAGGCATTGGCTACCTTAAGAGAGTCATAGTTACTCGTCCCAATCGCTCACCCAGGCTGCCACATTTTCTTACTGCGGCCAGTCTGCCAGAAGCGATATGTCACTCGTTGTGTATCTTAAGAGATTCATCGTTCCTCCTTCCTTTAGGTTACTGGTATTCTCTGATTCAATACCTCTCGTGACGAAAAATTGGCTATCTCAATTGTGCAATACATCTTCCACCCAGTTGGTCACACAGTTAACTACTTTTTGTGTACTTTTTGTCTGCCAGATGCGATAATTCACTAGTTGTGTATCATAAAAGAGTCATCGTTTCTCCTCCTAGGGGTTATTCGAGATTTCTTAATCCAAACCCCTAGTAACGAGGCATTGGCTACCTTAAGAGAGTCATAGTTACTCGTCCCAATTGCTCAACCAGTCTGCCACTTTTTCTTACTGCGGCCAGTCTGCGTGAAGCGATATGTCACTCGTTGTGTATCTTAAGAGATTCATCGTTACTCCTTCCATAGGTTACTGGTGGTCTCTGATTGAATACTGTTCGTGACGAAACATTGGCTTTCTTAATAGTGCCCTAACTCACCCTCCCTGTTGCTCACACAGTTTACTACGTTTTTTGTGTACTTGTCCAGTCTGCCAGAAGCGATATGTCACCAGTTGTGCATCATAATAGAGTCATCGTTTATCCTACTGGGGGTTATTCGAGATATCTTAATCCAAATTCCTAGTAACGAGGCATTGGCAACCTTAAGAGAGTCATAGCTACTCGTCCCAATTGCTCACCAAGTCTGCCATTTTTTCTTACTGCGGCCAGTCTGCCAGAAGCGATATGTCACTCGTTGTGTATCTTAAGAGATTCATCGTTACTCCTTCCTTTAGGTTACTGGTATTCTCTGATTCAATACTTCTCGTGACGAAAAATTGGTTATATTAATAGTGCAATACTTCTTCCTCCCAGTTGCTCACACAGTTTACTACTTTTTGTGTACTTTTTGTCTGCCAGAAGCGATATGTCACCTGTTTTGTATCATAAAAGAGTCATCGTTTCTCCTCCTAGGGGTTATTCGAGATTTCTTAATCCAAACCCCTAGTAAGAGGCATTGGCTACCTTAAGAGAGTCATAGTTACTCGTCCCAATCGCTCACCCAGGCTGAAACATTTTCTTACTGCGGCCAGTCTGCCAGAAGCGATATGTCACTCGTTGTGTATCTTAAGAGATTCATCGTTTCTCCTTCCTTTAGGTTACTGGTATTCTCTGATTCAATACCTCTCGTGACGAAAAATTGGCTATCTTAATTGTGCAATACATCTTCCACCCAGTTGGTCACACAGTTAACTACTTTTTGTGTACTTTTTGTCTGCCAGATGCGATAATTCACTAGTTGTGTATCATAAAAGAGTCATCGTTTCTCCTCCTAGGGGTTATTCGAGATTTCTTAATCCAAACCCCTAGTAACGAGGCATTGGCTACCTTAAGAGAGTCATAGTTACTCGTCCCAATTGCTCAACCAGTCTGCCACTTTTTCTTACTGCGGCCAGTCTGCGTGAAGCGATATGTCACTCGTTGTGTATCTTAAGAGATTCATCGTTACTCCTTCCATAGGTTACTGGTGGTCTCTGATTCAATACTGTTCGTGACGAAAAATTGGCTTTCTTAATAGTGCCCTAACTCACCCTCCCTGTTGCTCACACAGTTTACTACGTTTTTCGTGTACTTGTCCAGTCTGCCAGAAGCGATATGTCACCAGTTGTGCATCATAATAGAGTCATCGTTTATCCTACTGGGGGTTATTCGAGATATCTTAATCTAAATTCCTAGTAAAAAGGCATTGGCAACCTTAAGAGAGTCATAGCTACTCGTCCCAATTGCTCACCCAGTCTGCCATTTTTTCTTACTGCGGCCAGTCTGCCAGAAGCGATATGTCACTCGTTGTGTATCTTAAGAGATTCATCGTTTCTCCTTCCTTTAGGTTACTGGTATTCTCTGATTCATACCTCTCGTGACGAAAAATTGGCTATCTTAATTGTGCAATACATCTTCCTCCCAGTTGGTCACACAGTTTACTACTTTTTGTCTGCCAGATGCGATAATTCACTAGTTGTGTATCATAAAAGAGTCATCGTTTCTCCTCCTAGGGGTTATTCGAGATTTCTTAATCCAAACCCCTAGTAACGAGGCATTGGCTACCTTAAGAGAGTCATAGTTACTCGTCCCAATTGCTCAACCAGTCTGCCACTTTTTCTTACTGCGGCCAGTCTGCCTGAAGCGATATGTCACTCGTTGTGTATCTTAAGAGATTCATCGTTACTTCTTCCATAGGTTACTGGTGGTCTCTGATTCAATACTGTTCGTGACGAAACATTGGCTTTCTTAATAGTGCCCTAACTCACCCTCCCTGTTGCACACACAGTTTACTACGTTTTTTGTGTACTTGTCCAGTCTGCCAGAAGCGATATGTCACTCGTTGTGTATCTTAAGAGATTCATCGTTACTCCTTCCTTTAGGTTACTGGTATTCTCTGATTCAGTACCTCTCGTGACGAAAAATTGGTTATATTAATAGTGCAATACTTCTTCCTCCCAGTTGCTCACACAGTTTACTACTTTTTGTGTACTTTTTGTCTGCCAGAAGCGATATGTCACCTGTTTTGTATCATAAAAGAGTCATCGTTTCTCCTCCTAGGGGTTATTCGAGATTTCTTAATCCAAACCCCTAGTAAGAGGCATTGGCTACCTTAAGAGTGCAATAGTTACTCGTCCCAATTGCTCACCCAGGCTGCCACATTTTCTTACTGCGGCCAGTCGGCCAGAAGCGATATGTCACTCGTTGTGTATCTTAAGAGATTCATCGTTTCTCCTTCCTTTAGGTTACTGGTATTCTCTGATTCATACCTCTCGTGACGAAAAATTGGCTATCTTAATTGTGCAATACATCTTCCTCCAGTTGGTCACACAGTTTACTACTATTTGTCTGCCAGATGCGATAATTCACTAGTTGTGTATCATAAAAGAGTCATCGCTTCTCCTCCTAGGGGTTATTCGAGATTTCTTAATCCAAACACCTAGTAACGAGGCATTGGCTACCTTAAGAGAGTCATAGTTACTCGTTCCAATTGCTCAACCAGTCTGCCACTTTTTCTTACTGCGGCCATTTTGCCAGAAACGATATGTCACTCGTTGTGTATCTTAAGGGATTCATCGTTATTCCTTCCATAGGTTACTGGTGGTCTCTGATCCAATACTGTTCGTGACGAAACATTGGCTTTCTTAATAGTGCCCTATCTCACCCTCCCTGTTGCTCACACAGTTTACTACGTTTTTTTGTGTACTTGTCTAGTCTGCCAGAAGCGTTATGTCACTAGCTGTGCATCATAATAGAGTCATCGTTTATCCTCCTATAGGTTATTCCAGATTTCTTAATCCAAATTCCTAGTAACGAGGCATTGGCTACCTTAAGAGAGTCATAGTTACTCGTCCCAATTGCTCAACCAGTCTGCCACTTTTTCTTACTGCGGCCAGTTTGCCAGAAGCGATATGTCACTCGTTGTGTATCTTAAGAGATTCATCGTTACTCCTTCCATAGGTTACTGGTGGTCTCTGATCCAATACTGTTCGTGACGAAACATTGGCTTTCTTAATAGTGCCCTAACTCACCCTCCCTGTTGCTCACACAGTTTACTACGTTTTTTGTGTACTTGTCCAGTCTGTTAGGAGCGATATGTCACTAGTTGTGCATCATAATAGAGTCATCGTTTATCCTACTAGGGGTTATTCGAGATTTCTTAATCCAAATTCCTAGTAACGAGGCATTGGCAACCTTAAGAGAGTCATAGCTACTCGTCCTAATTGCTCACCAAGTCTGCCATTTTTTCTTACTGCGGCCAGTCTGCCAGAAGCGATATGTCACTCGTTGTGTATCTTAAGAGATTCATCGTTACTCCTTCCTTTAGGTTACTGGTATTCTCTGATTCAATACCTCTCGTGACGAAAAATTGGTTATATTAATAGTGCAATACTTCTTCCTCCCAGTTGCTCACACAGTTTACTACTTTTTGTGTACTTTTTGTCTGCCAGAAGCGATATGTCACCTGTTTTGTATCATAAAAGAGTCATCGTTTCTCCTCCTAGGGGTTATTCGAGATTTCTTAATCCAAACCCCTAGTAAGAGGCATTGGCTACCTTAAGAGAGTCATAGTTACTCGTCCCAATCGCTCACCCAGGCTGCCACATTTTCTTACTGCGGCCAGTCTGCCAGAAGCGATATGTCACTCGTTGTGTATCTTAAGAGATTCATCGTTTCTCCTTCCTTTAGGTTACTGGTATTCTCTGATTCAATACCTCTCGTGACGAAAAATTGGCTATCTTAATTGTGCAATACATCTTCCACCCAGTTGGTCACACAGTTAACTACTTTTTGTGTACTTTTTGTCTGCCAGATGCGATAATTCACTAGTTGTGTATCATAAAAGAGTCATCGTTTCTCCTCCTAGGGGTTATTCGAGATTTCTTAATCCAAACCCCTAGTAACGAGGCATTGGCTACCTTAAGAGAGTCATAGTTACTCGTCCCAATTGCTCAACCAGTCTGCCACTTTTTCTTACTGCGGCCAGTCTGCGTGAAGCGATATGTCACTCGTTGTGTATCTTAAGAGATTCATCGTTACTCCTTCCATAGGTTACTGGTGGTCTCTGATTGAATACTGTTCGTGACGAAACATTGGCTTTCTTAATAGTGCCCTAACTCACCCTCCCTGTTGCTCACACAGTTTACTACGTTTTTTGTGTACTTGTCCAGTCTGCCAGAAGCGATATGTCACCAGTTGTGCATCATAATAGAGTCATCGTTTATCCTACTGGGGGTTATTCGAGATATCTTAATCCAAATTCCTAGTAACGAGGCATTGGCAACCTTAAGAGAGTCATAGCTACTCGTCCCAATTGCTCACCAAGTCTGCCATTTTTTCTTACTGCGGCCAGTCTGCCAGAAGCGATATGTCACTCGTTGTGTATCTTAAGAGATTCATCGTTACTCCTTCCTTTAGGTTACTGGTATTCTCTGATTCAATACCTCTCGTGACGAAAAATTGGTTATATTAATAGTGCAATACTTCTTCCTCCCAGTTGCTCACACAGTTTACTACTTTTTGTGTACTTTTTGTCTGCCAGAAGCGATATGTCACCTGTTTTGTATCATAAAAGAGTCATCGTTTCTCCTCCTAGGGGTTATTCGAGATTTCTTAATCCAAACCCCTAGTAAGAGGCATTGGCTACCTTAAGAGAGTCATAGTTACTTGTCCCAATCGCTCACCCAGGCTGCCACATTTTCTTACTGCGGCCAGTCTGCCAGAAGCGATATGTCACTCGTTGTGTATCTTAAGAGATTCATCGTTTCTCCTTCCTTTAGGTTACTGGTATTCTCTGATTCAATACCTCTCGTGACGAAAAATTGGCTATCTTAATTGTGCAATACATCTTCCACCCAGTTGGTCACACAGTTAACTACTTTTTGTGTACTTTTTGTCTGCCAGATGCGATAATTCACTAGTTGTGTATCATAAAAGAGTCATCGTTTCTCCTCCTAGGGGTTATTCGAGATTTCTTAATCCAAACCCCTAGTAACGAGGCATTGGCTACCTTAAGAGAGTCATAGTTACTCGTCCCAATTGCTCAACCAGTCTGCCACTTTTTCTTATTGCGGCCAGTCTGCGTGAAGCGATATGTCACTCGTTGTGTATCTTAAGAGATTCATCGTTACTCCTTCCATAGGTTACTGGTGGTCTCTGATTCAATACTGTTCGTGACGAAACATTGGCTTTCTTAATAGTGCCCTAACTCACCCTCCCTGTTGCTCACACAGTTTACTACGTTTTTTGTGTACTTGTCCAGTCTGCCAGAAGCGATATGTCACCAGTTGTGCATCATAATAGAGTCATCGTTTATCCTACTGGGGGTTATTCGAGATATCTTAATCCAAATTCCTAGTAACGAGGCATTGGCAACCTTAAGAGAGTCATAGCTACTCGTCCCAATTGCTCACCCAGTCTGCCATTTTTTCTTACTGCGGCCAGTCTGCCAGAAGCGATATGTCACTCGTTGTGTATCTTAAGAGATTCATCGTTTCTCCTTCCTTTAGGTTACTGGTATTCTCTGATTCATACCTCTCGTGACGAAAAATTAGCTATCTTAATTGTGCAATACATCTTCCTCCCAGTTGGTCACACAGTTTACTACTATTTGTCTGACAGATGCGATAATTCACTAGTTGTGTATCATAAAAGAGTCATCGTTTCTCCTCCTAGGGGTTATTCGAGATTTCTTAATCCAAACCCCTAGTAACGAGGCATTGGCTACCTTAAGAGAGTCATAGTTACTCGTCCCAATTGCTCAACCAGTCTGCCACTTTTTCTTACTGCGGCCAGTCTGCGTGAAGCGATATGTCACTCGTTGTGTATCTTAAGAGATTCATCGTTACTCCTTCCATAGGTTACTGGTGGTCTCTGATTGAATACTGTTCGTGACGAAACATTGGCTTTCTTAATAGTGCCCTAACTCACCCTCCCTGTTGCTCACACAGTTTACTACGTTTTTTGTGTACTTGTCCAGTCTGCCAGAAGCGATATGTCACCAGTTGTGCATCATAATAGAGTCATCGTTTATCCTACTGGGGGTTATTCGAGATATCTTAATCCAAATTCCTAGTAACGAGGCATTGGCAACCTTAAGAGAGTCATAGCTACTCGTCCCAATTGCTCACCAAGTCTGCCATTTTTTCTTACTGCGGCCAGTCTGCCAGAAGCGATATGTCACTCGTTGTGTATCTTAAGAGATTCATCGTTACTCCTTCCTTTAGGTTACTGGTATTCTCTGATTCAATACCTCTCGTGACGAAAAATTGGTTATATTAATAGTGCAATACTTCTTCCTCCCAGTTGCTCACACAGTTTACTACTTTTTGTGTACTTTTTGTCTGCCAGAAGCGATATGTCACCTGTTTTGTATCATAAAAGAGTCATCGTTTCTCCTCCTAGGGGTAATTCGAGATTTCTTAATCCAAACCCCTAGTAAGAGGCATTGGCTACCTTAAGAGAGTCATAGTTACTTGTCCCAATCGCTCACCCAGGCTGCCACATTTTCTTACTGCGGCCAGTCTGCCAGAAGCGATATGTCACTCGTTGTGTATCTTAAGAGATTCATCGTTTCTCCTTCCTTTAGGTTACTGGTATTCTCTGATTCAATACCTCTCGTGACGAAAAATTGGCTATCTTAATTGTGCAATACATCTTCCACCCAGTTGGTCACACAGTTAACTACTTTTTGTGTACTTTTTGTCTGCCAGATGCGATAATTCACTAGTTGTGTATCATAAAAGAGTCATCGTTTCTCCTCCTAGGGGTTATTCGAGATTTCTTAATCCAAACCCCTAGTAACGAGGCATTGGCTACCTTAAGAGAGTCATAGTTACTCGTCCCAATTGCTCAACCAGTCTGCCACTTTTTCTTACTGCGGCCAGTCTGCGTGAAGCGATATGTCACTCGTTGTGTATCTTAAGAGATTCATCGTTACTCCTTCCATAGGTTACTGGTGGTCTCTGATTCAATACTGTTCGTGACGAAACATTGGCTTTCTTAATAGTGCCCTAACTCACCCTCCCTGTTGCTCACACAGTTTACTACGTTTTTTGTGTACTTGTCCAGTCTGCCAGAAGCGATATGTCACCAGTTGTGCATCATAATAGAGTCATCGTTTATCCTACTGGGGGTTATTCGAGATATCTTAATCCAAATTCCTAGTAACGAGGCATTGGCAACCTTAAGAGAGTCATAGCTACTCGTCCCAATTGCTCACCCAGTCTGCCATTTTTTCTTACTGCGGCCAGTCTGCCAGAAGCGATATGTCACTCGTTGTGTATCTTAAGAGATTCATCGTTTCTCCTTCCTTTAGGTTACTGGTATTCTCTGATTCATACCTCTCGTGACGAAAAATTAGCTATCTTAATTGTGCAATACATCTTCCTCCCAGTTGGTCACACAGTTTACTACTATTTGTCTGACAGATGCGATAATTCACTAGTTGTGTATCATAAAAGAGTCATCGCTTCTCCTCCTAGGGGTTATTCGAGATTTCTTAATCCAAACACCTAGTAACGAGGCATTGGCTACCTTAAGAGAGTCATAGTTACTCGTCCCAATTGCTCAACCAGTCTAACACTTTTTCTTACTGCGGCCAGTTTGCCGGAAACGATATGTCACTCGTTGTGTATCTTAAGAGATTCATCGTTATTCCTTCCATACGTTACTGGTGGTCTCTGATCCAATACTGTTCGTGACGAAACATTGGCTTTCTTAATAGTGCCCTATCTCACCCTCCCTGTTGCTCACACAGTTTACTAGGTTTTTTTGTGTACTTGTCCAGTCTGCCAGAAGCGTTATGTCACTAGTTGTGCATCATAATAGAGTCATCGTTTATCCTCCTATAGGTTATTCCAGATTTCTTAATCCAAATTCCTAGTAACGAGGCATTGGCTACCTTAAGAGAGTCATAGTTACTCGTCCCAATTGCTCAACCAGTCTGCCACTTTTTCTTACTGCGGCCAGTTTGCCAGAAGCGATATGTCACTCGTTGTGTATCTTAAGAGATTCATCGTTACTCCTTCCATAGGTTACTGGTGGTCTCTGATCCAATACTGTTCGTGACGAAACATTGGCTTTCTTAATAGTGCCCTAACTCACCCTCCCTGTTGCTCACACAGTTTACTACGTTTTTTGTGTACTTGTCCAGTCTGTTGGAAGCGATATGTCACTA
Source organism: Schistocerca gregaria (assembly GCF_023897955.1). NCBI lineage: Eukaryota > Metazoa > Arthropoda > Insecta > Orthoptera > Acrididae > Schistocerca > Schistocerca gregaria. The sequence goes on from NC_064926.1 coordinate 29,665,345, forward strand.
GTTGTGCATCATAATAGAGTCATCGTTTATCCTACTAGGGGTTATTCGAGATTTCTTAATCCAAATTCCTAGTAACGAGGCATTGGCAACCTTAAGAGAGTCATAGCTACTCGTCCTAATTGCTCACCAAGTCTGCCATTTTTTCTTACTGCGGCCAGTCTGCCAGAAGCGATATGTCACTCGTTGTGTATCTTAAGAGATTCATCGTTACTCCTTCCTTTAGGTTACTGGTATTCTCTGATTCAATACCTCTCGTGACGAAAAATTGGTTATATTAATAGTGCTATACTTCTTCCTCCCAGTTGCTCACACAGTTTACTACTTTTTGTGTACTTTTTGTCTGCCAGAAGCGATATGTCACCTGTTTTGTATCATAAAAGAGTCATCGTTTCTCCTCCTAGGGGTTATTCGAGATTTCTTAATCCAAACCCCTAGTAAGAGGCATTGGCTACCTTAAGAGAGTCATAGTTACTCGTCCCAATCGCTCACCCAGGCTGCCACATTTTCTTACTGCGGCCAGTCGGCCAGAAGCGATATGTCACTCGTTGTGTATCTTAAGAGATTCATCGTTTCTCCTTCCTTTAGGTTACTGGTATTCTCTGATTCATACCTCTCGTGACGAAAAATTGGCTATCTTAATTGTGCAATACATCTTCCTCCAGTTGGTCACACAGTTTACTACTATTTGTCTGCCAGATGCGATAATTCACTAGTTGTGTATCATAAAAGAGTCATCGCTTCTCCTCCTAGGGGTTATTCGAGATTTCTTAATCCAAACACCTAGTAACGAGGCATTGGCTACCTTAAGAGAGTCATAGTTACTCGTTCCAATTGCTCAACCAGTCTGCCACTTTTTCTTACTGCGGCCAGTTTGCCAGAAACGATATGTCACTCGTTGTGTATCTTAAGGGATTCATCGTTATTCCTTCCATAGGTTACTGGTGGTCTCTGATCCAATACTGTTCGTGACGAAACATTGGCTTTCTTAATAGTGCCCTATCTCACCCTCCCTGTTGCTCACACAGTTTACTACGTTTTTTTGTGTACTTGTCTAGTCTGCCAGAAGCGTTATGTCACTAGCTGTGCATCATAATAGAGTCATCGTTTATCCTACTAGGGGTTATTCGAGATTTCTTAATCCAAATTCCTAGTAACGAGGCATTGGCAACCTTAAGAGAGTCATAGCTACTCGTCCTAATTGCTCACCAAGTCTGCCATTTTTTCTTACTGCGGCCAGTCTGCCAGAAGCGATATGTCACTCGTTGTGTATCTTAAGAGATTCATCGTTACTCCTTCCTTTAGGTTACTGGTATTCTCTGATTCAATACTTCTCGTGACGAAAAATTGGTTATATTAATAGTGCAATACTTCTTCCTCCCAGTTGCTCACACAGTTTACTACTTTTTGTGTACTTTTTGTCTGCCAGAAGCGATATGTCACCTGTTTTGTATCATAAAAGAGTCATCGTTTCTCCTCCTAGGGGTTATTCGAGATTTCTTAATCCAAACCCCTAGTAAGAGGAATTGGCTACCTTAAGAGAGTCATAGTTACTCGTCCCAATCGCTCACCCAGGCTGCCACATTTTCTTACTGCGGCCAGTCTGCCAGAAGCGATATGTCACTCGTTGTGTATCTTAAGAGATTCATCGTTTCTCCTTCCTTTAGGTTACTGGTATTCTCTGATTCAATACCTCTCGTGACGAAAAATTGGCTATCTTAATTGTGCAATACATCTTCCACCCAGTTGGTCACACAGTTAACTACTTTTTGTGTACTTTTTGTCTGCCAGATGCGATAATTCACTAGTTGTGTATCATAAAAGAGTCATCGTTTCTCCTCCTAGGGGTTATTCGAGATTTCTTAATCCAAACCCCTAGTAACGAGGCATTGGCTACCTTAAGAGAGTCATAGTTACTCGTCCCAATTGCTCAACCAGTCTGCCACTTTTTCTTACTGCGGCCAGTCTGCGTGAAGCGATATGTCACTCGTTGTGTATCTTAAGAGATTCATCGTTACTCCTTCCATAGGTTACTGGTGGTCTCTGATTGAATACTGTTCGTGACGAAACATTGGCTTTCTTAATAGTGCCCTAACTCACCCTCCCTGTTGCTCACACAGTTTACTACGTTTTTTGTGTACTTGTCCAGTCTGCCAGAAGCGATATGTCACCAGTTGTGCATCATAATAGAGTCATCGTTTATCCTACTGGGGGTTATTCGAGATATCTTAATCCAAATTCCTAGTAACGAGGCATTGGCAACCTTAAGAGAGTCATAGCTACTCGTCCCAATTGCTCACCAAGTCTGCCATTTTTTCTTACTGCGGCCAGTCTGCCAGAAGCGATATGTCACTCGTTGTGTATCTTAAGAGATTCATCGTTACTCCTTCCTTTAGGTTACTGGTATTCTCTGATTCAATACCTCTCGTGACGAAAAATTGGTTATATTAATAGTGCAATACTTCTTCCTCCCAGTTGCTCACACAGTTTACTACTTTTTGTGTACTTTTTGTCTGCCAGAAGCGATATGTCACCTGTTTTGTATCATAAAAGAGTCATCGTTTCTCCTCCTAGGGGTTATTCGAGATTTCTTAATCCAAACCCCTAGTAAGAGGCATTGGCTACCTTAAGAGAGTCATAGTTACTCGTCCCAATCGCTCACCCAGGCTGCCACATTTTCTTACTGCGGCCAGTCTGCCAGAAGCGATATGTCACTCGTTGTGTATCTTAAGAGATTCATCGTTTCTCCTTCCTTTAGGTTACTGGTATTCTCTGATTCAATACCTCTCGTGACGAAAAATTGGCTATCTTAATTGTGCAATACATCTTCCACCCAGTTGGTCACACAGTTAACTACTTTTTGTGTACTTTTTGTCTGCCAGATGCGATAATTCACTAGTTGTGTATCATAAAAGAGTCATCGTTTCTCCTCCTAGGGGTTATTCGAGATTTCTTAATCCAAACCCCTAGTAACGAGGCATTGGCTACCTTAAGAGAGTCATAGTTACTCGTCCCAATTGCTCAACCAGTCTGCCACTTTTTCTTATTGCGGCCAGTCTGCGTGAAGCGATATGTCACTCGTTGTGTATCTTAAGAGATTCATCGTTACTCCTTCCATAGGTTACTGGTGGTCTCTGATTCAATACTGTTCGTGACGAAACATTGGCTTTCTTAATAGTGCCCTAACTCACCCTCCCTGTTGCTCACACAGTTTACTACGTTTTTTGTGTACTTGTCCAGTCTGCCAGAAGCGATATGTCACCAGTTGTGCATCATAATAGAGTCATCGTTTATCCTACTGGGGGTTATTCGAGATATCTTAATCCAAATTCCTAGTAACGAGGCATTGGCAACCTTAAGAGAGTCATAGCTACTCGTCCCAATTGCTCACCCAGTCTGCCATTTTTTCTTACTGCGGCCAGTCTGCCAGAAGCGATATGTCACTCGTTGTGTATCTTAAGAGATTCATCGTTTCTCCTTCCTTTAGGTTACTGGTATTCTCTGATTCATACCTCTCGTGACGAGAAATTGGCTATCTTAATTGTGCAATACATCTTCCTCCCAGTTGGTCACACAGTTTACTACTATTTGTCTGACAGATGCGATAATTCACTAGTTGTGTATCATAAAAGAGTCATCGCTTCTCCTCCTAGGGGTTATTCGAGATTTCTTAATCCAAACACCTAGTAACGAGGCATTGGCTACCTTAAGAGAGTCATAGTTACTCGTCCCAATTGCTCAACCAGTCTAACACTTTTTCTTACTGCGGCCAGTTTGCCAGAAACGATATGTCACTCGTTGTGTATCTTAAGAGATTCATCGTTATTCCTTCCATACGTTACTGGTGGTCTCTGATCCAATACTGTTCGTGACGAAACATTGGCTTTCTTAATAGTGCCCTATCTCACCCTCCCTGTTGCTCACACAGTTTACTAGGTTTTTTTGTGTACTTGTCCAGTCTGCCAGAAGCGTTATGTCACTAGTTGTGCATCATAATAGAGTCATCGTTTATCCTCCTATAGGTTATTCCAGATTTCTTAATCCAAATTCCTAGTAACGAGGCATTGGCTACCTTAAGAGAGTCATAGTTACTCGTCCCAATTGCTCAACCAGTCTGCCACTTTTTCGTACTGCGGCCAGTTTGCCAGAAGCGATATGTCACTCGTTGTGTATCTTAAGAGATTCATCGTTACTCCTTCCATAGGTTACTGGTGGTCTCTGATCCAATACTGTTCGTGACGAAACATTGGCTTTCTTAATAGTGCCCTAACTCACCCTCCCTGTTGCTCACACAGTTTACTACGTTTTTTGTGTACTTGTCCAGTCTGTTAGAAGCGATATGTCACTAGTTGTGCATCATAATAGAGTCATCGTTTATCCTACTAGGGGTTATTCGAGATTTCTTAATCCAAATTCCTAGTAACGAGGCATTGGCAACCTTAAGAGAGTCATAGCTACTCGTCCTAATTGCTCACCAAGTCTGCCATTTTTTCTTACTGCGGCCAGTCTGCCAGAAGCGATATGTCACTCGTTGTGTATCTTAAGAGATTCATCGTTACTCCTTCCTTTAGGTTACTGGTATTCTCTGATTCAATACCTCTCGTGACGAAAAATTGGTTATATTAATAGTGCTATACTTCTTCCTCCCAGTTGCTCACACAGTTTACTACTTTTTGTGTACTTTTTGTCTGCCAGAAGCGATATGTCACCTGTTTTGTATCATAAAAGAGTCATCGTTTCTCCTCCTAGGGGTTATTCGAGATTTCTTAATCCAAACCCCTAGTAAGAGGCATTGGCTACCTTAAGAGAGTCATAGTTACTCGTCCCAATCGCTCACCCAGGCTGCCACATTTTCTTACTGCGGCCAGTCGGCCAGAAGCGATATGTCACTCGTTGTGTATCTTAAGAGATTCATCGTTTCTCCTTCCTTTAGGTTACTGGTATTCTCTGATTCAATACCTCTCGTGACGAAAAATTGGCTATCTTAATTGTGCAATACATCTTCCACCCAGTTGGTCACACAGTTAACTACTTTTTGTGTACTTTTTGTCTGCCAGATGCGATAATTCACTAGTTGTGTATCATAAAAGAGTCATCGTTTCTCCTCCTAGGGGTTATTCGAGATTTCTTAATCCAAACCCCTAGTAAGAGGCATTGGCTACCTTAAGAGAGTCATAGTTACTCGTCCCAATCGCTCACCCAGGCTGCCACATTTTCTTACTGCGGCCAGTCTGCCAGAAGCGATATGTCACTCGTTGTGTATCTTAAGAGATTCATCGTTTCTCCTTCCTTTAGGTTACTGGTATTCTCTGATTCAATACCTCTCGTGACGAAAAATTGGCTATCTTAATTGTGCAATACATCTTCCACCCAGTTGGTCACACAGTTAACTACTTTTTGTGTACTTTTTGTCTGCCAGATGCGATAATTCACTAGTTGTGTATCATAAAAGAGTCATCGTTTCTCCTCCTAGGGGTTATTCGAGATTTCTTAATCCAAACCCCTTGTAACGAGGCATTGGCTACCTTAAGAGAGTCATAGTTACTCGTCCCAATTGCTCAACCAGTCTGCCACTTTTTCTTACTGCGGCCAGTCTGCGTGAAGCGATATGTCACTCGTTGTGTATCTTAAGAGATTCATCGTTACTCCTTCCATAGGTTACTGGTGGTCTCTGATTCAATACTGTTCGTGACGAAACATTGGCTTTCTTAATAGTGCCCTAACTCACCCTCGCTGTTGCTCACTTAGTTTACTACGTTTTTTGTGTACTTGTCTAGTCTGCCAGAAGCGATATGTCACCAGTTGTGCATCATAATAGAGTCATCGTTTATCCTACTGGGGGTTATTCGAGATATCTTAATCCAAATTCCTAGTAACGAGGCATTGGCAACCTTAAGAGAGTCATAGCTACTCGTCCCAATTGCTCACCAAGTCTGCCATTTTTTCTTACTGCGGCCAGTCTGCCAGAAGCGATATGTCACTCGTTGTGTATCTTAAGAGATTCATCTTTACTCCTTCCTTTAGGTTACTGGTATTCTCTGATTCAATACCTCTCGTGACGAAAAATTGGTTATATTAATAGTGCAATACTTCTTCCTCCCAGTTGCTCACACAGTTTACTACTTTTTGTGTACTTTTTGTCTGCCAGAAGCGATATGTCACCTGTTTTGTATCATAAAAGAGTCATCGTTTCTCCTCCTAGGGGTTATTCGAGATTTCTTAATCCAAACCCCTAGTAAGAGGCATTGGCTACCTTAAGAGAGTCATAGTTACTCGTCCCAATCGCTCACCCAGGCTGCCACATTTTCTTACTGCGGCCAGTCTGCCAGAAGCGATATGTCACTCGTTGTGTATCTTAAGAGATTCATCGTTTCTCCTTCCTTTAGGTTACTGGTATTCTCTGATTCAATACCTCTCGTGACGAAAAATTGGCTATCTTAATTGTGCAATACATCTTCCACCCAGTTGGTCACACAGTTAACTACTTTTTGTGTACTTTTTGTCTGCCAGATGCGATAATTCACTAGTTGTGTATCATAAAAGAGTCATCGTTTCTCCTCCTAGGGGTTATTCGAGATTTCTTAATCCAAACCCCTAGTAACGAGGCATTGGCTACCTTAAGAGAGTCATAGTTACTCGTCCCAATTGCTCAACCAGTCTGCCACTTTTTCTTACTGCGGCCAGTCTGCGTGAAGCGATATGTCACTCGTTGTGTATCTTAAGAGATTCATCGTTACTCCTTCCATAGGTTACTGGTGGTCTCTGATTCAATACTGTTCGTGACGAAACATTGGCTTTCTTAATAGTGCCCTAACTCACCCTCCCTGTTGCTCACACAGTTTACTACGTTTTTTGTGTACTTGTCCAGTCTGCCAGAAGCGATATGTCACCAGTTGTGCATCATAATAGAGTCATCGTTTATCCTACTGGGGGTTATTCGAGATATCTTAATCAAAATTCCTAGTAACGAGGCATTGGCAACCTTAAGAGAGTCATAGCTACTCGTCCCAATTGCTCACCCAGTCTGCCATTTTTTCTTACTGCGGCCAGTCTGCCAGAAGCGATATGTCACTCGTTGTGTATCTTAAGAGATTCATCGTTTCTCCTTCCTTTAGGTTACTGGTATTCTCTGATTCATACCTCTCGTGACGAAAAATTGGCTATCTTAATTGTGCAATACATCTTCCTCCCAGTTGGTCACACAGTTTACTACTATTTGTCTGACAGATGCGATAATTCACTAGTTGTGTATCATAAAAGAGTCATCGCTTCTCCTCCTAGGGGTTATTCGAGATTTCTTAATCCAAACACCTAGTAACGAGGCATTGGCTACCTTAAGAGAGTCATAGTTACTCGTCCCAATTGCTCAACCAGTCTAACACTTTTTCTTACTGCGGCCAGTTTGCCAGAAACGATATGTCACTCGTTGTGTATCTTAAGAGATTCATCGTTATTCCTTCCATACGTTACTGGTGGTCTCTGATCCAATACTGTTCGTGACGAAACATTGGCTTTCTTAATAGTGCCCTATCTCACCCTCCCTGTTGCTCACACAGTTTACTACGTTTTTTTGTGTACTTGTCCAGTCTGCCAGAAGCGTTATGTCACTAGTTGTGCATCATAATAGAGTCATCGTTTATCCTCCTATAGGTTATTCCAGATTTCTTAATCCAAATTCCTAGTAACGAGGCATTGGCTACCTTAAGAGAGTCATAGTTACTCGTCCCAATTGCTCAACCAGTCTGCCACTTTTTCTTACTGCGGCCAGTTTGCCAGAAGCGATATGTCACTCGTTGTGTATCTTAAGAGATTCATCGTTACTCCTTCCATAGGTTACTGGTGGTCTCTGATCCAATACTGTTCGTGACGAAACATTGGCTTTCTTAATAGTGCCCTAACTCACCCTCCCTGTTGCTCACACAGTTTACTACGTTTTTTGTGTACTTGTCCAGTCTGTTAGAAGCGATATGTCACTAGTTGTGCATCATAATAGAGTCATCGTTTATCCTACTAGGGGTTATTCGAGATTTCTTAATCCAAATTCCTAGTAACGAGGCATTGGCAACCTTAAGAGAGTCATAGCTACTCGTCCTAATTGCTCACCAAGTCTGCCATTTTTTCTTACTGCGGCCAGTCTGCCAGAAGCGATATGTCACTCGTTGTGTATCTTAAGAGTTTCATCGTTACTCCTTCCTTTAGGTTACTGGTATTCTCTGATTCAATACCTCTCGTGACGAAAAATTGGTTATATTAATAGTGCAATACTTCTTCCTCCCAGTTGCTCACACAGTTTACTACTTTTTGTGTACTTTTTGTCTGCCAGAAGCGATATGTCACCTGTTTTGTATCATAAAAGAGTCATCGTTTCTCCTCCTAGGGGTTATTCGAGATTTCTTAATCCAAACCCCTAGTAAGAGGCATTGGCTAAGTTAAGAGAGTCATAGTTACTCGTCCCAATCGCTCACCCAGGCTGCCACATTTTCTTACTGCGGCCAGTCTGCCAGAAGCGATATGTCACTCGTTGTGTATCTTAAGAGATTCATCGTTTCTCCTTCCTTTAGGTTACTGGTATTCTCTGATTCAATACCTCTCGTGACGAAAAATTGGCTATCTTAATTGTGCAATACATCTTCCACCCAGTTGGTCACACAGTTAACTACTTTTTGTGTACTTTTTGTCTGCCAGATGCGATAATTCACTAGTTGTGTATCATAAAAGAGTCATCGTTTCTCCTCCTAGGGGTTATTCGAGATTTCTTAATCCAAACCCCTTGTAACGAGGCATTGGCTACCTTAAGAGAGTCATAGTTACTCGTCCCAATTGCTCAACCAGTCTGCCACTTTTTCTTACTGCGGCCAGTCTGCGTGAAGCGATATGTCACTCGTTGTGTATCTTAAGAGATTCATCGTTACTCCTTCCATAGGTTACTGGTGGTCTCTGATTCAATACTGTTCGTGACGAAACATTGGCTTTCTTAATAGTGCCCTAACTCACCCTCCCTGTTGCTCACTTAGTTTACTACGTTTTTTGTGTACTTGTCTAGTCTGCCAGAAGCGATATGTCACCAGTTGTGCATCATAATAGAGTCATCGTTTATCCTACTGGGGGTTATTCGAGATATCTTAATCCAAATTCCTAGTAACGAGGCATTGGCAACCTTAAGAGAGTCATAGCTACTCGTCCCAATTGCTCACCAAGTCTGCCATTTTTTCTTACTGCGGCCAGTCTGCCAGAAGCGATATGTCACTCGTTGTGTATCTTAAGAGATTCATCGTTACTCCTTCCTTTAGGTTACTGGTATTCTCTGATTTAATACCTCTCGTGACGAAAAATTGGTTATATTAATAGTGCAATACTTCTTCCTCCCAGTTGCTCACACAGTTTACTACTTTTTGTGTACTTTTTGTCTGCCAGAAGCGATATGTCACCTGTTTTGTATCATAAAAGAGTCATCGTTTCTCCTCCTAGGGGTTATTCGAGATTTCTTAATCCAAACCCCTAGTAAGAGGCATTGGCTACCTTAAGAGAGTCATAGTTACTCGTCCCAATCGCTCACCCAGGCTGCCACATTTTCTTACTGCGGCCAGTCTGCCAGAAGCGATATGTCACTCGTTGTGTATCTTAAGAGATTCATCGTTTCTCCTTCCTTTAGGTTACTGGTATTCTCTGATTCAATACCTCTCGTGACGAAAAATTGGCTATCTTAATTGTGCAATACATCTTCCACCCAGTTGGTCACACAGTTAACTACTTTTTGTGTACTTTTTGTCTGCCAGATGCGATAATTCACTAGTTGTGTATCATAAAAGAGTCATCGTTTCTCCTCCTAGGGGTTATTCGAGATTTCTTAATCCAAACCCCTAGTAACGAGGCATTGGCTACCTTAAGAGAGTCATAGTTACTCGTCCCAATTGCTCAACCAGTCTGCCACTTTTTCTTACTGCGGCCAGTCTGCGTGAAGCGATATGTCACTCGTTGTGTATCTTAAGAGATTCATCGTTACTCCTTCCATAGGTTACTGGTGGTCTCTGATTCAATACTGTTCGTGACGAAACATTGGCTTTCTTAATAGTGCCCTAACTCACCCTCCCTGTTGCTCACACAGTTTACTACGTTTTTTGTGTACTTGTCCAGTCTGCCAGAAGCGATATGTCACCAGTTGTGCATCATAATAGAGTCATCGTTTATCCTACTGGGGGTTATTCGAGATATCTTAATCCAAATTCCTAGTAACGAGGCATTGGCAACCTTAAGAGAGTCATAGCTACTCGTCCCAATTGCTCACCCAGTCTGCCATTTTTTCTTACTGCGGCCAGTCTGCCAGAAGCGATATGTCACTCGTTGAGTATCTTAAGAGATTCATCGTTTCTCCTTCCTTTAGGTTACTGGTATTCTCTGATTCATACCTCTCGTGACGAAAAATTGGCTATCTTAATTGTGCAATACATCTTCCTCCCAGTTGGTCACACAGTTTACTACTATTTGTCTGACAGATGCGATAATTCACTAGTTGTGTATCATAAAAGAGTCATCGCTTCTCCTCCTAGGGGTTATTCGAGATTTCTTCATCCAAACACCTAGTAACGAGGCATTGGCTACCTTAAGAGAGTCATAGTTACTCGTCCCAATTGCTCAACCAGTCTAACACTTTTTCTTACTGCGGCCAGTTTGCCAGAAACGATATGTCACTCGTTGTGTATCTTAAGAGATTCATCGTTACTCCTTCCATACGTTACTGGTGGTCTCTGATCCAATACTGTTCGTGACGAAACATTGGCTTTCTTAATAGTGCCCTATCTCACCCTCCCTGTTGCTCACACAGTTTACTACGTTTTTTTGTGTACTTGTCCAGTCTGCCAGAAGCGTTATGTCACTAGTTGTGCATCATAATAGAGTCATCGTTTATCCTCCTATAGGTTATTCCAGATTTCTTAATCCAAATTCCTAGTAACGAGGCATTGGCTACCTTAAGAGAGTCATAGTTACTCGTCCCAATTGCTCAACCAGTCTGCCACTTTTTCTTACTGCGGCCAGTTTGCCAGAAGCGATATGTCACTCGTTGTGTATCTTAAGAGATTCATCGTTACTCCTTCCTTTAGGTTACTGGTATTCTCTGATTCAATACCTCTCGTGACGAAAAATTGGTTATATTAATAGTGCAATACTTCTTCCTCCCAGTTGCTCACACAGTTTACTACTTTTTGTGTACTTTTTGTCTGCCAGAAGCGATATGTCACCTGTTTTGTATCATAAAAGAGTCATCGTTTCTCCTCCTAGGGGTTATTCGAGATTTCTTAATCCAAACCCGTAGTAAGAGGCATTGGCTACCTTAAGAGAGTCATAGTTACTCGTCCCAATTGCTCACCCAGGCTGCCACATTTTCTTACTGCGGCCAGTCTGCCAGAAGCGATATGTCACTCGTTGTGTATCTTAAGAGATTCATCGTTTCTCCTTCCTTTAGGTTAGTGGTATTCTCTGATTCATACCTCTCGTGACGAAAAATTGGCTATCTTAATTGTGCAATTCATCTTCCTCCGAGTTGGTCACACAGTTAACTACTTTTTGTGTACTTTTTGTCTGCCAGATGCGATAATTCACTAGTTGTGTATCATAAAAGAGTCATCGTTTCTCCTCCTAGGGGTTATTCGAGATTTCTTAATCCAAACCCCTAGTAACGAGGCATTGGCTACCTTAAGAGAGTTATAGTTACTCGTCCCAATTGCTCAACCAGTCTGCCACTTTTTCTTACTGCGGCCAGTTTGCCAGAAGCGATATGTCACTCGTTGTGTATCTTAAGAGATTCATCGTTACTCCTTCCATAGGTTACTGGTGGTCTCTGATTCAATACTGTTCGTGACGAAACATTGGCTTTCTTAATAGTGCCCTAACTCACCCTCCCTGTTGCTCACACAGTTTACTACGTTTTTTGTGTACTTGTCCAGTCTGCCAGAAGCGATATGTCACTAGTTGTGCATCATAATAGAGTCATCGTTTATCCTACTAGGGGTTATTCGAGATTTCTTAATCCAAATTCCTAGTAACGAGGCATTGGCAACCTTAAGAGAGTCATAGTTACTCGTCCCAATTGCTCACCCAGGCTGCCACTTTTTCTTACTGCGGCCAGTCTGCCAGAAGCGATATGTCACTCGTTGTGTATCTTAAGAGATTCATCGTTACTCCTTCCATAGGTTACTGGTGGTCTCTGATCCAATACTGTTCGTGACGAAACATTGGCTTTCTTAATAGTGCTCTATCTCACCCTCCCTGTTGCTCACACAGTTTACTACGTTCTTTTTTTGTACTTGTCCAGTCTGCCAGAAGCGTTATGTCACTAGTTGTGCATCATAATGGAGTCATCGTTTATCCTCCTAGGGGTTATTCGAGATTTCTTAATCCAAATTCCTAGTAACGAGGCATTGGCAACCTTAAGAGAGCTATAGCTACTCGTCCCAATTGCTCACCCAGTCTGCCACTTTTTCTTACTGCGGCCAGTCTGCCAGAAGCAATATGTCACTCGTTGTGTATCTTAAGAGATTCATCGTTACTCCTTCCTTTAGGTTACTGGTATTCTCTGATTCAATACCTCTCGTGACGAAACATTGGTTATATTAATAGTGCAATACTTCTTCCTCCCAGTTGCTCACACAGCTTACTACTTTTTGTGTACTTTTTGTCTGCCAGAAGCGATATGTCACCTGTTTTGTATCATAAAAGAGTCATCGTTTCTCCTCCTAGGGGTTATTCGAGATTTCTTAATCCAAACCCCTAGTAAGATGCATTGGCTACCTTAAGAGAGTCATAGTTACTCGTCCCAATTGCTCACCCAGGCTGCCACTTTTTCTTACTGCGGGCAGTCTGCCAGAAGCGATATGTCACTCGTTGTGTATCTTAAGAGATTCATCGTTTCTCCTTCCTTTAGGTTACTGGTATTCTCTGATTCAATACCTCTCGTGACGAAACATTGGCTATCTTAATTGTGCAATACATCTTCCTCCCAGTTGGTCACACAGTTAACTACTTTTTGTGTACTTTTTGTCTGCCAGATGCGATAATTCACTAGTTGTGTATCATAAAAGAGTCATCGTTTCTCCTCCTAGGGGTTATTCGAGATTTCTTAATCCAAACCCCTTGTAACGAGGCATTGGCTACCTTAAGAGAGTCATAGTTACTCGTCCCAATTGCTCAACCAGTCTGCCACTTTTTCTTACTGCGGCCAGTTTGCCAGAAGCGATATGTCACTCGTTGTGTATCTTAAGAGATTCATCGTTACTCCTTCCATAGGTTACTGGTGGTCTCTGATTCAATACTGTTCGTGACGAAACATTGGCTTTCTTAATAGTGCCCTAACTCACCCTCCCTGTTGCTCACACAGTTTACTACGTTTTTTGTGTACTTGTCCAGTCTGCCAGGAGCGATATGTCACTAGTTGTGCATCATAATAGAGTCATCGTTTATCCTACTAGGGGTTATTCGAGATTTCTTAATCCAAATTCCTAGTAACGAGGCATTGGCAACCTTAAGAGAGTCATAGCTACTCGTCCCAATTGCTCACCCAGTCTGCCATTTTTTCTTACTGCGGCCAGTCTGCCAGAAGCGATATGTCACTCGTTGTGTATCTTAAGAGATTCATCGTTACTCCTTCCTTTAGGTTACTGGTATTCTCTGATTCAATACCTCTCGTGACGAAAAATTGGTTATATTAATAGTGCAATACTTCTTCCTCCCAGTTGCTCACACAGTTTACTACTTTTTGTGTACTTTTTGTCTGCCAGAAGCGATATGTCACCTGTTTTGTATCATAAAAGAGTCATCGTTTCTCCTCCTAGGGGTTATTCGAGATTTCTTAATCCAAGCCCCTAGTAAGAGGCATTGGCTACCTTAAGAGAGTCATAGTTACTCGTCCCAATTGCTCACCCAGGCTGCCACTTTTTCTTACTGCGGCCAGTCTGCCAGAAGCGATATGTCACTCGTTGTGTATCTTAAGAGATTCATCGTTTCTCCTTCCTTTAGGTTACTGGTATTCTCTGATTCAATACCTCTGTGACGAAATATTGGCTATCTTAATTGTGCAATTCATCTTCCTCCCAGTTGGTCACACAGTTAACTACTTTTTGTGTACTTTTTGTCTGCCAGATGCGATAATTCACTAGTTGTGTATCATAAAAGAGTCATCGTTTCTCCTCCTAGGGGTTATTCGAGATTTCTTAATCCAAACCCCTTGTAACGAGGCATTGGCTACCTTAAAAGAGTCATAGTTACTCGTCCCAATTGCTCAACCAGTCTGCCACTTTTTCTTACTGCGGCCAGTTTGCCAGAAGCGATATGTCACTCGTTGTGTATCTTAAGAGATTCATCGTTACTCCTTCCATAGGTTACTGGTGGTCTCTGATTCAATACTGTTCGTGACGAAACATTGGCTTTCTTAATAGTGCCCTAACTCACCCTCCCTGTTGCTCACACAGTTTACTACGTTTTTTGTGTACTTGTCCAGTCTGCCAGAAGCGATATGTCACTAGTTGTGCATCATAATAGAGTCATCGTTTATCCTACTAGGGGTTATTCGAGATTTCTTAATCCAAATTCCTAGTAACGAGGCATTGGCAACCTTAAGAGAGTCATAGCTACTCGTCCCAATTGCTCAACCAGTCTGCCATTTTTTCTTACTGCGGCCAGTCTGCCAGAAGCGATATGTCACTCGTTGTGTATCTTAAGAGATTCATCGTTACTCCTTCCTTTAGGTTACTGGTATTCTCTGATTCAATACCTCTCGTGACGAAAAATTGGTTATATTAATAGTGCAATACTTCTTCCTCCCAGTTGCTCATACAGTTTACTACTTTTTGTGTACTTTTTGTCTGCCAGAAGCGATATGTCACCTGTTTTGTATCATAAAAGAGTCATCGTTTCTCCTCCTAGGGGTTATTCGAGATTTCTTAATCCAAACCCCTAGTAAGAGGCATTGGCTACCTTAAGAGAGTCATAGTTACTCGTCCCAATTGCTCACCCAGGCTGCCACATTTTCTTACTGCGGCCAGTCTGCCAGAAGCGATATGTCACTCGTTGTGTATCTTAAGAGATTCATCGTTTCTCCTTCCTTTAGGTTAGTGGTATTCTCTGATTCATACCTCTCGTGACGAAAAATTGGCTATCTTAATTGTGCAATACACCTTCCTCCACGTTGGTCACACAGTTTACTACTATTTGTCTGCCAGATGCGATAATTCATTATTTGTGTATCATAAAAGAGTCATCGTTTCTCCTCCTAGGGGTTATTCGAGATTTCTTAATCCAAACACCTAGTAACGAGGCATTGGCTACCTTAAGAGAGTCATAGTTACTCGTCCCAATTGCTCAACCAGTCTGCCATTTTTTCTTACTGCGGCCAGTCTGCCAGAAGCGATATGTCACTCGTTGTGTATCTTAAGAGATTCATCGTTACTCCCTAGTTTAGGTTACTGGTATTCTCTGATTCAATACCTCCCGTGACGAAAAATTGGTTATATTAATAGTGCAATACTTCTTCCTCCCAGTTGCTCACACAGTTTAGTACATTTTGTGTACTTTTTGTCTGCCAGAAGCGATATTACACCTGTTTTGTATCATAAAAGAGTCATCGTTTTTCCTCCTAGGGGTTATTCGAGATTTCTTATTCCAAACCCCTAGTAAGAGGCATTGGCTACCTTAAGAGAGTCATAGTTACTCGTCCCAATTGCTCATCCAGGCTGCCACTTTTTCTTACTGCGGCCAGTCTGCCAGAAGCGATATGTCACTCGTTGTGTATCTTAAGAGATTCATCGTTTCTCCTTCCTTTAGGTTACTGGTATTCTCTGATTCAATACCTCTCGTGACGAAAAATTGGCTATCTTAATTGTGCAATTCATCTTCCTCCGAGTTGGTCACACAGTTAACTACTTTTTGTGTACTTTTTGTCTGCCAGATGCGATAATTCACTAGTTGTGTATCATAAAAGAGTCATCGTTTCTTCTCCTAGGGGTTATTCGAGATTTCTTAATCCAAACGCCTAGTAACGAGGCATTGGCTACCTTAAGAGATAGTTACTCGTCCCAATTGCTCAACCAGTCTGCCACTTTTTCTTACTGCGGCCAGTTTGCCAGAAGCGATATGTCACTCGTTGTGTATCTTAAGAGATTCATCGTTACTCCTTCCATAGGTTACTGGTGGTCTCTGATTCAATACTGTTCGTGACGAAACATTGGCTTTCTTAATAGTGCCCTAACTCACCCTCCCTGTTGCTCACACAGTTTACTACGTTTTTTGTGTACTTGTCCAGTCTGCCAGAAGCGATATGTCACTAGTTGTGCATCATAATAGAGTCATCGTTTAACCTACTAGGGGTTATTCGAGATTTCTTAATCCAAATTCCTAGTAACGAGGCATTGGCAACCTTAAGAGAGCTATAGCTACTCGTCCCAATTGCTCACCCAGTCTGCCATTTTTTCTTACTGCGGCCAGTCTGCCAGAAGCGATATGTCACTCGTTGTGTATCTTAAGAGATTCATCGTTACTCCTTCCTTTAGGTTACTGGTATTCTCTGATTCAATACCTCTCGTGACGAAAAATTGGTTATATTAATAGTGCAATACTTCTTCCTCCCAGTTGCTCACACAGTTTACTACTTTTTGTGTACTTTTTGTCTGCCAGAAGCGATATGTCACCTGTTTTGTATCATAAAAGAGTCATCGTTTCTCCTCCTAGGGGTTATTCGAGATTTCTTAATCCAAACCCCTAGTAAGAGGCATTGGCTACCTTAAGAGAGTCATAGTTACTCGTCCCAATTGCTCACCCAGGCTGACACTTTTTCTTACTGCGGCCAGTCTGCCAGAAGCGATATGTCACTCGTTGTGTATCTTAAGAGATTCATCGTTTCTCCTTCCTTTAGGTTACAGGTATTCTCTGATTCAATACCTCTCGTTACGAAAAATTGGCTATCTTAATTGTGCAATTCATCTTCCTCCCAGTTGGTAACACAGTAAACTACTTTTTGTGTACTTTTTGTCTGCCAGATGCGATAATTCACTAGTTGTGTATCATAAAAGAGTCATCGTTTCTCCTCCTAGGGGTTATTCGAGATTTCTTAATCCAAACCCCTAGTAAAGAGGCATTGGCTACCTTAAGAGAGTCATAGTTACTCGTCCCAATTGCTCAACCAGTCTGCCACTTTTTCTTACTGCGGCCAGTTTGCCAGAAGCGATATGTCACTCGTTGTGTATCTTAAGAGATTCATCGTTAATCCTTCCATAGGTTACTGGTGGTCTCTGATCCAATACTGTTCGTGACGAAACATTGGCTTTCTTAATAGTGCCCTAACTCACCCTCCCTGTTGCTCACACAGTTTACTACGTTTTTTGTGTACTTGTCCAGTCTGATAGAAGCGATATGTCACTAGTTGTGCATCATAATAGAGTCATCGTTTATCCTACTAGGGGTTATTCGAGATTTCTTAATCCAAATTCCTAGTAACGAGGCATTGGCAACCTTAAGAGAGTCATAGCTACTCGTCCCAATTGATCACCCAGTCTGCCATTTTTTCTTACTGCGGCCAGTCTGCCAGAAGCGATATGTCACTCGTTGTGTATCTTAAGAGATTCATCGTTACTCCCTAGTTTATGTTACTGGTATTCTCTGATTCAATACCTCCCGTGACGAAAAATTGGTTATATTAATAGTGCAATACTTCTTCCTCCCAGTTGCTCACACAGTTTAGTACATTTTGTGTACTTTTTGTCTGCCAGAAGCGATATTACACCTGTTTTGTATCATAAAAGAGTCATCGTTTTTCCTCCTAGGGGTTATTCGAGATTTCTTAATCCAAACCCCTAGTAAGAGGCATTGGCTACCTTAAGAGAGTCATAGTTACTCGTCCCAATTGCTCACCCAGGCTGCCACTTTTTCTTACTGCGGCCAGGCTGCCAGAAGCGATATGTCACTCGTTGTCTATCTTAAGAGATTCATCGTTTCTCCTTCCTTTAGGTTACAGGTATTCTCTGATTCAATACCTCTCGTGACGAAAAATTGGCTATCTTAATTGTGCAATTCATCTTCCTCCCAGTTGGTCACGCAGTTTACTACTTTTTTCTGCTAGATGCAATAATTCACTAGTTGTGTATCATAAAAGAGTCATCGTTTCTCCTCCTAGGGGTTATTCGAGATTTCTTAATCCAAACACCTAGTAACGAGGCATTGGCTACCTTAAGAGAGTCATAGTTACTCGTCCCAATTGCTCAACCAGTCTGCCACTTTTTCTTACTGCGGCCAGTTTGCCAGAAGCGATATGTCACTCGTTGTGTATCTTAAGAGATTCATCGTTACTCCTTCCATAGGTTACTGGTGGTCTCTGATCCAATACTGTTCGTGACGAAACATTGGCTTTCTTAATAGTGCCCTATCTAACCTCCCTGTTGCTCACACAGTTTACTACGTTATTTTGTGTACTTGTCCAGTTTGCCAGAAGCGATATGTCACTCGTTGTGTATCTTAAGAGATTCATCGTTACTCTTTCCATAGGTTACTGGTGGTCTCTGATCCAATACTGTTCGTGACGAAACATTGGCTTTCTTAATAGTGCTCTATCTCACCCTCCCTGTTGCTCACACAGTTTACTACGTTTTTTTGTGTACTTGTCCAGTCTGCCAGAAGCGTTATGTCACTAGTTGTGCATCATAATAGAGTCATCGTTTATCCTACTAGGGGTTATTCGAGATTTCTTAATCCAAATTCCTAGTAACGAGGCATTGGCTACCTTAAGAGAATCATAGTTACTCGTCCCAATTGCTCACCCAGGCTGCCACTTTTTCTTACTGCGGCCAGTCTGCCAGAAGCGATATGTCACTCGTTGTGTATCTTAAGAGATTCATCGTTTCTCCTTCCTTTAGGTTACTGGTATTCTCTGATTCAATACCTCTCGTGACGAAAAATTGGCTATCTTAATTGTGCAATTCATCTTCCTCCGAGTTGGTCACACAGTTAACTACTTTTTGTGTACTTTTTGTCTGCCAGATGCGATAATTCACTAGTTGTGTATCATAAAAGAGTCATCGTTTCTTCTCCTAGGGGTTATTCGAGATTTCTTAATCCAAACGCCTAGTAACGAGGCATTGGCTACCTTAAGAGATAGTTACTCGTCCCAATTGCTCAACCAGTCTGCCACTTTTTCTTACTGCGGCCAGTTTGCCAGAAGCGATATGTCACTCGTTGTGTATCTTAAGAGATTCATCGTTACTCCTTCCATAGGTTACTGGTGGTCTCTGATTCAATACTGTTCGTGACGAAACATTGGCTTTCTTAATAGTGCCCTAACTCACCCTCCCTGTTGCTCACACAGTTTACTACGTTTTTTGTGTACTTGTCCAGTCTGCCAGAAGCGATATGTCACTAGTTGTGCATCATAATAGAGTCATCGTTTAACCTACTAGGGGTTATTCGAGATTTCTTAATCCAAATTCCTAGTAACGAGGCATTGGCAACCTTAAGAGAGCTATAGCTACTCGTCCCAATTGCTCACCCAGTCTGCCATTTTTTCTTACTGCGGCCAGTCTGCCAGAAGCGATATGTCACTCGTTGTGTATCTTAAGAGATTCATCGTTACTCCTTCCTTTAGGTTACTGGTATTCTCTGATTCAATACCTCTCGTGACGAAAAATTGGTTATATTAATAGTGCAATACTTCTTCCTCCCAGTTGCTCACACAGTTTACTACTTTTTGTGTACTTTTTGTCTGCCAGAAGCGATATGTCACCTGTTTTGTATCATAAAAGACTCATCGTTTCTCCTCCTAGGGGTTATTCGAGATTTCTTAATCCAAACCCCTAGTAAGAGGCATTGGCTACCTTAAGAGAGTCATAGTTACTCGTCCCAATTGCTCAACCAGGCTGACACTTTTTCTTACTGCGGCCAGTCTGCCAGAAGCGATATGTCACTCGTTGTGTATCTTAAGAGATTCATCGTTTCTCCTTCCTTTAGGTTACAGGTATTCTCTGATTCAATACCTCTCGTGACGAAAAATTGGCTATCTTAATTGTGCAATTCATCTTCCCCCCAGTTGGTAACACAGTAAACTACTTTTTGTGTACTTTTTGTCTGCCAGATGCGATAATTCACTAGTTGTGTATCATAAAAGAGTCATCGTTTCTCCTCCTAGGGGTTATTCGAGATTTCTTAATCCAAACCCCTAGTAAAGAGGCATTGGCTACCTTAAGAGAGTCATAGTTACTCGTCCCAATTGCTCAACCAGTCTGCCACTTTTTCTTACTGCGGCCAGTTTGCCAGAAGCGATATGTCACTCGTTGTGTATCTTAAGAGATTCATCGTTAATCCTTCCATAGGTTACTGGTGGTCTCTGATCCAATACTGTTCGTGACGAAACATTGGCTTTCTTAATAGTGCCCTAACTCACCCTCCCTGTTGCTCACACAGTTTACTACGTTTTTTGTGTACTTGTCCAGTCTGATAGAAGCGATATGTCACTAGTTGTGCATCATAATAGAGTCATCATTTATCCTACTAGGGGTTATTCGAGATTTCTTAATCCAAATTCCTAGTAACGAGGCATTGGCAACCTTAAGAGAGTCATAGCTACTCGTCCCAATTGCTCACCCAGTCTGCCATTTTTTCTTACTGCGGCCAGTCTGCCAGAAGCGATATGTCACTCGTTGTGTATCTTAAGAGATTCTTCGTTACTCCCTAGTTTAGGTTACTGGTATTCTCTGATTCAATACCTCCCGTGACGAAAAATTGGTTATATTAATAGTGCAATACTTCTTCCTCCCAGTTGCTCACACAGTTTAGTACATTTTGTGTACTTTTTGTCTTCCAGAAGCGATATTACACCTGTTTTGTATCATAAAAGAGTCATCGTTTTTCCTCCTAGGGGTTATTCGAGATTTCTTAATCCAAACCCCTAGTAAGAGGCATTGGCTACCTTAAGAGAGTCATAGTTACTCGTCCCAATTGCTCACCCAGGCTGCCACTTTTTCTTACTGCGGCCAGGCTGCCAGAAGCGATATGTCACTCGTTGTCTATCTTAAGAGATTCATCGTTTCTCCTTCCTTTAGGTTACAGGTATTCTCTGATTCAATACCTCTCGTGCCGAAAAATTGGCTATCTTAATTGTGCAATTCATCTTCCTCCCAGTTGGTCACGCAGTTTACTACTTTTTTCTGCTAGATGCAATAATTCACTAGTTGTGTATCATAAAAGAGTCATCGTTTCTCCTCCTAGGGGTTATTCGAGATTTCTTAATCCAAACACCTAGTAACGAGGCATTGGCTACCTTAAGAGAGTCATAGTTACTCGTCCCAATTGCTCAACCAGTCTGCCACTTTTTCTTACTGCGGCCAGTTTGCCAGAAGCGATATGTCACTCGTTGTGTATCATAAGAGATTCATCGTTACTCCTTCCATAGGTTACTGGTGGTCTCTGATCCAATACTGTTCGTGACGAAACATTGGCTTTCTTAATAGTGCCCTATCTAACCTCCCTGTTGCTCACACAGTTTACTACGTTATTTTGTGTACTTGTCCAGTTTGCCAGAAGCGATATGTCACTCGTTGTGTATCTTAAGAGATTCATCGTTACTCTTTCCATAGGTTACTGGTGGTCTCTGATCCAATACTGTTCGTGACGAAACATTGGCTTTCTTAATAGTGCTCTATCTCACCCTCCCTGTTGCTCACACAGTTTACTACGTTTTTTTGTGTACTTGTCCAGTCTGCCAGAAGCGTTATGTCACTAGTTGTGCATCATAATAGTGTCATCGTTTATCCTACTAGGGGTTATTCGAGATTTCTTAATCCAAATTCCTAGTAACGAGGCATTGGCTACCTTAAGAGAATCATAGTTACTCGTCCCAATTGCTCACCCAGGCTGCCACTTTTTCTTACTGCGGCCAGTCTGCCAGAAGCGATATGTCACTCGTTGTGTATCTTAAGAGATTCATCGTTTCTCCTTCCTTTAGGTTACTGGTATTCTCTGATTCAATACCTCTCGTGACGAAAAATTGGCTATCTTAATTGTGCAATTCATCTTCCTCCGAGTTGGTCACACAGTTAACTACTTTTTGTGTACTTTTTGTCTGCCAGATGCGATAATTCACTAGTTGTGTATCATAAAAGAGTCATCGTTTCTTCTCCTAGGGGTTATTCGAGATTTCTTAATCCAAACGCCTAGTAACGAGGCATTGGCTACCTTAAGAGATAGTTACTCGTCCCAATTGCTCAACCAGTCTGCCACTTTTTCTTACTGCGGCCAGTTTGCCAGAAGCGATATGTCACTCGTTGTGTATCTTAAGAGATTCATCGTTACTCCTTCCATAGGTTACTGGTGGTCTCTGATTCAATACTGTTCGTGACGAAACATTGGCTTTCTTAATAGTGCCCTAACTCACCCTCCCTGTTGCTCACACAGTTTACTACGTTTTTTGTGTACTTGTCCAGTCTGCCAGAAGCGATATGTCACTAGTTGAGCATCATAATAGAGTCATCGTTTAACCTACTAGGGGTTATTCGAGATTTCTTAATCCAAATTCCTAGTAACGAGGCATTGGCAACCTTAAGAGAGCTATAGCTACTCGTCCCAATTGCTCACCCAGTCTGCCATTTTTTCTTACTGCGGCCAGTCTGCCAGAAGCGATATGTCACTCGTTGTGTATCTTAAGAGATTCATCGTTACTCCTTCCTTTAAGTTACTGGTATTCTCTGATTCAATACCTCTCGTGACGAAAAATTGGTTATATTAATAGTGCAATACTTCTTCCTCCCAGTTGCTCACACAGTTTACTACTTTTTGTGTACTTTTTGTCTGCCAGAAGCGATATGTCACCTGTTTTGTATCATAAAAGACTCATCGTTTCTCCTCCTAGGGGTTATTCGAGATTTCTTAATCCAAACCCCTAGTAAGAGGCATTGGCTACCTTAAGAGAGTCATAGTTACTCGTCCCAATTGCTCAACCAGGCTGACACTTTTTCTTACTGCGGCCAGTCTGCCAGAAGCGATATGTCACTCGTTGTGTATCTTAAGAGATTCATCGTTTCTCCTTCCTTTAGGTTACAGGTATTCTCTGATTCAATACCTCTCGTGACGAAAAATTGGCTATCTTAATTGTGCAATTCATCTTCCCCCCAGTTGGTAACACAGTAAACTACTTTTTGTGTACTTTTTGTCTGCCAGATGCGATAATTCACTAGTTGTGTATCATAAAAGAGTCATCGTTTCTCCTCCTAGGGGTTATTCGAGATTTCTTAATCCAAACCCCTAGTAAAGAGGCATTGGCTACCTTAAGAGAGTCATAGTTACTCGTCCCAATTGCTCAACCAGTCTGCCACTTTTTCTTACTGCGGCCAGTTTGCCAGAAGCGATATGTCACTCGTTGTGTATCTTAAGAGATTCATCGTTAATCCTTCCATAGGTTACTGGTGGTCTCTGATCCAATACTGTTCGTGACGAAACATTGGCTTTCTTAATAGTGCCCTAACTCACCCTCCCTGTTGCTCACACAGTTTACTACGTTTTTTGTGTACTTGTCCAGTCTGATAGAAGCGATATGTCACTAGTTGTGCATCATAATAGAGTCATCATTTATCCTACTAGGGGTTATTCGAGATTTCTTAATCCAAATTCCTAGTAACGAGGCATTGGCAACCTTAAGAGAGTCATAGCTACTCGTCCCAATTGCTCACCCAGTCTGCCATTTTTTCTTACTGTGGCCAGTCTGCCAGAAGCGATATGTCACTCGTTGTGTATCTTAAGAGATTCATCGTTACTCCCTAGTTTAGGTTACTGGTATTCTCTGATTCAATACCTCCCGTGACGAAAAATTGGTTATATTAATAGTGCAATACTTCTTCCTCCCAGTTGCTCACACAGTTTAGTACATTTTGTGTACTTTTTGTCTGCCAGAAGCGATATTACACCTGTTTTGTATCATAAAAGAGTCATCGTTTTTCCTCCTAGGGGTTATTCGAGATTTCTTAATCCAAACCCCTAGTAAGAGGCATTGGCTACCTTAAGAGAGTCATAGTTACTCGTCCCAATTGCTCACCCAGGCTGCCACTTTTTCTTACTGCGGCCAGGCTGCCAAAAGCGATATGTCACTCGTTGTCTATCTTAAGAGATTCATCGTTTCTCCTTCCTTTAGGTTACAGGTATTCTCTGATTCAATACCTCTCGTGCCGAAAAATTGGCTATCTTAATTGTGCAATTCATCTTCCTCCCAGTTGGTCACGCAGTTTACTACTTTTTTCTGCTAGATGCAATAATTCACTAGTTGTGTATCATAAAAGAGTCATCGTTTCTCCTACTAGGGGTTATTCGAGATTTCTTAATCCAAACACCTAGTAACGAGGCATTGGCTACCTTAAGAGAGTCATAGTTACTCGTCCCAATTGCTCAACCAGTCTGCCACTTTTTCTTACTGCGGCCAGTTTGCCAGAAGCGATATGTCACTCGTTGTGTATCTTAAGAGATTCATCGTTAATCCTTCCATAGGTTACTGGTGGTCTCTGATCCAATACTGTTCGTGACGAAACATTGGCTTTCTTAATAGTGCCCTAACTCACCCTCCCTGTTGCTCACACAGTTTACTACGTTTTTTGTGTACTTGTCTAGTCTGATAGAAGCGATATGTCACTAGTTGTGCATCATAATAGAGTCATCATTTATCCTACTAGGGGTTATTCGAGATTTCTTAATCCAAATTCCTAGTAACGAGGCATTGGCAACCTTAAGAGAGTCATAGCTACTCGTCCCAATTGCTCACCCAGTCTGCCATTTTTTCTTACTGCGGCCAGTCTGCCAGAAGCGATATGTCACTCGTTGTGTATCTTAAGAGATTCATCGTTACTCCCTAGTTTAGGTTACTGGTATTCTCTGATTCAATACCTCCCGTGACGAAAAATTGGTTATATTAATAGTGCAATACTTCTTCCTCCCAGTTGCTCACACAGTTTAGTACATTTTGTGTACTTTTTGTCTGCCAGAAGCGATATTACACCTGTTTTGTATCATAAAAGAGTCATCGTTTTTCCTCCTAGGGGTTATTCGAGATTTCTTAATCCAAACCCCTAGTAAGAGGCATTGGCTACCTTAAGAGAGTCATAGTTACTCGTCCCAATTGCTCACCCAGGCTGCCACTTTTTCTTACTGCGGCCAGGCTACCAGAAGCGATATGTCACTCGTTGTCTATCTTAAGAGATTCATCGTTTCTCCTTCCTTTAGGTTACAGGTATTCTCTGATTCAATACCTCTCGTGCCGAAAAATTGGCTATCTTAATTGTGCAATTCATCTTCCTCCCAGTTGGTCACGCAGTTTACTACTTTTTTCTGCTAGATGCAATAATTCACTAGTTGTGTATCATAAAAGAGTCATCGTTTCTCCTCCTAGGGTTTATTCGAGATTTCTTAATCCAAACCCCTAGTAACGAGGCATTGGCTACCTTAAGAGAGTCATAGTTACTCGTCCCAATTGCTCACCCGCTCTGCCACTTTTTCTTACTGTGGCCAGTCTGCCAGAAGCGATATGTCACTCGTTGTGTATCTTAATAGAATCATCATTATTCCCTCTATAGGTTACTCGTATTCTCTGATTCAATACCTCTCGCGACGAAACATTGGCTTTATTAATAGTGCCATACTTTTTCCTCCCAGTTGCTCACACAGTTTACTAGTTTTTGTGTACTTGCCAGTCTGCCAGAAGCGATATGTCACTAGTTGTGTATCATAAAAGAGTCATCGTTTCACCTCCTAGGGATTATTCGAGATTTCTTAATCCACACCCCTAGTAACGAGGCATTGGCTACCTTAAGAGAGTCATAGTTACTCGTCCAAACTGCTCACCCAGTCTGCCACTTTTTCTTACTGTGGCCAGTCTGCCAGAAGCGATATGTCACTAGTTGTGTATCATAAAAGAGTCATCGTTTCACCTCCTAAGGATTATTCGAGATTTCTTAATCCAAACCCATAGTAACGAGGCATTGGCTACCTTAAGAGAGTCATAGTTACTCGTCCAAATTGCTCACCCAGTCTGCCACTTTTTCTTACTGTGGCCAGTCTGCCAGAAGCGATATGTCACTAGTTGTGTATCATAAAAGAGTCATCGTTTCTCCTCCTAGGGGTTATTCGAAATTTCTTAATCCAAACCCCTAGTAACGAGGCATTGGCTGCCTTAAGAGAGTCATAGTTACTCGTCCCAATTGCTCACCCACTCTGCCACTTTTTCTTACTGTGGCGAGTCTGCCAGAAGCGATATGTCACTCGTTGTGTATCTCAAGAGATTCATCGTTACTCCCTCCATAGGTTACTCGTATTCTCTGATTCAATACCTCTCGTGACGAAACATTGGCTTTCTTAATAGTGCCATACTTCTTCCTCCCAGTTGCTCACACAGTTTACTACTTTTTGTGTACTTGCCAGTCCGCCAGAAGCGATATGTCACTAGTTGTGTATCATAAAAGAGTCATCGTTTCACCTCCTAGGGATTATTCGAGATTTCTTAATCCAAACCCCTAGTAACGAAGCATTGGCTGCCTTAAGAGAGTCATAGTTACTCGTCGAAATTGCTCACCCAGTCTGCCACTTTTTCTTACTGTGGCCAGTCTGCCAGAAGCGATATGTCACTAGTTGTGTATCATAAAAGAGTCATCGTTTCTCCTCCTAGGGTTTATTCGAGATTTCTTAATCCAAACCCCTAGTAACGAGGCATTGGCTACCTTAAGAGAGCTATAGCTACTCGTCCCAATTGCTCACCCAGTCTGCCATTTTTTCTTACTGCGGCCAGTCTGCCAGAAGCGATATGTCACTCGTTGTGTATCTTAAGAGATTCATCGTTACTCCCTAGTTTAGGTTACTGGTATTCTCTGATTCAATACCTCCCGTGACGAAAAATTGGTTATATTAATAGTGCAATACTTCTTCCTCCCAGTTGCTCACACAGTTTAGTACATTTTGTGTACTTTTTGTCTGCCAGAAGCGATATTACACCTGTTTTGTATCATAAAAGAGTCATCGTTTTTCCTCCTAGGGGTTATTCGAGATTTCTTAATCCAAACCCCTAGTAAGAGGCATTGGCTACCTTAAGAGAGTCATAGTTACTCGTCCCAATTGCTCACCCAGGCTGCCACTTTTTCTTACTGCGGCCAGGCTGCCAAAAGCGATATGTCACTCGTTGTCTATCTTAAGAGATTCATCGTTTCTCCTTCCTTTAGGTTACAGGTATTCTCTGATTCAATACCTCTCGTGCCGAAAAATTGGCTATCTTAATTGTGCAATTCATCTTCCTCCCAGTTGGTCACGCAGTTTACTACTTTTTTCTGCTAGATGCAATAATTCACTAGTTGTGTATCATAAAAGAGTCATCGTTTCTCCTACTAGGGGTTATTCGAGATTTCTTAATCCAAACACCTAGTAACGAGGCATTGGCTACCTTAAGAGAGTCATAGTTACTCGTCCCAATTGCTCAACCAGTCTGCCACTTTTTCTTACTGCGGCCAGTTTGCCAGAAGCGATATGTCACTCGTTGTGTATCTTAAGAGATTCATCGTTACTCCTTCCTTTAGGTTACTGGTATTCTCTGATTCAATACCTCTCGTGACGAAAAATTGGTTATATTAATAGTGCAATACTTCTTCCTCCCAGTTGCTCACACAGTTTACTCCTTTTTGTGTACTTTTTGTCTGCCAGAAGCGATATGTCACCTGTTTTGTATCATAAAAGAGTCATCGTTTCTCCTCCTAGGGGTTATTCGAGATTTCTTAATCCAAACCCCTAGTAAGAGGCATTGGCTACCTTAAGAGAGTCATAGTTACTCGTCCCAATTGCTCACCCAGGCTGCCACTTTTTCTTACTGCGGCCAGTCTGCCAGAAGCGATATGTCACTCGCTGTGTATCTTAAGAGATTCATCGTTTCTCCTTCCTTTAGGTTACTGGTATTCTCTGATTCAATACCTCTCGTGACGAAAAATTGGCTATCTTAATTGTGCAATTCATCTTCCTCCGAGTTGGTCACACAGTTAACTACTTTTTGTGTACTTTTTGTCTGCCAGATGCGATAATTCACTAGTTGTGTATCATAAAAGAGTCATCGTTTCTCCTCCTAGGCGTTATTCGAGATTTCTTAATCCAAACCCCTAGTAAAGAGGCATTGGCTACCTTAAGAGAGTCATAGTTACTCGTCCCAATTGCTCAACCAGTCTGCCACTTTTTCTTACTGCGGCCAGTTTGCCAGAAGCGATATGTCACTCGTTGTGTATCTTAAGAGATTCATCGTTAATCCTTCCATAGGTTACTGGTGGTCTCTGATCCAATACTGTTCGTGACGAAACATTGGCTTTCTTAATAGTGCCCTAACTCACCCTCCCTGTTGCTCACACAGTTTACTACGTTTTTTGTGTACTTGTCTAGTCTGATAGAAGCGATATGTCACTAGTTGTGCATCATAATAGAGTCATCATTTATCCTACTAGGGGTTATTCGAGATTTCTTAATCCAAATTCCTAGTAACGAGGCATTGGCAACCTTAAGAGAGTCATAGCTACTCGTCCCAATTGCTCACCCAGTCTGCCATTTTTTCTTACTGCGGCCAGTCTGCCAGAAGCGATATGTCACTCGTTGTGTATCTTAAGAGATTCATCGTTACTCCCTAGTTTAGGTTACTGGTATTCTCTGATTCAATACCTCCCGTGACGAAAAATTGGTTATATTAATAGTGCAATACTTCTTCCTCCCAGTTGCTCACACAGTTTAGTACATTTTGTGTACTTTTTGTCTGCCAGAAGCGATATTACACCTGTTTTGTATCATAAAAGAGTCATCGTTTTTCCTCCTAGGGGTTATTCGAGATTTCTTAATCCAAACCCCTAGTAAGAGGCATTGGCTACCTTAAGAGAGTCATAGTTACTCGTCCCAATTGCTCACCCAGGCTGCCACTTTTTCTTACTGCGGCCAGGCTGCCAGAAGCGATATGTCACTCGTTGTCTATCTTAAGAGATTCATCGTTTCTCCTTCCTTTAGGTTACAGGTATTCTCTGATTCAATACCTCTCGTGCCGAAAAATTGGCTATCTTAATTGTGCAATTCATCTTCCTCCCAGTTGGTCACGCAGTTTACTACTTTTTTCTGCTAGATGCAATAATTCACTAGTTGTGTATCATAAAAGAGTCATCGTTTCTCCTCCTAGGGTTTATTCGAGATTTCTTAATCCAAACCCCTAGTAACGAGGCATTGGCTACCTTAAGAGAGTCATAGTTACTCGTCCCAATTGCTCACCCGCTCTGCCACTTTTTCTTACTGTGGCCAGTCTGCCAGAAGCGATATGTCACTCGTTGTGTATCTTAATAGAATCATCATTATTCCCTCTATAGGTTACTCGTATTCTCTGATTCAATACCTCTCGCGACGAAACATTGGCTTTATTAATAGTGCCATACTTTTTCCTCCCAGTTGCTCACACAGTTTACTAGTTTTTGTGTACTTGCCAGTCTGCCAGAAGCGATATGTCACTAGTTGTGTATCATAAAAGAGTCATCGTTTCACCTCCTAGGGATTATTCGAGATTTCTTAATCCACACCCCTAGTAACGAGGCATTGGCTACCTTAAGAGAGTCATAGTTACTCGTCCAAACTGCTCACCCAGTCTGCCACTTTTTCTTACTGTGGCCAGTCTGCCAGAAGCGATATGTCACTAGTTGTGTATCATAAAAGAGTCATCGTTTCACCTCCTAAGGATTATTCGAGATTTCTTAATCCAAACCCATAGTAACGAGGCATTGGCTACCTTAAGAGAGTCATAGTTACTCGTCCAAATTGCTCACCCAGTCTGCCACTTTTTCTTACTGTGGCCAGTCTGCCAGAAGCGATATGTCACTAGTTGTGTATCATAAAAGAGTCATCGTTTCTCCTCCTAGGGGTTATTCGAAATTTCTTAATCCAAACCCCTAGTAACGAGGCATTGGCTGCCTTAAGAGAGTCATAGTTACTCGTCCCAATTGCTCACCCACTCTGCCACTTTTTCTTACTGTGGCGAGTCTGCCAGAAGCGATATGTCACTCGTTGTGTATCTCAAGAGATTCATCGTTACTCCCTCCATAGGTTACTCGTATTCTCTGATTCAATACCTCTCGTGACGAAACATTGGCTTTCTTAATAGTGCCATACTTCTTCCTCCCAGTTGCTCACACAGTTTACTACTTTTTGTGTACTTGCCAGTCCGCCAGAAGCGATATGTCACTAGTTGTGTATCATAAAAGAGTCATCGTTTCACCTCCTAGGGATTATTCGAGATTTCTTAATCCAAACCCCTAGTAACGAAGCATTGGCTGCCTTAAGAGAGTCATAGTTACTCGTCGAAATTGCTCACCCAGTCTGCCACTTTTTCTTACTGTGGCCAGTCTGCCAGAAGCGATATGTCACTAGTTGTGTATCATAAAAGAGTCATCGTTTCTCCTCCTAGGGTTTATTCGAGATTTCTTAATCCAAACCCCTAGTAACGAGGCATTGGCTACCTTAAGAGAGTCATAGTTACTCGTCCAAATTGCTCACCCAGTCTGCCACTTTTTCTTACTGTGGCCAGTCTGCCAGAAGCGATATGTCACTAGTTGTGTATCATAAAAGAGTCATCGTTTCTCCTCCTAGGGGTTATTCGAGATTTCTTAATCCAAACCCCTAGTAACAAGGCATTGGCTACCTTAAGAGAGTCATAGTTACTCGTCCCAATTGCTCACCCAGTCTGCCACTTTTTCTTACTGTGGCCAGTCTGCCAGAAGCGATATGTCACTAGTTGTGTATCATAA
The DNA here is from genome assembly GCF_023897955.1 of Schistocerca gregaria. Lineage (NCBI taxonomy): Eukaryota > Metazoa > Arthropoda > Insecta > Orthoptera > Acrididae > Schistocerca > Schistocerca gregaria. The sequence continues at coordinate 29,696,139 of NC_064926.1, forward strand.
AAGAGTCATCGTTTCTCCTCCTAGGGGTTATTCGAGATTTCTTAATCCAAACCAGTAGTAACGAGGCATTGGCTACCTTAAGAGAGTCATAGTTACTCGTCCCAATTGCTCACCCACTCTGCCACTTTTTCTTACTGTGGCCAGTCTGCCAGAAGCGATTTGTCACTCGTTGTGTATCTTAAGAGTATCATCGTTACTCCCTCCATAGGTTACTTGTATTCTCTGATTCAATACCTCTCGTGACGAAACATTGGCTTTATTAATAGTGCAATACTTCTTCCTCCCAGTTGCTCACACAGTTTACTACTTTTTGTGTACTTGCCAGTCTGCCAGAAGCGATATGTCACTAGTTGTGTATCATAAAAGAGTCATCGTTTCAAGTCCTAGGGATTATTCGAGATTTATTAATCCAAACCCCTAGTAACGAGGCATTGGCTACCTTAAGAGAGTCATAGATACTCGTCCAAATTGCTCACCCAGTCTGCCACTTTTTCTTACTGTGGCCAGTCTGCCAGAAGCGATATGTCACTAGTTGTGTATCATAAAAGAGTCATCGTTTCTCCTCCTAGGGTTTATTCGAGATTTCTTAATCCAAACCCCTAGTAACGAGGCATTGGCTACCTTAAGAGAGTCACAGTTACTCGTCCCAATTGCTCACCCACTCTGCCACTTTTTCTTACTGTGGCCAGTCTGCCAGAAGCGATATGTCACTTGTTGTGTATCTTAGATTCATCGTTACTCCCTCCATAGGTTACTCGTATTCTCTGATTCAATACCTCTCGTGACGAAACATTGGCTTTCCTAATAGTGCCATACTTCTTCCTCCCAGTTGCTCACACAGTTTACTACTTTTTGTGTACTTGCCAGTCTGCCAGAAGCGATGTGTCACTAGTTGTGTATCATAAAAGAGTCATCGTTTCACCTCCTAGGGATTATTCGAGATTTCTTAATCCAAACCCCTAGCAACGAGGCATTGGCTACCTTAAGAGAGTCATAGTTACTCGTCCAAATTGCTCACCCAGTCTGCCACTTTTTCTTACTGTGGCCAGTCTGCCAGAAGCGATATGTCACTAGTTGTGTATTATAAAAGAGTCATCGTTTCTCCTCCTAGGGGTTATTCGAGATTTCTTAATCCAAACCCCTAGTAACGAGGCATTGGCTACCTTAAGAGAGTCATAGTTACTCGTCCCAATTGCTCACCCACTCTGCCACTTTTTCTTACTGTGGCCAGTCTGCCAGAAGCGATATGTCACTCATCTTAAGAGATTCATCGTTACTCCCTCCATAGGTTACTTGTATTCTCTGATTCAATACCTCTCGTGACGAAACATTGGCTTTATTAATAGTGCAATACTTCTTCCTCCCAGTTGCTCACACAGTTTACTACTTTTTGTGTACTTGCCAGTCTGCCAGAAGCGATATGTCAGTAGTTGTGTATCATAAAAGAGTCATCGTTTCAAGTCCTAGGGATTATTCGAGATTTATTAATCCAAACCCCTAGTAACGAGGCATTGGCTACCTTAAGAGAGTCATAGATACTCGTCCAAATTGCTCGCCCAGTCTGCCACTTTTTCTTACTGTGGCCAGTCTGCCAGAAGCGATATGTCACTCGTTGTGTATCTTAAGAGATTCATCGTAACTCCCTCCATTGGTTACTCGTATTCTCTGATTCAATACCTCTCGTGACGAAACATTGGTTTTCTAAATAGTGCCATACTTCTTCCTCCCAGTTGCTCACACGGTTTACTACTTTTTGTGTACTTGCCAGTCTGCCAGAATCGATATGTCACTAGTTGTGTATCAAAAAAGAGTCATCGTTTCACCTCCTAGGGATTATTCGAGATTTCTTAATCCAAACCCCTAGTAACGAGGCATTGGCTACCTTAAGAGAGTCATAGTTACTTGTCCAAATTGCTCACCCAGTCTGTCACTTTTTCTTACTGTGGCCAGTCTGCCAGAAGCGATATGTCACTAGTTGTGTATCATAAAAGAGTCATCGTTTCTCCTCCTAGGGGTTATTCGAGATTTCTTAATCCAAACCCCTAGTAACGAGGCATTGGCTACCTTAAGAGAGTCATAGTTACTCGTCCCAATTGCTCACCCAGTCTGCCACTTTTTCTTACTGTGGCCAGTCTGCCAGAAGCGATATGTCACTAGTTGTGTATCATAAAAGAGTCATCGTTTCTCCTCCTAGGGGTTATTCGAGATTTCTTAATCCAAACCACTAGTAACGAGGCATTGGCTACCTTAAGAGAGTCATAGTTACTCGTCCCAATTGCTCACCCACTCTGCCACTTTTTCTTACGGTGGCCAGTCTGCCAGAAGCGATTTGTCACTCGTTGTGTATCTTAAGAGTATCATCGTTACTCCCTCCATAGGTTACTTGTATTCTCTGATTCAATACCTCTCGTGACGAAACATTGGCTTTATTAATAGTGCAATACTTCTTCCTCCCAGTTGCTCACACAGTTTACTACTTTTTGTGTACTTGCCAGTCTGCCAGAAGCGATATGTCACTAGTTGTGTATCATAAAAGAGTCATCGTTTCAAGTCCTAGGGATTATTCGAGATTTCTTAATCCAAACCCCTAGTAACGAGGCATTGGCTACCTTAAGAGAGTCATAGATACTCGTCCAAATTGCTCGCCCAGTCTGCCACTTTTTCTTACTGTGGCCAGTCTGCCAGAAGCGATATGTCACTCGTTGTGTATCTTAAGAGATTCATCGTTACTCCCTCCATTGGTTACTCGTATTCTCTGATTCAATACCTTTCGTGACGAAACATTGGTTTTCTAAATAGTGCCATACTTCTTCCTCCCAGTTGCTCACACGGTTTACTACTTTTTGTGTACTTGCCAGTCTGCCAGAAGCGATATGTCACTAGTTGTGTATCAAAAAAGAGTCATCGTTTCACCTCCTAGGGATTATTCGAGATTCTTAATCCAAACCCCTAGTAACGAGGCATTGGCTACCTTAAGAGAGTCATAGTTACTCGTCCAAATTGCTCACCCAGTCTGCCACTTTTTCTTACTGTGGCCAGTCTGCCAGAAGCGATATGTCACTAGTTGTGTATCATAAAAGAGTCATCGTTTCTCCTCCTAGGGGTTATTCGAGATTTCTTAATCCAAACCCCTAGTAACGAGGCATTGGCTACCTTAAGAGAGTCATAGTTACTCGTCCCAATTGCTCACCCAGTCTGCCACTTTTTCTTACTGTGGCCAGTCTGCCAGAAGCGATACGTCACTAGTTGTGTATCATAAAAGAGTTATCGTTTCTCCTCCTAGGGGTTATTCGAGATTTCTTAATCCAAACCAGTAGTAACGAGGCATTGGCTACCTTAAGAGAGTCATAGTTACTCGTCCCAATTGCTCACCCACTCTGCCACTTTTTCTTACTGTGGCCAGTCTGCCAGAAGCGATTTGTCACTCGTTGTGTATCTTAAGAGTATCATCGTTACTCCCTCCATAGGTTACTTGTATTCTCTGATTCAATACCTCTCGTGACGAAACATTGGCTTTATTAATAGTGCAATACTTCTTCCTCCCAGTTGCTCACACAGTTTACTACTTTTTGTGTACTTGCCAGTCTGCCAGAAGCGATATGTCACTAGTTGTGTATCATAAAAGAGTCATCGTTTCAAGTCCTAGTGATTATTCGAGATTTCTTAATCCAAACCCCTAGTAACGAGGCATTGGCTACCTTAAGAGAGTCATAGATACTCGTCCAAATTGCTCGCCCAGTCTGCCACTTTTTCTTACTGTGGCCAGTCTGCCAGAAGCGATATGTCACTAGTTGTGTATCATAAAAGAGTCATCGTTTCTCCTCCTAGGGGTTATTCGAGATTTCTTAATCCAAACCCCTAGTAACGAGGCATTGGCTACCTTAAGAGAGTCACAGTTACTCGTCCCAATTGCTCACCCACTCTGCCACTTTTTCTTACTGTGGCCAGTCTGCCAGAAGCGATATGTCACTTGTTGTGTATCTTAGATTCATCGTTACTCCCTCCATAGGTTACTCGTATTCTCTGATTCAATACCTCTCGTGACGAAACATTGGCTTTCTTAATAGTGCCATACTTCTTTCTCCCAGTTGCTCACACAGTTTACTACTTTTTGTGTACTTGCCAGTCTGCCAGAAGCGATGTGTCACTAGTTGTGTATCATAAAAGAGTCATCGTTTCACCTCCTAGGGATTATTCGAGATTTCTTAATCCAAACCCCTAGTAACGAGGCATTGGCTACCTTAAGAGAGTCATAGTTACTCGTCCCAATTGCTCACCCACTCTGCCACTTTTTCTTACTGTGGCCAGTCTGCCAGAAGCGATATGTCACTCGTTGTGTATCTTAAGAGATTCATCGTTACTCCCTCCATAGGTTACTCGTATTCTCTGATTCAATACCTCTCGTGACGAAACATTGGCTTTCTAAATAGTGCCATACTTCTTCCTCCCAGTTGCTCACACGGTTTACTACTTTTTGTGTACTTGCCAGTCTGCCAGAAGCGATATGTCACTAGTTGTGTATCAAAAAAGAGTCATCGTTTCACCTCCTAGGGATTATTCGAGATTTCTTAATCCAAACCCCTAGTAACGAGGCATTGGCTACCTTAAGAGAGTCATAGTTACTCGTCCAAATTGCTCAGCCAGTCTGCCACTTTTTCTTACTGTGGCCAGTCTGCCAGAAGCGATATGTCACTAGTTGTGTATCATAAAAGAGTCATCGTTTCTCCTCCTAGGGGTTATTCGAAATTTCTTAATCCAAACCCCTAGTAACGAGGCATTGGCTGCCTTAAGAGAGTCATAGTTACTCGTCCCAATTGCTCACCCACTCTGCCACTTTTTCTTACTGTGGCGAGTCTGCCAGAAGCGATATGTCACTCGTTGTGTATCTCAAGAGATTCATCGTTACTCCCTCCATAGGTTACTCGTATTCTCTGATTCAATACCTCTCGTGACGAAACATTGGCTTTCTTAATAGTGCCATACTTCTTCCTCCCAGTTGCTCACACAGTTTACTACTTTTTGTGTACTTGCCAGTCCGCCAGAAGCGATATGTCACTAGTTGTGTATCATAAAAGAGTCATCGTTTCACCTCCTAGGGATTATTCGAGATTTCTTAATCCAAACCCCTAGTAACGAAGCATTGGCTGCCTTAAGAGAGTCATAGTTACTCGTCGAAATTGCTCACCCAGTCTGCCACTTTTTCTTACTGTGGCCAGTCTGCCAGAAGCGATATGTCACTAGTTGTGTATCATAAAAGAGTCATCGTTTCTCCTCCTAGGGGTTATTCGAGATTTCTTAATCCAAACCCCTAGTAACGAGGCATTGGCTACCTTAAGAGAGTCATAGTTACTCGTCCAAATTGCTCACCCAGTCTGCCACTTTTTCTTACTGTGGCCAGTCTGCCAGAAGCGATATGTCACTAGTTGTGTATCATAAAAGAGTCATCGTTTCTCCTCCTAGGGGTTATTCGAGATTTCTTAATCCAAACCCCTAGTAACGAGGCATTGGCTACCTTAAGAGAGTCATAGTTACTCGTCCCAATTGCTCACCCAGTCTGCCACTTTTTCTTACTGTGGCCAGTCTGCCAGAAGCGATATGTCACTAGTTGTGTATCATAAAAGAGTCATCGTTTCTCCTCCTAGGGGTTATTCGAGATTTCTTAATCCAAACCAGTAGTAACGAGGCATTGGCTACCTTAAGAGAGTCATAGTTACTCGTCCCAATTGCTCACCCACTCTGCCACTTTTTCTTACTGTGGCCAGTCTGCCAGAAGCGATTTGTCACTCGTTGTGTATCTTAAGAGTATCATCGTTACTCCCTCCATAGGTTACTTGTATTCTCTGATTCAATACCTCTCGTGACGAAACATTGGCTTTATTAATAGTGCAATACTTCTTCCTCCCAGTTGCTCACACAGTTTACTACTTTTTGTGTACTTGCCAGTCTGCCAGAAGCGATATGTCACTAGTTGTGTATCATAAAAGAGTCATCGTTTCAAGTCCTAGGGATTATTCGAGATTTCTTAATCCAAACCCCTAGTAACGAGGCATTGGCTACCTTAAGAGAGTCATAGATACTCGTCCAAATTGCTCACCCAGTCTGCCCCTTTTTCTTACTGTAGCCAGTCTGCCAGAAGCGATATGTCACTAGTTGTGTATCATAAAAGAGTCATCGTTTCTCCTCCTAGGGTTTATTCGAGATTTCTTAATCCAAACCCCTAGTAACGAGGCATTGGCTACCTTAAGAGAGTCACAGTTACTCGTCCCAATTGCTCACCCACTCTGCCACTTTTTCTTACTGTGGCCAGTCTGCCAGAAGCGATATGTCACTTGTTGTGTATCTTAGATTCATCGTTACTCCCTCCATAGGTTACTCGTATTCTCTGATTCAATACCTCTCGTGACGAAACATTGGCTTTCCTAATAGTGCCATACTTCTTCCTCCCAGTTGCTCACACAGTTTATTACTTTTTGTGTACTTGCCAGTCTGCCAGAAGCGATGTGTCACTAGTTGTGTATCATAAAAGAGTCATCGTTTCACCTCCTAGGGATTATTCGAGATTTCTTAATCCAAACCCCTAGCAACGAGGCATTGGCTACCTTAAGAGAGTCATAGTTACTCGTCCAAATTGCTCACCCAGTCTGCCACTTTTTCTTACTGTGGCCAGTCTGCCAGAAGCGATATGTCACTAGTTGTGTATTATAAAAGAGTCATCGTTTCTCCTCCTAGGGGTTATTCGAGATTTCTTAATCCAAACCCCTAGTAACGAGGCATTGGCTACCTTAAGAGAGTCATAGTTACTCGTCCCAATTGCTCACCCACTCTGCCACTTTTTCTTACTGTGGCCAGTCTGCCAGAAGCGATATGTCACTCATTTTAAGAGATTCATCGTTACTCCCTCCATAGGTTACTTGTATTCTCTGATTCAATACCTCTCGTGACGAAACATTGGCTTTATTAATAGTGCAATACTTCTTCCTCCCAGTTGCTCACACAGTTTACTACTTTTTGTGTACTTGCCAGTCTGCCAGAAGCGATATGTCAGTAGTTGTGTATCATAAAAGAGTCATCGTTTCAAGTCCTAGGGATTATTCGAGATTTCTTAATCCAAACCCCTAGTAACGAGGCATTGGCTACCTTAAGAGAGTCATAGATACTCGTCCAAATTGCTCGCCCAGTCTGCCACTTTTTCTTACTGTGGCCAGTCTGCCAGAAGCGATATGTCACTCGTTGTGTATCTTAAGAGATTCATCGTAACTCCCTCCATTGGTTACTCGTATTCTCTGATTCAATACCTCTCGTGACGAAACATTGGTTTTCTAAATAGTGCCATACTTCTTCCTCCCAGTTGCTCACACGGTTTACTACTTTTTGTGTACTTGCCAGTCTGCCAGAATCGATATGTCACTAGTTGTGTATCAAAAAAGAGTCATCGTTTCACCTCCTAGGGATTATTCGAGATTTCTTAATCCAAACCCCTAGTAACGAGGCATTGGCTACCTTAAGAGAGTCATAGTTACTTGTCCAAATTGCTCACCCAGTCTGCCACTTTTTCTTACTGTGGCCAGTCTGCCAGAAGCGATATGTCACTAGTTGTGTATCATAAAAGAGTCATCGTTTCTCCTCCTAGGGGTTATTCGAGATTTCTTAATCCAAACCCCTAGTAACGAGGCATTGGCTACCTTAAGAGAGTCATAGTTACTCGTCCCAATTGCTCACCCAGTCTGCCACTTTTTCTTACTGTGGCCAGTCTGCCAGAAGCGATATGTCACTAGTTGTGTATCATAAAAGAGTCATCGTTTCTCCTCCTAGGGGTTATTCGAGATTTCTTAATCCAAACCACTAGTAACGAGGCATTGGCTACCTTAAGAGAGTCATAGTTACTCGTCCCAATTGCTCACCCACTCTGCCACTTTTTCTTACGGTGGCCAGTCTGCCAGAAGCGATTTGTCACTCGTTGTGTATCTTAAGAGTATCATCGTTACTCCCTCCATAGGTTACTTGTATTCTCTGATTCTATACCTCTCGTGACGAAACATTGGCTTTATTAATAGTGCAATACTTCTTCCTCCCAGTTGCTCACACAGTTTACTACTTTTTGTGTACTTGCCAGTCTGCCAGAAGCGATATGTCACTAGTTGTGTATCATAAAAGAGTCATCGTTTCAAGTCCTAGGGATTATTCGAGATTTCTTAATCCAAACCCCTAGTAACGAGGCATTGGCTACCTTAAGAGAGTCATAGATACTCGTCCAAATTGCTCGCCCAGTCTGCCACTTTTTCTTACTGTGGCCAGTCTGCCAGAAGCGATATGTCACTCGTTGTGTATCTTAAGAGATTCATCGTTACTCCCTCCATTGGTTACTCGTATTCTCTGATTCAATACCTTTCGTGACGAAACATTGGTTTTCTAAATAGTGCCATACTTCTTCCTCCCAGTTGCTCACACGGTTTACTACTTTTTGTGTACTTGCCAGTCTGCCAGAAGCGATATGTCACTAGTTGTGTATCATAAAAGAGTCATCGTTTCTCCTCCTAGGGGTTATTCGAGATTTCTTAATCCAAACCCCTAGTAACGAGGCATTGGCTACCTTAAGAGAGTCACAGTTACTCGTCCCAATTGCTCACCCACTCTGCCACTTTTTCTTACTGTGGCCAGTCTGCCAGAAGCGATATGTCACTCGTTGTGTATCTTAAGAGATGCATCGTTACTCCCTCCATAGGTTACTTGTATTCTCTGATTCAATACCTCTCGTGACGAAACATTGGCTTTCTAAATAGTGCCATACTTCTTCCTCCCAGTTGCTCACACGGTTTACTACTTTTTGTGTACTTGCCAGTCTGCCAGAAGCGATATGTCACTAGTTGTGTATCAAAAAAGAGTCATCGTTTCACCTCCTAGGGATTATTCGAGATTTCTTAATCCAAACCCCTAGTAACGAGGCATTGGCTACCTTAAGAGAGTCATAGTTACTCGTCCAACTTGCTCACCCAGTCTGCCACTTTTTCTTACTGTGGCCAGTCTGCCAGAAGCGATATGTCACTAGTTGTGTATCATAAAAGAGTCATCGTTTCTCCTCCTAGGGGTTATTCGAGATTTCTTAATCCACACCCCTAGTAACGAGGCATTGGCTACCTTAAGAGAGTCACAGTTACTCGTCCCAATTGCTCACCCACTCTGCCACTTTTTCTTACTGTGGCCAGTCTGCCAGAAGCGATATGTCACTTGTTGTGTATCTTAGATTCATCGTTACTCCCTCCATAGGTTACTCGTATTCTCTGATTCAATACCTCTCGTGACAAAACATTGGCTTTCTTAATAGTGCCATACTTCTTCCTCCCAGTTGCTCACACAGTTTACTACTTTTTGTGTACTTATCAGTCTGCCAGAAGCGATGTGTCACTAGTTGTGTATCATAAAAGAGTCATCGTTTCACCTCCTAGGGATTATTCGAGATTTCTTAATCCAAACCCCTAGTAACGAGGCATTGGCTACCTTAAGAGAGTCATAGTTACTCGTCCAAATTGCTCACCCAGTCTGCCACTTTTTCTTACTGTGGCCAGTCTGCCAGAAGCGATATGTCACTAGTTGTGTATCATAAAAGAGTCATCGTTTCTCCTCCTAGGGGTTATTCGAGATTTCTTAATCCACACCCCTAGTAACGAGGCATTGGCTACCTTAAGAGAGTCACAGTTACTCGTCCCAATTGCTCACCCACTCTGCCACTCTTTCTTACTGTGGCCAGTCTGCCAGAAGCGATATGTCACTCATTTTAAGAGATTCATCGTTACTCCTTCCATAGGTTACTGGTATTCTCTGATTCAATACCTTCGTGACGAAAAAGTCGCTATCTTAAAAGTGCAATACTTCTTCCTCCCAGTTGCTCACACAGTCTACTACATTTTGTGTAGTTTTTGTCTGCCAGAAACTATAATTCACTAGTTGTGTATCATAAAAGAGTCAACGTTTCTCCTCCTAGGGGTTATTCGAGATTTCTTAATCCAAACCCCTAGTAACGAGGCATTGGCTACCTTAAGAGAGTCATAGTTACTCGTCCCAATTGCTCACCCACTCTGCCACTTTTTCTTACTGTGGCCAGTCTGCCAGAAGCGATATGTCACTCGTTGTGTATCTTAAGAGATTCATCGTTACTCCCTCCATAGGTTACTCGTATTCTCTGATTCAATACCTCTCGTGACGAAACATTGGCTTTCTAAATAGTGCCATACTTCTTCCTCCCAGTTGCTCACACGGTTTACTACTTTTTATGTACTTGCCAGTCTGCCAGAAGCGATATGTCACTAGTTGTGTATCAAAAAAGAGTCATCATTTCACCTCCTAGGGATTATTCGAGATTTCTTAATCCAAACCCCTAGTAACGAGGCATTGGCTACCTTAAGAGAGTCATAGTTACTCTTCCAAATTGCTCACCCAGTCTGCCACTTTTTCTTACTGTGGCCCGTCTGCCAGAAGCGATATGTCACTAGTTGTGTATCATAAAAGAGTCATCGTTTCTCCTCCTAGGGGTTATTCGAGATTTCTTAATCCAAACCCCTAGTAACGAGGCATTGGCTACCTTAAGAGAGTCATAGTTACTCGTTCCAATTGCTCACCCTGTCTGCCACTTTTTCTTACTGTGGCCAGTCTGCTAGAAGCGATATGTCACTAGTTGTGTATCATAAAAGAGTCATCGTTTCTCCTCCTAGGGGTTATTCGAGATTTCTTAATCCAAACCACTAGTAACGAGGCATTGGCTACCTTAAGAGAGTCATAGTTACTCGTCCCAATTGCTCACCCACTCTGCCACTTTTTCTTACTGTGGCCAGTCTGCCAGAAGCGATATGTCACTTGTTGTGTATCTTAGATTCATCGTTACTCCCTCCATAGGTTACTCGTATTCTCTGATTCAATACCTCTCGTGACGAAACATTGGCTTTCTTAATAGTGCCATACTTCTTCCTCCCAGTTGCTCACACAGTTTACTACTTTTTGTGTACTTGCCAGTCTGCCAGAAGCGATGTGTCACTAGTTGTGTATCATAAAAGAGTCATCGTTTCACCTCCCAGGGATTATTCGAGATTTCTTAATCCAAACCCCTAGTAACGAGGCATTGGCTACCTTAAGAGAGTCATAGTTACTCGTCCCAATTGCTCACCCACTCTGCCACTTTTTCTTACTGTGGCCAGTCTGCCAGAAGCGATTTGTCACTCGCTGTGTATCTTAAGAGTATCATCGTTACTCCCTCCATAGGTTACTTGTATTCTCTGATTCAATACCTCTCGTGACGAAACATTGGCCTTATTAATAGTGCAATACTTCTTCCTCCCAGTTGCTCACACAGTTTACTACTTTTTGTGTACTTGCCAGTCTGCCAGAAGCGATATGTCACTAGTTGTGTATCATAAAAGAGTCATCGTTTCAAGTCCTAGGGATTATTCGAGATTTCTTAATCCAAACCCCTAGTAACGAGGCATTGGCTACCTTAAGAGAGTCATAGTTACTCGTCCCAATTGCTCACCCAGTCTGCCACTTTTTCTTACTGTGGCCAGTCTGCCAGAAGCGATATGTCACTAGTTGTGTATCATAAAAGAGTCATCGTTTCTCCTCCTAGGGGTTATTCGAGATTTCTTAATCCAAACCACTAGTAACGAGGCATTGGCTACCTTAAGAGAGTCATAGTTACTCGTCCCAATTGCTCACCCACTCTGCCACTTTTTCTTACGGTGGCCAGTCTGCCAGAAGCGATTTGTCACTCGTTGTGTATCTTAAGAGTATCATCGTTACTCCCTCCATAGGTTACTTGTATTCTCTGATTCTATACCTCTCGTGACGAAACATTGGCTTTATTAATAGTGCAATACTTCTTCCTCCCAGTTGCTCACACAGTTTACTACTTTTTGTGTACTTGCCAGTCTGCCAGAAGCGATATGTCACTAGTTGTGTATCATAAAAGAGTCATCGTTTCAAGTCCTAGGGATTATTCGAGATTTCTTAATGCAAACCCCTAGTAACGAGGCATTGGCTACCTTAAGAGAGTCATAGATACTCGTCCAAATTGCTCGCCCAGTCTGCCACTTTTTCTTACTGTGGCCAGTCTGCCAGAAGCGATATGTCACTCGTTGTGTATCTTAAGAGATTCATCGTTACTCCCTCCATTGGTTACTCGTATTCTCTGATTCAATACCTTTCGTGACGAAACATTGGTTTTCTAAATAGTGCCATACTTCTTCCTCCCAGTTGCTCACACGGTTTACTACTTTTTGTGTACTTGCCAGTCTGCCAGAAGCGATATGTCACTAGTTGTGTATCATAAAAGAGTCATCGTTTCTCCTCCTAGGGGTTATTCGAGATTTCTTAATCCAAACCCCTAGTAACGAGGCATTGGCTACCTTAAGAGAGTCACAGTTACTCGTCCCAATTGCTCACCCACTCTGCCACTTTTTCTTACTGTGGCCAGTCTGCCAGAAGCGATATGTCACTCGTTGTGTATCTTAAGAGATGCATCGTTACTCCCTCCATAGGTTACTTGTATTCTCTGATTCAATACCTCTCGTGACGAAACATTGGCTTTCTAAATAGTGCCATACTTCTTCCTCCCAGTTGCTCACACGGTTTACTACTTTTTGTGTACTTGCCAGTCTGCCAGAAGCGATATGTCACTAGTTGTGTATCAAAAAAGAGTCATCGTTTCACCTCCTAGGGATTATTCGAGATTTCTTAATCCAAACCCCTAGTAACGAGGCATTGGCTACCTTAAGAGAGTCATAGTTACTCGTCCAACTTGCTCACCCAGTCTGCCACTTTTTCTTACTGTGGCCAGTCTGCCAGAAGCGATATGTCACTAGTTGTGTATCATAAAAGAGTCATCGTTTCTCCTCCTAGGGGTTATTCGAGATTTCTTAATCCACACCCCTAGTAACGAGGCATTGGCTACCTTAAGAGAGTCACAGTTACTCGTCCCAATTGCTCACCCACTCTGCCACTTTTTCTTACTGTGGCCAGTCTGCCAGAAGCGATATGTCACTTGTTGTGTATCTTAGATTCATCGTTACTCCCTCCATAGGTTACTCGTATTCTCTGATTCAATACCTCTCGTGACAAAACATTGGCTTTCTTAATAGTGCCATACTTCTTCCTCCCAGTTGCTCACACAGTTTACTACTTTTTGTGTACTTATCAGTCTGCCAGAAGCGATGTGTCACTAGTTGTGTATCATAAAAGAGTCATCGTTTCACCTCCTAGGGATTATTCGAGATTTCTTAATCCAAACCCCTAGTAACGAGGCATTGGCTACCTTAAGAGAGTCATAGTTACTCGTCCAAATTGCTCACCCAGTCTGCCACTTTTTCTTACTGTGGCCAGTCTGCCAGAAGCGATATGTCACTAGTTGTGTATCATAAAAGAGTCATCGTTTCTCCTCCTAGGGGTTATTCGAGATTTCTTAATCCACACCCCTAGTAACGAGGCATTGGCTACCTTAAGAGAGTCACAGTTACTCGTCCCAATTGCTCACCCACTCTGCCACTCTTTCTTACTGTGGCCAGTCTGCCAGAAGCGATATGTCACTCATTTTAAGAGATTCATCGTTACTCCTTCCATAGGTTACTGGTATTCTCTGATTCAATACCTTCGTGACGAAAAAGTCGCTATCTTAAAAGTGCAATACTTCTTCCTCCCAGTTGCTCACACAGTCTACTACATTTTGTGTAGTTTTTGTCTGCCAGAAACTATAATTCACTAGTTGTGTATCATAAAAGAGTCAACGTTTCTCCTCCTAGGGGTTATTCGAGATTTCTTAATCCAAACCCCTAGTAACGAGGCATTGGCTACCTTAAGAGAGTCATAGTTACTCGTCCCAATTGCTCACCCACTCTGCCACTTTTTCTTACTGTGGCCAGTCTGCCAGAAGCGATATGTCACTCGTTGTGTATCTTAAGAGATTCATCGTTACTCCCTCCATAGGTTACTCGTATTCTCTGATTCAATACCTCTCGTGACGAAACATTGGCTTTCTAAATAGTGCCATACTTCTTCCTCCCAGTTGCTCACACGGTTTACTACTTTTTATGTACTTGCCAGTCTGCCAGAAGCGATATGTCACTAGTTGTGTATCAAAAAAGAGTCATCATTTCACCTCCTAGGGATTATTCGAGATTTCTTAATCCAAACCCCTAGTAACGAGGCATTGGCTACCTTAAGAGAGTCATAGTTACTCTTCCAAATTGCTCACCCAGTCTGCCACTTTTTCTTACTGTGGCCCGTCTGCCAGAAGCGATATGTCACTAGTTGTGTATCATAAAAGAGTCATCGTTTCTCCTCCTAGGGGTTATTCGAGATTTCTTAATCCAAACCCCTAGTAACGAGGCATTGGCTACCTTAAGAGAGTCATAGTTACTCGTTCCAATTGCTCACCCTGTCTGCCACTTTTTCTTACTGTGGCCAGTCTGCTAGAAGCGATATGTCACTAGTTGTGTATCATAAAAGAGTCATCGTTTCTCCTCCTAGGGGTTATTCGAGATTTCTTAATCCAAACCACTAGTAACGAGGCATTGGCTACCTTAAGAGAGTCATAGTTACTCGTCCCAATTGCTCACCCACTCTGCCACTTTTTCTTACTGTGGCCAGTCTGCCAGAAGCGATATGTCACTTGTTGTGTATCTTAGATTCATCGTTACTCCCTCCATAGGTTACTCGTATTCTCTGATTCAATACCTCTCGTGACGAAACATTGGCTTTCTTAATAGTGCCATACTTCTTCCTCCCAGTTGCTCACACAGTTTACTACTTTTTGTGTACTTGCCAGTCTGCCAGAAGCGATGTGTCACTAGTTGTGTATCATAAAAGAGTCATCGTTTCACCTCCCAGGGATTATTCGAGATTTCTTAATCCAAACCCCTAGTAACGAGGCATTGGCTACCTTAAGAGAGTCATAGTTACTCGTCCCAATTGCTCACCCACTCTGCCACTTTTTCTTACTGTGGCCAGTCTGCCAGAAGCGATTTGTCACTCGCTGTGTATCTTAAGAGTATCATCGTTACTCCCTCCATAGGTTACTTGTATTCTCTGATTCAATACCTCTCGTGACGAAACATTGGCCTTATTAATAGTGCAATACTTCTTCCTCCCAGTTGCTCACACAGTTTACTACTTTTTGTGTACTTGCCAGTCTGCCAGAAGCGATATGTCACTAGTTGTGTATCATAAAAGAGTCATCGTTTCAAGTCCTAGGGATTATTCGAGATTTCTTAATCCAAACCCCTAGTAACGAGGCATTGGCTACCTTAAGAGAGTGATAGATACTCGTCCAAATTGCTCACCCAGTCTGCCACTTTTTCTTACTGTGGCCAGTCTGCCAGAAGCGATATGTCACTAGTTGTGTATCATAAAAGAGTCATCGTTTCTCCTCCTAGGGGTTATTCGAGATTTCTTAATCCAAACCCCTAGTAACGAGGCATTGGCTACCTTAAGAGTGTCACAGTTACTCGTCCCAATTGCTCACCCACTCTGCCACTTTTTCTTACTGTGGCCAGTCTGCCAGAAGCGATATGTCACTTGTTGTGTATCTTAGATTCATCGTTACTCCCTCCATAGGTTACTCGTATTCTCTGATTCAATACCTCTCGTGACGAAACATTGGCTTTCTTAATAGTGCCATACTTCTTCCTCCCAGTTGCTCACACAGTTTACTACTTTTTGTGTACTTGCCAGTCTGCCAGAAGCGTTGTGTCACTTGTTGTGTATCATAAAAGAGTCATCGTTTCTCCTCCTAGGGGTTATTCGAGATTTCTTAATCCAAACCCCTAGTAACGAGGCATTGGCTACCTTAAGAGAGTCACAGTTACTCGTCCCAATTGCTCACACACTCTGCCACTTTTTCTTACTGTGGCCAGTCTGCCAGAAGCGATATGTCACTTAAGTGTATCTTAGATTCATCGTTACTCCCTCCATAGGTTACTCGTATTCTCTGATTCAATACCTCTCGTGACGAAACATTGGCTTTCTTAATAGTGCCATACTTCTTCCTCCCAGTTGCTCACACAGTTTACTACTTTTTGTGTACTTGCCAGTCTGCCAGAAGCGTTGTGTCACTTGTTGTGTATCATAAAAGAGTCATCGTTTCACCTCCTAGGGATTATTCGAGATTTCTTAATCCAAACCCCTAGTAACGAGGCATTGGCTACCTTAAGAGAGTCATAGATACTCGTCCAAATTGCTCGCCCAGTCTGCCACCTTTTCTTACTGTGGCCAGTCTGCCAGAAGCGATATGTCACTCGTTGTGTATCTTAAGAGATTCATCGTTACTCCCTCCATTGGTTACTCGTATTCTCTGATTCAATACCTCTCGTGACGAAACATTGGTTTTCTAAATAGTGCCATACTTCTTCCTCCCAGTTGCTCACACGGTTTACTACTTTTTGTGTACTTGCCAGTCTGCCAGAAGCGATATGTCACTAGTTGTGTATCAAAAAAGAGTCATCGTTTCACCTCCTAGGGATTATTCGAGATTTCTTAATCCAAACCCCTAGTAACGAGGCATTGGCTACCTTAAGAGAGTCATAGTTACTCGTCCAAATTGCTCACCCAGTCTGCCACTTTTTCTTACTGTGGCCAGTCTGCCAGAAGCGATATGTCACTAGTTGTGTATCATAAAAGAGTCATCGTTTCTCCTCCTAGGGGTTATTCGAGATTTCTTAATCCAAACCCCTAGTAACGAGGCATTGGCTACCTTAAGAGAGTCATAGTTACTCGTCCCAATTGCTCACCCAGTCTGCCACTTTTTCTTACTGTGGCCAGTCTGCCAGAAGCGATATGTCACTAGTTGTGTATCATAAAAGAGTCATCGTTTCTCCTCCTAGGGGTTATTCGAGATTTCTCAATCCAAACCAGTAGTAACGAGGCATTGGCTACCTTAAGAGAGTCATAGTTACTCGTCCCAATTGCTCATCCACTCTGCCACTTTTTCTTACTGTGGCCAGTCTGCCAGAAGCGATTTGTCACTCGTTGTGTATCTTAAGAGTATCATCGTTACTCCCTCCATAGGTTACTTGTATTCTCTCATTCAATACCTCTCGTGACGAAACATTGGCTTTATTAATAGTGCAATACTTCTTCCTCCCAGTTGCTCACACAGTTTACTACTTTTTGTGTACTTGCCAGTCTGCCAGAAGCGATATGTCACTAGTTGTGTATCATAAAAGAGTCATCGTTTCAAGTCCTAGGGATTATTCGAGATTTCTTAATCCAAACCCCTAGTAACGAGGCATTGGCTACCTTAAGAGAGTCATAGATACTCGTCCAAATTGCTCACCCAGTCTGCCACTTTTTCTTACTGTGGCCAGTCTGCCAGAAGCGATATGTCACTAGTTGTGTATCATAAAAGAGTCATCGTTTCTCCTCCTAGGGGTTATTCGAGATTTCTTAATCCAAACCCCTAGTAACGAGGCATTGGCTACCTTAAGAGAGTCACAGTTACTCGTCCCAATTGCTCACCCACTCTGCCACTTTTTCTTACTGTGGCCAGTCTGCCAGAAGCGATATGTCACTTGTTGTGTATCTTAGATTCATCGTTACTCCCTCCATAGGTTACTCGTATTCTCTGATTCAATACCTCTCGTGACGAAACATTGGCTTTCTTAATAGTGCCATACTTCTTCCTCCCAGTTGCTCACACAGTTTACTACTTTTTGTGTACTTGCCAGTCTGCCAGAAGCGATGTGTCACTAGTTGTGTATCATAAAAGAGTCATCGTTTCACCTCCTAGGGATTATTCGAGATTTCTTAATCCAAACCCCTAGTAACGAGGCATTGGCTACCTTAAGAGAGTCATAGTTACTCGTCCCAATTGCTCACCCACTCTGCCACTTTTTCTTACTGTGGCCAGTCTGCCAGAAGCGATATGTCACTCGTTGTGTATCTTAAGAGATTCATCGTTACTCCCTCCATAGGTTACTCGTATTCTCCGATTCAATACCTCTCGTGACGAAACAATGGCTTTCTAAATAGTGCCATACTTCTTCCTCCCAGTTGCTCACACGGTTTACTACTTTTTGTGTACTTGCCAATCTGCCAGAAGCGATATGTCACTAGTTGTGTATCAAAAAAGAGTCATCGTTTCACCTCCTAGGGATTATTCGAGATTTCTTAATCCAAACCCCTAGTAACGAGGCATTGGCTACCTTAAGAGAGTCATAGTTACTCGTCCAAATTGCTCACCCAGTCTGCCACTTTTTCTTACTGTGGCCAGTCTGCCAGAAGCGATATGTCACTAGTTGTGTATCATAAAAGAGTCATCGTTTCTCCTCCTAGGGGTTATTCGAGATTTCTTAATCCAAACCCCTAGTAACGAGGCATTGGCTACCTTAAGAGAGTCACAGTTACTCGTCCCAATTGCTCACCCACTCTGCCACTTTTTCTTACTGAGGCCAGTCTGCCAGAAGCGATATGTCACTTGTTGTGTATCTTAGATTCATCGTTACTCCCTCCATAGGTTACTCGTATTCTCTGATTCAATACCTCTCGTGACGAAACATTGGCTTTCTTAATAGTGCCATACTTCTTCCTCCCAGTTGCTCACACAGTTTACTAGTTTTTGTGTACTTGCCAGTCTGCCAGAAGCGATATGTCACTAGTTGTGTATCATAAAAGAGTCATCGTTTTACCTCCTAGGGATTATTCGAGATTTCTTAATCCAAACCCCTAGTAACGAGGCATTGACTACCTTAAGAGAGTCATAGTTACTCGTCCCAATTGCTCACCCACTCTGCCACTTTTTCTTACTGTGGCCAGTCTGCCAGAAGCGATATGTCACTCGTTGTGTATCTTAAGAGAATCATCGTTACTCCCTCCATAGGTTACTCGTATTCTCTGATTCAATACCTCTCGTGACGAAACATTGGCTTTCTTAATAGTGCCATACTTCTTCCTCCCAGTTGCTCACACAGTTTACTACTTTTTGTGTACTTGCCAGTCTGCCAGAAGCGATGTGTCACTAGTTGTGTATCATAAAAGAGTCATCGTTTCACCTCCTAGGGATTATTCGAGATTTCTTAATCCAAACCCCTAGTAACGAGGCATTGGCTACCTTAAGAGAGTCATAGTTACTCGTCCAAATTGCTCACCCAGTCTGCCACTTTTTCTTACTGTGGCCAGTCTGCCAGAAGCGATATGTCACTAGTTGTGTATCATAAAAGAGTCATCGTTTCTCCTCCTAGGGGTTATTCGAGATTTCTTAATCCAAACCCCTAGTAACGAGGCATTGGCTACCTTAAGAGAGTCATAGTTACTCGTCCCAATTGCTCACCCACTCTGCCACTTTTTCTTACTGTGGCCAGTCTGCCAGAAGCGATTTGTCACTCGTTGTGTATCTTAAGAGTATCATCGTTACTCCCTCCATAGGTTACTTGTATTCTCTCATTCAATACCTCTCGTGACGAAACATTGGCTTTATTAATAGTGCAATACTTCTTCCTCCCAGTTGCTCACACAGTTTACTACTTTTTGTGTACTTGCCAGTCTGCCAGAAGCGATATGTCACTAGTTGTGTATCATAAAAGAGTCATCGTTTCAAGTCCTAGGGATTATTCGAGATTTCTTAATCCAAACCCCTAGTAACGAGGCATTGGCTACCTTAAGAGAGTCATAGATACTCGTCCAAATTGCTCACCCAGTCTGCCACTTTTTCTTACTGTGGCCAGTCTGCCAGAAGCGATATGTCACTAGTTGTGTATCATAAAAGAGTCATCGTTTCTCCTCCTAGGGGTTATTCGAGATTTCTTAATCCAAACCCCTAGTAACGAGGCATTGGCTACCTTAAGAGAGTCACAGTTACTCGTCCCAATTGCTCACCCACTCTGCCACTTTTTCTTACTGTGGCCAGTCTGCCAGAAGCGATATGTCACTTGTTGTGTATCTTAGATTCATCGTTACTCCCTCCATGGGTTACTCGTATTCTCTGATTCAATACCTCTCGTGACGAAACATTGGCTTTCTTAATAGTGCCATACTTCTTCCTCCCAGTTGCTCACACAGTTTACTACTTTTTGTGTACTTGCCAGTCTGCCAGAAGCGATGTGTCACTAGTTGTGTATCATAAAAGAGTCATCGTTTCACCTCCTAGGGATTTTTCGAGATTTCTTAATCCAAACCCCTAGTAACGAGGCATTGGCTACCTTAAGAGAGTCATAGTTACTCGTCCCAATTGCTCACCCACTCTGCCACTTTTTCTTACTGTGGCCAGTCTGCCAGAAGCGATATGTCACTCGTTGTGTATCTTAAGAGATTCATCGTTACTCCCTCCATAGGTTACTCGTATTCTCCGATTCAATACCTCTCGTGACGAAACAATGGCTTTCTAAATAGTGCCATACTTCTTCCTCCCAGTTGCTCACACGGTTTACTACTTTTTGTGTACTTGCCAATCTGCCAGAAGCGATATGTCACTAGTTGTGTATCAAAAAAGAGTCATCGTTTCACCTCCTAGGGATTATTCGAGATTTCTTAATCCAAACCCCTAGTAACGAGGCATTGGCTACCTTAAGAGAGTCATAGTTACTCGTCCAAATTGCTCACCCAGTCTGCCACTTTTTCTTACTGTGGCCAGTCTGCCAGAAGCGATATGTCACTAGTTGTGTATCATAAAAGAGTCATCGTTTCTCCTCCTAGGGGTTATTCGAGATTTCTTAATCCAAACCCCTAGTAACGAGGCATTGGCTACCTTAAGAGAGTCACAGTTACTCGTCCCAATTGCTCACCCACTCTGCCACTTTTTCTTACTGAGGCCAGTCTGCCAGAAGCGATATGTCACTTGTTGTGTATCTTAGATTCATCGTTACTCCCTCCATAGGTTACTCGTATTCTCTGATTCAATACCTCTCGTGAGGAAACATTGGCTTTCTTAATAGTGCCATACTTCTTCCTCCCAGTTGCTCACACAGTTTACTAGTTTTTGTGTACTTGCCAGTCTGCCAGAAGCGATATGTCACTAGTTGTGTATCATAAAAGAGTCATCGTTTTACCTCCTAGGGATTATTCGAGATTTCTTAATCCAAACCCCTAGTAACGAGGCATTGACTACCTTAAGAGAGTCATAGTTACTCGTCCCAATTGCTCACCCACTCTGCCACTTTTTCTTACTGTGGCCAGTCTGCCAGAAGCGATATGTCACTCGTTGTGTATCTTAAGAGAATCATCGTTACTCCCTCCATAGGTTACTCGTATTCTCTGATTCAATACCTCTCGTGACGAAACATTGGCTTTCTTAATAGTGCCATACTTCTTCCTCCCAGTTGCTCACACAGTTTACTACTTTTTGTGTACTTGCCAGTCTGCCAGAAGCGATGTGTCACTAGTTGTGTATCATAAAAGAGTCATCGTTTCACCTCCTAGGGATTATTCGAGATTTCTTAATCCAAACCCCTAGTAACGAGGCATTGGCTACCTTAAGAGAGTCATAGTTACTCGTCCAAATTGCTCACCCAGTCTGCCACTTTTTCTTACTGTGGCCAGTCTGCCAGAAGCGATATGTCACTAGTTGTGTATCATAAAAGAGTCATCGTTTCTCCTCCTAGGGGTTATTCGAGATTTCTTAATCCAAACCCCTAGTAACGAGGCATTGGCTACCTTAAGAGAGTCATAGTTACTCGTCCCAATTGCTCACCCACTCTGCCACTTTTTCTTACTGTGGCCAGTCTGCCAGAAGCGATTTGTCACTCGTTGTGTATCTTAAGAGTATCATCGTTACTCCCTCCATAGGTTACTTGTATTCTCTCATTCAATACCTCTCGTGACGAAACATTGGCTTTATTAATAGTGCAATACTTCTTCCTCCCAGTTGCTCACACAGTTTACTACTTTTTGTGTACTTGCCAGTCTGCCAGAAGCGATATGTCACTAGTTGTGTATCATAAAAGAGTCATCGTTTCAAGTCCTAGGGATTATTCGAGATTTCTTAATCCAAACCCCTAGTAACGAGGCATTGGCTACCTTAAGAGAGTCATAGATACTCGTCCAAATTGCTCACCCAGTCTGCCACTTTTTCTTACTGTGGCCAGTCTGCCAGAAGCGATATGTCACTAGTTGTGTATCATAAAAGAGTCATCGTTTCTCCTCCTAGGGGTTATTCGAGATTTCTTAATCCAAACCCCTAGTAACGAGGCATTGGCTACCTTAAGAGAGTCACAGTTACTCGTCCCAATTGCTCACCCACTCTGCCACTTTTTCTTACTGTGGCCAGTCTGCCAGAAGCGATATGTCACTTGTTGTGTATCTTAGATTCATCGTTACTCCCTCCATAGGTTACTCGTATTCTCTGATTCAATACCTCTCGTGACGAAACATTGGCTTTCTTAATAGTGCCATACTTCTTCCTCCCAGTTGCTCACACAGTTTACTACTTTTTGTGTACTTGCCAGTCTGCCAGAAGCGATGTGTCACTAGTTGTGTATCATAAAAGAGTCATCGTTTCACCTCCTAGGGATTATTCGAGATTTCTTAATCCAAACCCCTAGTAACGAGGCATTGGCTACCTTAAGAGAGTCATAGTTACTCGTCCCAATTGCTCACCCACTCTGCCACTTTTTCTTACTGTGGCCAGTCTGCCAGAAGCGATATGTCACTCGTTGTGTATCTTAAGAGATTCATCGTTACTCCCTCCATAGGTTACTCGTATTCTCCGATTCAATACCTCTCGTGACGAAACAATGGCTTTCTAAATAGTGCCATACTTCTTCCTCCCAGTTGCTCACACGGTTTACTACTTTTTGTGTACTTGCCAATCTGCCAGAAGCGATATGTCACTAGTTGTGTATCAAAAAAGAGTCATCGTTTCACCTCCTAGGGATTATTCGAGATTTCTTAATCCAAACCCCTAGTAACGAGGCATTGGCTACCTTAAGAGAGTCATAGTTACTCGTCCAAATTGCTCACCCAGTCTGCCACTTTTTCTTACTGTGGCCAGTCTGCCAGAAGCGATATGTCACTAGTTGTGTATCATAAAAGAGTCATCGTTTCTCCTCCTAGGGGTTATTCGAGATTTCTTAATCCAAACCCCTAGTAACGAGGCATTGGCTACCTTAAGAGAGTCACAGTTACTCGTCCCAATTGCTCACCCACTCTGCCACTTTTTCTTACTGAGGCCAGTCTGCCAGAAGCGATATGTCACTTGTTGTGTATCTTAGATTCATCGTTACTCCCTCCATAGGTTACTCGTATTCTCTGATTCAATACCTCTCGTGACGAAACATTGGCTTTCTTAATAGTGCCATACTTCTTCCTCCCAGTTGCTCACACAGTTTACTAGTTTTTGTGTACTTGCCAGTCTGCCAGAAGCGATATGTCACTAGTTGTGTATCATAAAAGAGTCATCGTTTTACCTCCTAGGGATTATTCGAGATTTCTTAATCCAAACCCCTAGTAACGAGGCATTGACTACCTTAAGAGAGTCATAGTTACTCGTCCCAATTGCTCACCCACTCTGCCACTTTTTCTTACTGTGGCCAGTCTGCCAGAAGCGATATGTCACTCGTTGTGTATCTTAAGAGAATCATCGTTACTCCCTCCATAGGTTACTCGTATTCTCTGATTCAATACCTCTCGTGACGAAACATTGGCTTTCTTAATAGTGCCATACTTCTTCCTCCCAGTTGCTCACACAGTTTACTACTTTTTGTGTACTTGCCAGTCTGCCAGAAGCGATGTGTCACTAATTGTGTATCATAAAAGAGTCATCGTTTCACCTCCTAGGGATTATTCGAGATTTCTTAATCCAAACCCCTAGTAACGAGGCATTGGCTACCTTAAGAGAGTCATAGTTACTCGTCCAAATTGCTCACCCAGTCTGCCACTTTTTCTTACTGTGGCCAGTCTGCCAGAAGCGATATGTCACTAGTTGTGTATCATAAAAGAGTCATCGTTTCTCCTCCTAGGGGTTATTCGAGATTTCTTAATCCAAACCCCTAGTAACGAGGCATTGGCTACCTTAAGAGAGTCATAGTTACTCGTCCCAGTTGCTCACCCACTCTGCCACTTTTTCTTACTGTGGCCAGTCTGCCAGAAGCGATTTGTCACTCGTTGTGTATCTTAAGAGTATCATCGTTACTCCCTCCATAGGTTACTTGTATTCTCTCATTCAATACCTCTCGTGACGAAACATTGGCTTTATTAATAGTGCAATACTTCTTCCTCCCAGTTGCTCACACAGTTTACTACTTTTTGTGTACTTGCCAGTCTGCCAGAAGCGATATGTCACTAGTTGTGTATCATAAAAGAGTCATCGTTTCAAGTCCTAGGGATTATTCGAGATTTCTTAATCCAAACCCCTAGTAACGAGGCATTGGCTACCTTAAGAGAGTCATAGATACTCGTCCAAATTGCTCACCCAGTCTGCCACTTTTTCTTACTGTGGCCAGTCTGCCAGAAGCGATATGTCACTAGTTGTGTATCATAAAAGAGTCATCGTTTCTCCTCCTAGGGGTTATTCGAGATTTCTTAATCCAAACCCCTAGTAACGAGGCATTGGCTACCTTAAGAGAGTCACAGTTACTCGTCCCAATTGCTCACCCACTCTGCCACTTTTTCTTACTGTGGCCAGTCTGCCAGAAGCGATATGTCACTTGTTGTGTATCTTAGATTCATCGTTACTCCCTCCATAGGTTACTCGTATTCTCTGATTCAATACCTCTCGTGACGAAACATTGGCTTTCTTAATAGTGCCATACTTCTTCCTCCCAGTTGCTCACACAGTTTACTACTTTTTGTGTACTTGCCAGTCTGCCAGAAGCGATGTGTCACTAGTTGTGTATCATAAAAGAGTCATCGTTTCACCTCCTAGGGATTATTCGAGATTTCTTAATCCAAACCCCTAGTAACGAGGCATTGGCTACCTTAAGAGAGTCATAGTTACTCGTCCCAATTGCTCACCCACTCTGCCACTTTTTCTTACTGTGGCCAGTCTGCCAGAAGCGATATGTCACTCGTTGTGTATCTTAAGAGATTCATCGTTACTCCCTCCATAGGTTACTCGTATTCTCCGATTCAATACCTCTCGTGACGAAACAATGGCTTTCTAAATAGTGCCATACTTCTTCCTCCCAGTTGCTCACACGGTTTACTACTTTTTGTGTACTTGCCAATCTGCCAGAAGCGATATGTCACTAGTTGTGTATCAAAAAAGAGTCATCGTTTCACCTCCTAGGGATTATTCGAGATTTCTTAATCCAAACCCCTAGTAACGAGGCATTGGCTACCTTAAGAGAGTCATAGTTACTCGTCCAAATTGCTCACCCAGTCTGCCACTTTTTCTTACTGTGGCCAGTCTGCCAGAAGCGATATGTCACTAGTTGTGTATCATAAAAGAGTCATCGTTTCTCCTCCTAGGGGTTATTCGAGATTTCTTAATCCAAACCCCTAGTAACGAGGCATTGGCTACCTTAAGAGAGTCACAGTTACTCGTCCCAATTGCTCACCCACTCTGCCACTTTTTCTTACTGAGGCCAGTCTGCCAGAAGCGATATGTCACTTGTTGTGTATCTTAGATTCATCGTTACTCCCTCCATAGGTTACTCGTATTCTCTGATTCAATACCTCTCGTGACGAAACATTGGCTTTCTTAATAGTGCCATACTTCTTCCTCCCAGTTGCTCACACAGTTTACTAGTTTTTGTGTACTTGCCAGTCTGCCAGAAGCGATATGTCACTAGTTGTGTATCATAAAAGAGTCATCGTTTTACCTCCTAGGGATTATTCGAGATTTCTTAATCCAAACCCCTAGTAACGAGGCATTGACTACCTTAAGAGAGTCATAGTTACTCGTCCCAATTGCTCACCCACTCTGCCACTTTTTCTTACTGTGGCCAGTCTGCCAGAAGCGATATGTCACTCGTTGTGTATCTTAAGAGAATCATCGTTACTCCCTCCATAGGTTACTCGTATTCTCTGATTCAATACCTCTCGTGACGAAACATTGGCTTTCTTAATAGTGCCATACTTCTTCCTCCCAGTTGCTCACACAGTTTACTACTTTTTGTGTACTTGCCAGTCTGCCAGAAGCGATGTGTCACTAGTTGTGTATCATAAAAGAGTCATCGTTTCACCTCCTAGGGATTATTCGAGATTTCTTAATCCAAACCCCTAGTAACGAGGCATTGGCTACCTTAAGAGAGTCATAGTTACTCGTCCAAATTGCTCACCCAGTCTGCCACTTTTTCTTACTGTGGCCAGTCTGCCAGAAGCGATATGTCACTAGTTGTGTATCATAAAAGAGTCATCGTTTCTCCTCCTAGGGGTTATTCGAGATTTCTTAATCCAAACCCCTAGTAACGAGGCATTGGCTACCTTAAGAGAGTCATAGTTACTCGTCCCAATTGCTCACCCACTCTGCCACTTTTTCTTACTGTGGCCAGTCTGCCAGAAGCGATATGTCACTCATCTTAAGAGATTCATCGTTACTCCTTCCATAGGTTACTGGTATTCTCTGATTCAATACCTTCGTGACGAAAAAGTCGCTATCTTAAAAGTGCAATACTTCTTCCTCCCAGTTGCTCACACAGTCTACTACTTTTTGTGTAGTTTTTGTCTGCCAGAAACTATAATTCACTAGTTGTGTATCATAAAAGAGTCAACGTTTCTCCTCCTAGGGGTTATTCGAGATTTCTTAATCCAAACCCCTAGTAACGAGGCATTGGCTGCCTTAAGAGTCATAGTTACTCGTCCCAATTGCTCACCCACTCTGCCACATTTTCTTACTGTGGCCAGTCTGCCAGAAGCGATATGTCACTCGTTGTGTATCTTAAGAGATTCATCGTTACTCCCTCCATAGGTTACTCGTATTCTCTGATTCAATACCTCTCGTGACGAAACATTGGCTTTCTAAATAGTGCCATACTTCTTCCTCC
Organism: Schistocerca gregaria; assembly: GCF_023897955.1. Classification (NCBI taxonomy): domain Eukaryota; kingdom Metazoa; phylum Arthropoda; class Insecta; order Orthoptera; family Acrididae; genus Schistocerca; species Schistocerca gregaria. The sequence continues at coordinate 29,723,027 of NC_064926.1, forward strand.
CAGTTGCTCAAACGGTTTACTACTTTTTGTGTACTTGCCAGTCTGCCAGAAGCGATATGTCACTAGTTGTGTATCAAAAAAGAGTCATCGTTTCACCTCCTAGGGATTATTCGAGATTTCTTAATCCAAACCCCTAGTAACGAGGCATTGGCTACCTTAAGAGAGTCATAGTTACTCGTCCAAATTGCTCACCCAGTCTGCCACTTTTTCTAACTGTGGCCAGTCTGCCAGAAGCGATATGTCACTAGTTGTGTATCATAAAAGAGTCATCGTTTCTCCTCCTAGGGGTTATTCGAGATTTCTTAATCCAAACCCCTAGTAACGAGGCATTGGCTACCTTAAGAGAGTCATAGTTACTCGTCCCAATTGCTCACCCTGTCTGCCACTTTTTCTTACTGTGGCCAGTCTGCTAGAAGCGATATGTCACTAGTTGTGTATCATAAAAGAGTCATCGTTTCTCCTCCTAGGGGTTATTCGAGATTTCTTAATCCAAACCACTAGTAACGAGGCATTGGCTACCTTAAGAGAGTCATAGTTACTCGTCCCAATTGCTCACCCACTCTGCCACTTTTTCTTACTGTGGCCAGTCTGCCAGAAGCGATTTGTCACTCGTTGTGTATCTTAAGAGTATCATCGTTACTCCCTCCATAGGTTACTCGTATTCTCTGATTCAATACCTCTCGTGACGAAACATTGGCTTTCTAAATAGTGCCATACTTCTTCCTCCCAGTTGCTCACACGGTTTACTACTTTTTGTGTACTTGCCAGTCTGCCAGAAGCGATATGTCACTAGTTGTGTATCAAAAAAGAGTCATCGTTTCACCTCCTAGGGATTATTCGAGATTTCTTATTCCAAACCCCTAGTAACGAGGCATTGGCTACCTTAAGAGAGTCATAGTTACTCGTCCAAATTGCTCACCCAGTCTGCCACTTTTTCTTACTGTGGCCAGTCTGCCAGAAGCGATATGTCACTAGTTGTGTATCATAAAAGAGTCATCGTTTCTCCTCCTAGGGGTTATTCGAGATTTCTTAATCCAAACCCTTAGTAACGAGGCATTGGCTACCTTAAGAGAGTCACAGTTACTCGTCCCAATTGCTCACCCACTCTGCCACTTTTTCTTACTGTGGCCAGTCTGCCAGAAGCGATATGTCACTTGTTGTGTATCTTAGATTCATCGTTACTCCCTCCATAGGTTACTCGTATTCTCTGATTCAATACCTCTCGTGACGAAACATTGGCTTTCTTAATAGTGCCATACTTCTTCCTCCCAGTTGCTCACACAGTTTACTACTTTTTGTGTACTTGCCAGTCTGCCAGAAGCGATGTGTCACTAGTTGTGTATCATAAAAGAGTCATCGTTTCACCTCCTAGGGATTATTCGAGATTTCTTAATCCAAACCCCTAGTAACGAGGCATTGGCTACCTTAAGAGAGTCATAGTTACTCGTCCAAATTGCTCACCCAGTCTGCCACTTTTTCTTACTGTGGCCAGTCTGCCAGAAGCGATATGTCACTAGTTGTGTATCATAAAAGAGTCATCGTTTCTCCTCCTAGGGGTTATTCGAGATTTCTTAATCCAAACCCCTAGTAACGAGGCATTGGTTACCTTAAGAGAGTCATAGTTACACGTCCCAATTGCTCACCCACTCTGCCACTTTTTCTTACTGTGGCCAGTCTGCCAGAAGCAATATGTCACTCATCTTAAGAGATTCATCGTTACTCCTTCCATAGGTAACTGGTATTCTCTGATTCAATACCTTCGTGACGAAAAAGTCGCTATCTTAAAAGTGCAATACTTCTTCCTCCCAGTTGCTCACACAGTCTACTACTTTTTGTGTAGTTTTTGTCTGCCAGAAACTATAATTCACTAGTTGTGTATCATAAAAGAGTCATCGTTTCTCCTCCTAGGGGTTATTCGAGATTTCTTAATCCAAACCCCTAGTAATGAGGCATTGGCTACCTTAAGAGAGTCACAGTTACTCGTCCCAATTGCTCACCCACTCTGCCACTTTTTCTTACTGTGGCCAGTCTGCCAGAAGCGATATGTCACTTGTTGTGTATCTTAAGAGATTCATCGTTACTCCCTCCATAGGTTACTCGTATTCTCTGATTCAATACCTCTCGTGACGAAACATTGGCTTTCTAAATAGTGCCATACTTCTTCCTCCCAGTTGCTCACACGGTTTACTACTTTTTGTGTACTTGCCAGTCTGCCAGAAGCGATATGTCACTAGTTGTGTATCAAAAAAGAGTCATCGTTTCACCTCCTAGGGATTATTCGAGATTTCTTAATCCAAACCCCTAGTAACGAGGCATTGGCTACCTTAAGAGAGTCATAGTTACTCGTCCAAATTGCTCACCCAGTCTGCCACTTTTTCTTACTGTGGCCAGTCTGCCAGAAGCGATATGTCACTAGTTGTGTATCATAAAAGAGTCATCGTTTCTCCTCCTAGGGGTTATTCGAGATTTCTTAATCCAAACCCCTAGTAACGAGGCATTGGCTACCTTAAGAGAGTCATAGTTACTCGTTCCAATTGCTCACCCTGTCTGCCACTTTTTCTTACTGTGGCCAGTCTCCTAGAAGCGATATGTCACTAGTTGTGTATCATAAAAGAGTCATCGTTTCTCCTCCTAGGGGTTATTCGAGATTTCTTAATCCAAACCACTAGTAACGAGGCATTGGCTACCTTAAGAGAGTCATAGTTACTCGTCCCAATTGCTCACCCACTCTGCCACTTTTTCTTACTGTGGCCAGTCTGCCAGAAGCGATTTGTCACTCGTTGTGTATCTTAAGAGTATCATCGTTACTCCCTCCATAGGTTACTTGTATTCTCTGATTCAATACCTCTCGTGACGAAACATTGGCCTTATTAATAGTGCAATACTTCTTCCTCCCAGTTGCTCACACAGTTTACTACTTTTTGTGTACTTGGCAGTCTGCCAGAAGCGATATGTCACTAGTTGTGTATCATAAAAGAGTCATCGTTTCTCCTCCTAGGGGTTATTCGAGATTTCTTAATCCAAACCCCTAGTAACGAGGCATTGGCTACCTTAAGAGAGTCACAGTTACTCGTCCCAATTGCTCACCCACTCTGCCACTTTTTCTTACTGTGGCCAGTCTGCCAGAAGCGATATGTCACTTGTTGTGTATCTTAGATTCATCGTTACTCCCTCCATAGGTTACTCGTATTCTCTGATTCAATACCTCTCGTGACGAAACATTGGCTTTCTTAATAGTGCCATACTTCTTCCTCCCAGTTGCTCACACAGTTTACTACTTTTTGTGTACTTGCCAGTCTGCCAGAAGCGTTGTGTCACTAGTTGTGTATCATAAAAGAGTCATCGTTTCACCTCCTAGGGATTATTCGAGATTTCTTAATCCAAACCCCTAGTAACGAGGCATTGGCTACCTTAAGAGAGTCATAGTTACTCGTCCAAATTGCTCACCCAGTCTGCCACTTTTTCTTACTGTGGCCAGTCTGCCAGAAGCGATTTGTCACTCGTTGTGTATCTTAAGAGTATCATCGTTACTCCCTCCATAGGTTACTTGTATTCTCTGATTCAATACCTCTCGTGACGAAACATTGGCCTTATTAATAGTGCAATACTTCTTCCTCCCAGTTGCTCACACAGTTTACTACTTTTTGTGTACTTGCCAGTCTGCCAGAAGCGATATGTCACTAGTTGTGTATCATAAAAGAGTCATCGTTTCTCCTCCTAGGGGTTATTCGAGATTTCTTAATCCAAACCCCTAGTAACGAGGCATTGGCTACCTTAAGAGAGTCATAGTTACTCGTCCAAATTGCTCACCCAGTCTGCCACTTTTTCTTACTGTGGCCAGTCTGCCAGAAGCGATATGTCACTAGTTGTGTATCATAAAAGAGTCATCGTTTCTCCTCCTAGGGGTTATTCGAGATTTCTTAATCCAAACCCCTAGTAATGAGGCATTGGCTACCTTAAGAGAGTCATAGTTACTCGTTCCAATTGCTCACCCTGTCTGCCACTTTTTCTTACTGTGGGTAGTCTCCTAGAAGCGATATGTCACTAGTTGTGTATCATAAAAGAGTCATCGTTTCTCCTCCTAGGGGTTATTCGAGATTTCTTAATCCAAACCACTAGTAACGAGGCATTGGCTACCTTAAGAGAGTCATAGTTACTCGTCCCAATTGCTCACCCACTCTGCCACTTTTTCTTACTGTGGCCAGTCTGCCAGAAGCGATTTGTCACTCGTTGTGTATCTTAAGAGTATCATCGTTACTCCCTCCATAGGTTACTTGTATTCTCTGATTCAATACCTCTCGTGACGAAACATTGGCCTTATTAATAGTGCAATACTTCTTCCTCCCAGTTGCTCACACAGTTTACTACTTTTTGTGTACTTGCCAGTCTGCCAGAAGCGATATGTCACTAGTTGTGTATCATAAAAGAGTCATCGTTTCTCCTCCTAGGGGTTATTCGAGATTTCTTAATCCAAACCCCTAGTAACGAGGCATTGGCTACCTTAAGAGAGTCATAGTTACTCGTCCCAATTGCTCACCCACTCTGCCACTTTTTCTTACTGTGGCCAGTCTGCCAGAAGCGATTTGTCACTCGTTGTGTATCTTAAGAGTATCATCGTTACTCCCTCCATAGGTTACTTGTATTCTCTGATTCAATACCTCTCGTGACGAAACATTGGCCTTATTAATAGTGCAATACTTCTTCCTCCCAGTTGCTCACACAGTTTACTACTTTTTGTGTACTTGCCAGTCTGCCAGAAGCGTTGTGTCACTAGTTGTGTATCATAAAAGAGTCATCGTTTCACCTCCTAGGGATTATTCGAGATTTCTTAATCCAAACCCCTAGTAACGAGGCATTGGCTACCTTAAGAGAGTCATAGTTACTCGTCCAAATTGCTCACCCAGTCTGCCACTTTTTCTTACTGTGGCCAGTCTGCCAGAAGCGATATGTCACTAGTTGTGTATCATAAAAGAGTCATCGTTTCTCCTCCTAGGGGTTATTCGAGATTTCTTAATCCAAACCCCTAGTAACGAGGCATTGGCTACCTTAAGAGAGTCATAGTTACTCGTCCCAATTGCTCACCCACTGTGCCACTTTTTCTTACTGTGGCCAGTCTGCCAGAAGCGATTTGTCACTCGTTGTGTATCTTAAGAGTATCATCGTTACTCCCTCCATAGGTTACTTGTATTCTCTGATTCAATACCTCTCGTGACGAAACATTGGCCTTATTAATAGTGCAATACTTCTTCCTCCCAGTTGCTCACACAGTTTACTACTTTTTGTGTACTTGCCAGTCTGCCAGAAGCGATATGTCACTAGTTGTGTATCATAAAAGAGTCATCGTTTCTCCTCCTAGGGGTTATTCGAGATTTCTTAATCCAAACCCCTAGTAACGAGGCATTGGCTACCTTAAGAGAGTCATAGTTACTCGTCCAAATTGCTCACCCAGTCTGCCACTTTTTCTTACTGTGGCCAGTCTGCCAGAAGCGATATGTCACTAGTTGTGTATCATAAAAGAGTCATCGTTTCTCCTCCTAGGGGTTATTCGAGATTTCTTAATCCAAACCCCTAGTAATGAGGCATTGGCTACCTTAAGAGAGTCATAGTTACTCGTTCCAATTGCTCACCCTGTCTGCCACTTTTTCTTACTGTGGCCAGTCTCCTAGGAGCGATATGTCACTAGTTGTGTATCATAAAAGAGTCATCGTTTCTCCTCCTAGGGGTTATTCGAGATTTCTTAATCCAAACCACTAGTAACGAGGCATTGGCTACCTTAAGAGAGTCATAGTTACTCGTCCCAATTGTTCACCCACTCTGCCACTTTTTCTTACTGTGGCCAGTCTGCCAGAAGCGATTTGTCACTCGTTGTGTATCTTAAGAGTATCATCGTTACTCCCTCCATAGGTTACTTGTATTCTCTGATTCAATACCTCTCGTGACGAAACATTGGCCTTATTAATAGTGCAATACTTCTTCCTCCCAGTTGCTCACACAGTTTACTACTTTTTGTGTACTTGCCAGTCTGCCAGAAGCGATATGTCACTAGTTGTGTATCATAAAAGAGTCATCGTTTCTCCTCCTAGGGGTTATTCGAGATTTCTTAATCCAAACCCCTAGTAACGAGGCATTGGCTACCTTAAGAGAGTCATAGTTACTCGTCCCAATTGCTCACCCACTCTGCCACTTTTTCTTACTGTGGCCAGTCTGCCAGAAGCGATATGTCACTCATCTTAAGAGATTCATCGTTACTCCTTCCATAGGTTACTGGTATTCTCTGATTCAATACCTTCGTGACGAAAAAGTCGCTATCTTAAAAGTGCAATACTTCTTCCTCCCAGTTGCTCACACAGTCTACTACTTTTTGTGTAGTTTTTGTCTGCCAGAAACTATAATTCACTAGTTGTGTATCATAAAAGAGTCAACGTTTCTCCTCCTAGGGTTTATTCGAGATTTCTTAATCCAAACCCCTAGTAACGAGGCATTGGCTACCTTAAGAGAGTCATAGTTACTCGTCCCAATTGCTCACCCTCTCTGCCACTTTTTCTTACTGTGGCCAGTCTGCCAGAAGCGATATGTCACTCGTTGTGTATCTTAAGAGATTCATCGTTACTCCCTCCATAGGTTACTCGTATTCTCTGATTCAATACCTCTCGTGACGAAACATTGGCTTTCTAAATAGTGCCATACTTCTTCCTCCCAGTTGCTCACACGGTTTACTACTTTTTGTGTACTTGCCAGTCTGCCAGAAGCGATATGTCACTAGTTGTGTATCAAAAAAGAGTCATCGTTTCACCTCCTAGGGATTATTCGAGATTTCTTATTCCAAACCCCTAGTAACGAGGCATTGGCTACCTTAAGAGAGTCATAGTTACTCGTCCAAATTGCTCACCCAGTCTGCCACTTTTTCTTACTGTGGCCAGTCTGCCAGAAGCGATATGTCACTAGTTGTGTATCATAAAAGAGTCATCGTTTCTCCTCCTAGGGGTTATTCGAGATTTCTTAATCCAAACCCTTAGTAACGAGGCATTGGCTACCTTAAGAGAGTCACAGTTACTCGTCCCAATTGCTCACCCACTCTGCCACTTTTTCTTACTGTGGCCAGTCTGCCAGAAGCGATATGTCACTTGTTGTGTATCTTAGATTCATCGTTACTCCCTCCATAGGTTACTCGTATTCTCTGATTCAATACCTCTCGTGACGAAACATTGGCTTTCTTAATAGTGCCATACTTCTTCCTCCCAGTTGCTCACACAGTTTACTACTTTTTGTGTACTTGCCAGTCTGCCAGAAGCGATGTGTCACTAGTTGTGTATCATAAAAGAGTCATCGTTTCACCTCCTAGGGATTATTCGAGATTTCTTAATCCAAACCCCTAGTAACGAGGCATTGGCTACCTTAAGAGAGTCATAGTTACTCGTCCAAATTCCTCACCCAGTCTGCCACTTTTTCTTACTGTGGCCAGTCTGCCAGAAGCGATATGTCACTAGTTGTGTATCATAAAAGAGTCATCGTTTCTCCTCCTAGGGGTTATTCGAGATTTCTTAATCCAAACCCCTAGTAACGAGGCATTGGCAACCTTAAGAGAGTCATAGTTACTCGTCCAAATTGCTCACCCAGTCTGCCACTTTTTCTTACTGTGGCCAGTCTGCCAGAAGCGATATGTCACTAGTTGTGTATCATAAAAGAGTCATCGTTTCTCCTCCTAGGGGTTATTCGAGATTTCTTAATCCAAACCCCTAGTAATGAGGCATTGGCTACCTTAAGAGAGTCATAGTTACTCGTTCCAATTGCTCACCCTGTCTGCCACTTTTTCTTACTGTGGCCAGTCTCCTAGAAGCGATATGTCACTAGTTGTGTATCATAAAAGAGTCATCGTTTCTCCTCCTAGGGGTTATTCGAGATTTCTTAATCCAAACCACTAGTAACGAGGCATTGGCTACCTTAAGAGAGTCATAGTTACTCGTCCCAATTGCTCACCCACTCTGCCACTTTTTCTTACTGTGGCCAGTCTGCCAGAAGCGATATGTCACTTGTTGTGTATCTTAGATTCATCGTTACTCCCTCCATAGGTTACTCGTATTCTCTGATTCAATACCTCTCGTGACGAAACATTGGCTTTCTTAATAGTGCCATACTTCTTCCTCCCAGTTGCTCACACAGTTTACTACTTTTTGTGTACTTGCCAGTCTGCCAGAAGCGATGTGTCACTAGTTGTGTATCATAAAAGAGTCATCGTTTCACCTCCTAGGGATTATTCGAGATTTCTTAATCCAAACCCCTAGTAACGAGGCATTGGCTACCTTAAGAGAGTCATAGTTACTCGTCCAAATTGCTCACCCAGTCTGCCACTTTTTCTTACTGTGGCCAGTCTGCCAGAAGCGATATGTCACTAGTTGTGTATCATAAAAGAGTCATCGTTTCTCCTCCTAGGGGTTATTCGAGATTTCTTAATCCAAACCCCTAGTAACGAGGCATTGGCTACCTTAAGAGAGTCATAGTTACTCGTCCAAATTGCTCACCCAGTCTGCCACTTTTTCTTACTGTGGCCAGTCTGCCAGAAGCGATATGTCACTAGTTGTGTATCATAAAAGAGTCATCGTTTCTCCTCCTAGGGGTTATTCGAGATTTCTTAATCCAAACCCTTAGTAACGAGGCATTGGCTACCTTAAGAGAGTCACAGTTACTCGTCCCAATTGCTCACCCACTCTGCCACTTTTTCTTACTGTGGCCAGTCTGCCAGAAGCGATATGTCACTTGTTGTGTATCTTAGATTCATCGTTACTCCCTCCATAGGTTACTCGTATTCTCTGATTCAATACCTCTCGTGACGAAACATTGGCTTTCTTAATAGTGCCATACTTCTTCCTCCCAGTTGCTCACACAGTTTACTACTTTTTGTGTACTTGCCAGTCTGCCAGAAGCGATGTGTCACTAGTTGTGTATCATAAAAGAGTCATCGTTTCACCTCCTAGGGATTATTCGAGATTTCTTAATCCAAACCCCTAGTAACGAGGCATTGGCTACCTTAAGAGAGTCATAGTTACTCGTCCAAATTGCTCACCCAGTCTGCCACTTTTTCTTACTGTGGCCAGTCTGCCAGAAGCGATATGTCACTAGTTGTGTATCATAAAAGAGTCATCGTTTCTCCTCCTAGGGGTTATTCGAGATTTCTTAATCCAAACCCCTAGTAACGAGGCATTGGTTACCTTAAGAGAGTCATAGTTACACGTCCCAATTGCTCACCCACTCTGCCACTTTTTCTTACTGTGGCCAGTCTGCCAGAAGCAATATGTCACTCATCTTAAGAGATTCATCGTTACTCCTTCCATAGGTAACTGGTATTCTCTGATTCAATACCTTCGTGACGAAAAAGTCGCTATCTTAAAAGTGCAATACTTCTTCCTCCCAGTTGCTCACACAGTCTACTACTTTTTGTGTAGTTTTTGTCTGCCAGAAACTATAATTCCCTAGTTGTGTATCATAAAAGAGTCATCGTTTCTCCTCCTAGGGGTTATTCGAGATTTCTTAATCCAAACCCCTAGTAATGAGGCATTGGCTACCTTAAGAGAGTCACAGTTACTCGTCCCAATTGCTCACCCACTCTGCCACTTTTTCTTACTGTGGCCAGTCTGCCAGAAGCGATATGTCACTTGTTGTGTATCTTAAGAGATTCATCGTTACTCCCTCCATAGGTTACTCGTATTCTCTGATTCAATACCTCTCGTGACGAAACATTGGCTTTCTAAATAGTGCCATACTTCTTCCTCCCAGTTGCTCACACGGTTTACTACTTTTTGTGTACTTGCCAGTCTGCCAGAAGCGATATGTCACTAGTTGTGTATCAAAAAAGAGTCATCGTTTCACCTCCTAGGGATTATTCGAGATTTCTTAATCCAAACCCCTAGTAACGAGGCATTGGCTACCTTAAGAGAGTCATAGTTACTCGTCCAAATTGCTCACCCAGTCTGCCACTTTTTCTTACTGTGGCCAGTCTGCCAGAAGCGATATGTCACTAGTTGTGTATCATAAAAGAGTCATCGTTTCTCCTCCTAGGGGTTATTCGAGATTTCTTAATCCAAACCCTTAGTAACGAGGCATTGGCTACCTTAAGAGAGTCACAGTTACTCGTCCCAATTGCTCACCCACTCTGCCACTTTTTCTTACTGTGGCCAGTCTGCCAGAAGCGATATGTCACTAGTTGTGTATCATAAAAGAGTCATCGTTTCTCCTCCTAGGGGTTATTCGAGATTTCTTAATCCAAACCCTTAGTAACGAGGCATTGGCTACCTTAAGAGAGTCACAGTTACTCGTCCCAATTGCTCACCCACTCTGCCACTTTTTCTTACTGTGGCCAGTCTGCCAGAAGCGATATGTCACTTGTTGTGTATCTTAGATTCATCGTTACTCCCTCCATAGGTTACTCGTATTCTCTGATTCAATACCTCTCGTGACGAAACATTGGCTTTCTTAATAGTGCCATACTTCTTCCTCCCAGTTGCTCACACAGTTTACTACTTTTTGTGTACTTGCCAGTCTGCCAGAAGCGATGTGTCACTAGTTGTGTATCATAAAAGAGTCATCGTTTCACCTCCTAGGGATTATTCGAGATTTCTTAATCCAAACCCCTAGTAACGAGGCATTGGCTACCTTAAGAGAGTCATAGTTACTCGTCCAAATTCCTCACCCAGTCTGCCACTTTTTCTTACTGTGGCCAGTCTGCCAGAAGCGATATGTCACTAGTTGTGTATCATAAAAGAGTCATCGTTTCTCCTCCTAGGGGTTATTCGAGATTTCTTAATCCAAACCCCTAGTAACGAGGCATTGGCAACCTTAAGAGAGTCATAGTTACTCGTCCAAATTGCTCACCCAGTCTGCCACTTTTTCTTACTGTGGCCAGTCTGCCAGAAGCGATATGTCACTAGTTGTGTATCATAAAAGAGTCATCGTTTCTCCTCCTAGGGGTTATTCGAGATTTCTTAATCCAAACCCCTAGTAATGAGGCATTGGCTACCTTAAGAGAGTCATAGTTACTCGTTCCAATTGCTCACCCTGTCTGCCACTTTTTCTTACTGTGGCCAGTCTCCTAGAAGCGATATGTCACTAGTTGTGTATCATAAAAGAGTCATCGTTTCTCCTCCTAGGGGTTATTCGAGATTTCTTAATCCAAACCACTAGTAACGAGGCATTGGCTACCTTAAGAGAGTCATAGTTACTCGTCCCAATTGCTCACCCACTCTGCCACTTTTTCTTACTGTGGCCAGTCTGCCAGAAGCGATATGTCACTTGTTGTGTATCTTAGATTCATCGTTACTCCCTCCATAGGTTACTCGTATTCTCTGATTCAATACCTCTCGTGACGAAACATTGGCTTTCTTAATAGTGCCATACTTCTTCCTCCCAGTTGCTCACACAGTTTACTACTTTTTGTGTACTTGCCAGTCTGCCAGAAGCGATGTGTCACTAGTTGTGTATCATAAAAGAGTCATCGTTTCACCTCCTAGGGATTATTCGAGATTTCTTAATCCAAACCCCTAGTAACGAGGCATTGGCTACCTTAAGAGAGTCATAGTTACTCGTCCAAATTGCTCACCCAGTCTGCCACTTTTTCTTACTGTGGCCAGTCTGCCAGAAGCGATATGTCACTAGTTGTGTATCATAAAAGAGTCATCGTTTCTCCTCCTAGGGGTTATTCGAGATTTCTTAATCCAAACCCCTAGTAACGAGGCATTGGCTACCTTAAGAGAGTCATAGTTACTCGTCCAAATTGCTCACCCAGTCTGCCACTTTTTCTTACTGTGGCCAGTCTGCCAGAAGCGATATGTCACTAGTTGTGTATCATAAAAGAGTCATCGTTTCTCCTCCTAGGGGTTATTCGAGATTTCTTAATCCAAACCCTTAGTAACGAGGCATTGGCTACCTTAAGAGAGTCACAGTTACTCGTCCCAATTGCTCACCCACTCTGCCACTTTTTCTTACTGTGGCCAGTCTGCCAGAAGCGATATGTCACTTGTTGTGTATCTTAGATTCATCGTTACTCCCTCCATAGGTTACTCGTATTCTCTGATTCAATACCTCTCGTGACGAAACATTGGCTTTCTTAATAGTGCCATACTTCTTCCTCCCAGTTGCTCACACAGTTTACTACTTTTTGTGTACTTGCCAGTCTGCCAGAAGCGATGTGTCACTAGTTGTGTATCATAAAAGAGTCATCGTTTCACCTCCTAGGGATTATTCGAGATTTCTTAATCCAAACCCCTAGTAACGAGGCATTGGCTACCTTAAGAGAGTCATAGTTACTCGTCCAAATTGCTCACCCAGTCTGCCACTTTTTCTTACTGTGGCCAGTCTGCCAGAAGCGATATGTCACTAGTTGTGTATCATAAAAGAGTCATCGTTTCTCCTCCTAGGGGTTATTCGAGATTTCTTAATCCAAACCCCTAGTAACGAGGCATTGGTTACCTTAAGAGAGTCATAGTTACACGTCCCAATTGCTCACCCACTCTGCCACTTTTTCTTACTGTGGCCAGTCTGCCAGAAGCAATATGTCACTCATCTTAAGAGATTCATCGTTACTCCTTCCATAGGTAACTGGTATTCTCTGATTCAATACCTTCGTGACGAAAAAGTCGCTATCTTAAAAGTGCAATACTTCTTCCTCCCAGTTGCTCACACAGTCTACTACTTTTTGTGTAGTTTTTGTCTGCCAGAAACTATAATTCCCTAGTTGTGTATCATAAAAGAGTCATCGTTTCTCCTCCTAGGGGTTATTCGAGATTTCTTAATCCAAACCCCTAGTAATGAGGCATTGGCTACCTTAAGAGAGTCACAGTTACTCGTCCCAATTGCTCACCCACTCTGCCACTTTTTCTTACTGTGGCCAGTCTGCCAGAAGCGATATGTCACTTGTTGTGTATCTTAAGAGATTCATCGTTACTCCCTCCATAGGTTACTCGTATTCTCTGATTCAATACCTCTCGTGACGAAACATTGGCTTTCTAAATAGTGCCATACTTCTTCCTCCCAGTTGCTCACACGGTTTACTACTTTTTGTGTACTTGCCAGTCTGCCAGAAGCGATATGTCACTAGTTGTGTATCAAAAAAGAGTCATCGTTTCACCTCCTAGGGATTATTCGAGATTTCTTAATCCAAACCCCTAGTAACGAGGCATTGGCTACCTTAAGAGAGTCATAGTTACTCGTCCAAATTGCTCACCCAGTCTGCCACTTTTTCTTACTGTGGCCAGTCTGCCAGAAGCGATATGTCACTAGTTGTGTATCATAAAAGAGTCATCGTTTCTCCTCCTAGGGGTTATTCGAGATTTCTTAATCCAAACCCCTAGTAACGAGGCATTGGCTACCTTAAGAGAGTCATAGTTACTCGTTCCAATTGCTCACCCTGTCTGCCACTTTTTCTTACTGTGGCCAGTCTCCTAGAAGCGATATGTCACTAGTTGTGTATCATAAAAGAGTCATCGTTTCTCCTCCTAGGGGTTATTCGAGATTTCTTAATCCAAACCACTAGTAACGAGGCATTGGCTACCTTAAGAGAGTCATAGTTACTCGTCCCAATTGCTCACCCACTCTGCCACTTTTTCTTACTGTGGCCAGTCTGCCAGAAGCGATTTGTCACTCGTTGTGTATCTTAAGAGTATCATCGTTACTCCCTCCATAGGTTACTTGTATTCTCTGATTCAATACCTCTCGTGACGAAACATTGGCCTTATTAATAGTGCAATACTTCTTCCTCCCAGTTGCTCACACAGTTTACTACTTTTTGTGTACTTGGCAGTCTGCCAGAAGCGATATGTCACTAGTTGTGTATCATAAAAGAGTCATCGTTTCTCCTCCTAGGGGTTATTCGAGATTTCTTAATCCAAACCCATAGTAACGAGGCATTGGCTACCTTAAGAGAGTCACAGTTACTCGTCCCAATTGCTCACCCACTCTGCCACTTTTTCTTACTGTGGCCAGTCTGCCAGAAGCGATATGTCACTTGTTGTGTATCTTAGATTCATCGTTACTCCCTCCATAGGTTACTCGTATTCTCTGATTCAATACCTCTCGTGACGAAACATTGGCTTTCTTAATAGTGCCATACTTCTTCCTCCCAGTTGCTCACACAGTTTACTACTTTTTGTGTACTTGCCAGTCTGCCAGAAGCGTTGTGTCACTAGTTGTGTATCATAAAAGAGTCATCGTTTCACCTCCTAGGGATTATTCGAGATTTCTTAATCCAAACCCCTAGTAACGAGGCATTGGCTACCTTAAGAGAGTCATAGTTACTCGTCCAAATTGCTCACCCAGTCTGCCACTTTTTCTTACTGTGGCCAGTCTGCCAGAAGCGATATGTCACTAGTTGTGTATCATAAAAGAGTCATCGTTTCTCCTCCTAGGGGTTATTCGAGATTTCTTAATCCAAACCCCTAGTAACGAGGCATTGGCTACCTTAAGAGAGTCACAGTTACTCGTCCCAATTCCTCACCCACTCTGCCACTTTTTCTTACTGTGGCCAGTCTGCCAGAAGCGATATGTCACTTGTTGTGTATCTTAGATTCATCGTTACTCCCTCCATAGGTTACTCGTATTCTCTGATTCAATACCTCTCGTGACGAAACATTGGCTTTCTTAATAGTGCCATACTTCTTCCTCCCAGTTGCTCACACAGTTTACTACTTTTTGTGTACTTGCCAGTCTGCCAGAAGCGTTGTGTCACTAGTTGTGTATCATAAAAGAGTCATCGTTTCACCTCCTAGGGATTATTCGAGATTTCTTAATCCAAACCCCTAGTAACGAGGCATTGGCTACCTTAAGAGAGTCATAGTTACTCGTCCAAATTGCTCACCCAGTCTGCCACTTTTTCTTACTGTGGCCAGTCTGCCAGAAGCGATATGTCACTAGTTGTGTATCATAAAAGAGTCATCGTTTCTCCTCCTAGGGGTTATTCGAGATTTCTTAATCCAAACCCCTAGTAACGAGGCATTGGCTACCTTAAGAGAGTCATAGTTACTCGTCCCAATTGCTCACCCACTCTGCCACTTTTTCTTACTGTGGCCAGTCTGCCAGAAGCGATTTGTCACTCGTTGTGTATCTTAAGAGTATCATCGTTACTCCCTCCATAGGTTACTTGTATTCTCTGATTCAATACCTCTCGTGACGAAACATTGGCCTTATTAATAGTGCAATACTTCTTCCTCCCAGTTGCTCACACAGTTTACTACTTTTTGTGTACTTGCCAGTCTGCCAGAAGCGATATGTCACTAGTTGTGTATCATAAAAGAGTCATCGTTTCTCCTCCTAGGGGTTATTCGAGATTTCTTAATCCAAACCCCTAGTAATGAGGCATTGGCTACCTTAAGAGAGTCATAGTTACTCGTTCCAATTGCTCACCCTGTCTGCCACTTTTTCTTACTGTGGCCAGTCTCCTAGAAGCGATATGTCACTAGTTGTGTATCATAAAAGAGTCATCGTTTCTCCTCCTAGGGGTTATTCGAGATTTCTTAATCCAAACCACTAGTAACGAGGCATTGGCTACCTTAAGAGAGTCATAGTTACTCGTCCCAATTGCTCACCCAGTCTGCCACTTTTTCTTACTGTGGCCAGTCTGCCAGAAGCGATATGTCACTAGTTGTGTATCATAAAAGAGTCATCGTTTCTCCTCCTAGGGGTTATTCGAGATTTCTTAATCCAAACCCTTAGTAACGAGGCATTGGCTACCTTAAGAGAGTCACAGTTACTCGTCCCAATTGCTCACCCACTCTGCCACTTTTTCTTACTGTGGCCAGTCTGCCAGAAGCGATATGTCACTTGTTGTGTATCTTAGATTCATCGTTACTCCCTCCATAGGTTACTCGTATTCTCTGATTCAATACCTCTCGTGACGAAACATTGGCTTTCTTAATAGTGCCATACTTCTTCCTCCCAGTTGCTCACACAGTTTACTACTTTTTGTGTACTTGCCAGTCTGCCAGAAGCGATGTGTCACTAGTTGTGTATCATAAAAGAGTCATCGTTTCACCTCCTAGGGATTATTCGAGATTTCTTAATCCAAACCCCTAGTAACGAGGCATTGGCTACCTTAAGAGAGTCATAGTTACTCGTCCAAATTGCTCACCCAGTCTGCCACTTTTTCTTACTGTGGCCAGTCTGCCAGAAGCGATATGTCACTAGTTGTGTATCATAAAAGAGTCATCGTTTCTCCTCCTAGGGGTTATTCGAGATTTCTTAATCCAAACCCCTAGTAACGAGGCATTGGTTACCTTAAGAGAGTCATAGTTACACGTCCCAATTGCTCACCCACTCTGCCACTTTTTCTTACTGTGGCCAGTCTGCCAGAAGCAATATGTCACTCATCTTAAGAGATTCATCGTTACTCCTTCCATAGGTAACTGGTATTCTCTGATTCAATACCTTCGTGACGAAAAAGTCGCTATCTTAAAAGTGCAATACTTCTTCCTCCCAGTTGCTCACACAGTCTACTACTTTTTGTGTAGTTTTTGTCTGCCAGAAACTATAATTCCCTAGTTGTGTATCATAAAAGAGTCATCGTTTCTCCTCCTAGGGGTTATTCGAGATTTCTTAATCCAAACCCCTAGTAATGAGGCATTGGCTACCTTAAGAGAGTCACAGTTACTCGTCCCAATTGCTCACCCACTCTGCCACTTTTTCTTACTGTGGCCAGTCTGCCAGAAGCGATATGTCACTTGTTGTGTATCTTAAGAGATTCATCGTTACTCCCTCCATAGGTTACTCGTATTCTCTGATTCAATACCTCTCGTGACGAAACATTGGCTTTCTAAATAGTGCCATACTTCTTCCTCCCAGTTGCTCACACGGTTTACTACTTTTTGTGTACTTGCCAGTCTGCCAGAAGCGATATGTCACTAGTTGTGTATCAAAAAAGAGTCATCGTTTCACCTCCTAGGGATTATTCGAGATTTCTTAATCCAAACCCCTAGTAACGAGGCATTGGCTACCTTAAGAGAGTCATAGTTACTCGTCCAAATTGCTCACCCAGTCTGCCACTTTTTCTTACTGTGGCCAGTCTGCCAGAAGCGATATGTCACTAGTTGTGTATCATAAAAGAGTCATCGTTTCTCCTCCTAGGGGTTATTCGAGATTTCTTAATCCAAACCCCTAGTAACGAGGCATTGGCTACCTTAAGAGAGTCATAGTTACTCGTTCCAATTGCTCACCCTGTCTGCCACTTTTTCTTACTGTGGCCAGTCTCCTAGAAGCGATATGTCACTAGTTGTGTATCATAAAAGAGTCATCGTTTCTCCTCCTAGGGGTTATTCGAGATTTCTTAATCCAAACCACTAGTAACGAGGCATTGGCTACCTTAAGAGAGTCATAGTTACTCGTCCCAATTGCTCACCCACTCTGCCACTTTTTCTTACTGTGGCCAGTCTGCCAGAAGCGATTTGTCACTCGTTGTGTATCTTAAGAGTATCATCGTTACTCCCTCCATAGGTTACTTGTATTCTCTGATTCAATACCTCTCGTGACGAAACATTGGCCTTATTAATAGTGCAATACTTCTTCCTCCCAGTTGCTCACACAGTTTACTACTTTTTGTGTACTTGGCAGTCTGCCAGAAGCGATATGTCACTAGTTGTGTATCATAAAAGAGTCATCGTTTCTCCTCCTAGGGGTTATTCGAGATTTCTTAATCCAAACCCCTAGTAACGAGGCATTGGCTACCTTAAGAGAGTCACAGTTACTCGTCCCAATTGCTCACCCACTCTGCCACTTTTTCTTACTGTGGCCAGTCTGCCAGAAGCGATATGTCACTTGTTGTGTATCTTAGATTCATCGTTACTCCCTCCATAGGTTACTCGTATTCTCTGATTCAATACCTCTCGTGACGAAACATTGGCTTTCTTAATAGTGCCATACTTCTTCCTCCCAGTTGCTCACACAGTTTACTACTTTTTGTGTACTTGCCAGTCTGCCAGAAGCGTTGTGTCACTAGTTGTGTATCATAAAAGAGTCATCGTTTCACCTCCTAGGGATTATTCGAGATTTCTTAATCCAAACCCCTAGTAACGAGGCATTGGCTACCTTAAGAGAGTCATAGTTACTCGTCCAAATTGCTCACCCAGTCTGCCACTTTTTCTTACTGTGGCCAGTCTGCCAGAAGCGATATGTCACTAGTTGTGTATCATAAAAGAGTCATCGTTTCTCCTCCTAGGGGTTATTCGAGATTTCTTAATCCAAACCCCTAGTAACGAGGCATTGGCTACCTTAAGAGAGTCATAGTTACTCGTCCCAATTGCTCACCCACTCTGCCACTTTTTCTTACTGTGGCCAGTCTGCCAGAAGCGATTTGTCACTCGTTGTGTATCTTAAGAGTATCATCGTTACTCCCTCCATAGGTTACTTGTATTCTCTGATTCAATACCTCTCGTGACGAAACATTGGCCTTATTAATAGTGCAATACTTCTTCCTCCCAGTTGCTCACACAGTTTACTACTTTTTGTGTACTTGCCAGTCTGCCAGAAGCGATATGTCACTAGTTGTGTATCATAAAAGAGTCATCGTTTCTCCTCCTAGGGGTTATTCGAGATTTCTTAATCCAAACCCCTAGTAATGAGGCATTGGCTACCTTAAGAGAGTCATAGTTACTCGTTCCAATTGCTCACCCTGTCTGCCACTTTTTCTTACTGTGGCCAGTCTCCTAGAAGCGATATGTCACTAGTTGTGTATCATAAAAGAGTCATCGTTTCTCCTCCTAGGGGTTATTCGAGATTTCTTAATCCAAACCACTAGTAACGAGGCATTGGCTACCTTAAGAGAGTCATAGTTACTCGTCCCAATTGCTCACCCACTCTGCCACTTTTTCTTACTGTGGCCAGTCTGCCAGAAGCGATTTGTCACTCGTTGTGTATCTTAAGAGTATCATCGTTACTCCCTCCATAGGTTACTTGTATTCTCTGATTCAATACCTCTCGTGACGAAACATTGGCCTTATTAATAGTGCAATACTTCTTCCTCCCAGTTGCTCACACAGTTTACTACTTTTTGTGTACTTGCCAGTCTGCCAGAAGCGATATGTCACTAGTTGTGTATCATAAAAGAGTCATCGTTTCTCCTCCTAGGGGTTATTCGAGATTTCTTAATCCAAACCCCTAGTAACGAGGCATTGGCTACCTTAAGAGAGTCACAGTTACTCGTCCCAATTGCTCACCCACTCTGCCACTTTTTCTTACTGTGGCCAGTCTGCCAGAAGCGATATGTCACTTGTTGTGTATCTTAGATTCATCGTTACTCCCTCCATAGGTTACTCGTATTCTCTGATTCAATACCTCTCGTGACGAAACATTGGCTTTCTTAATAGTGCCATACTTCTTCCTCCCAGTTGCTCACACAGTTTACTACTTTTTGTGTACTTGCCAGTCTGCCAGAAGCGTTGTGTCACTAGTTGTGTATCATAAAAGAGTCATCGTTTCACCTCCTAGGGATTATTCGAGATTTCTTAATCCAAACCCCTAGTAACGAGGCATTGGCTACCTTAAGAGAGTCATAGTTACTCGTCCAAATTGCTCACCCAGTCTGCCACTTTTTCTTACTGTGGCCAGTCTGCCAGAAGCGATATGTCACTAGTTGTGTATCATAAAAGAGTCATCGTTTCTCCTCCTAGGGGTTATTCGAGATTTCTTAATCCAAACCCCTAGTAACGAGGCATTGGCTACCTTAAGAGAGTCATAGTTACTCGTCCCAATTGCTCACCCACTCTGCCACTTTTTCTTACTGTGGCCAGTCTGCCAGAAGCGATATGTCACTCATCTTAAGAGATTCATCGTTACTCCTTCCATAGGTTACTGGTATTCTCTGATTCAATACCTTCGTGACGAAAAAGTCGCTATCTTAAAAGTGCAATACTTCTTCCTCCCAGTTGCTCACACAGTCTACTACTTTTTGTGTAGTTTTTGTCTGCCAGAAACTATAATTCACTAGTTGTGTATCATAAAAGAGTCAACGTTTCAACTCCTAGGGTTTATTCGAGATTTCTTAATCCAAACCCCTAGTAACGAGGCATTGGCTACCTTAAGAGAGTCATAGTTACTCGTCCCAATTGCTCACCCACTCTGCCACTTTTTCTTACTGTGGCCAGTCTGCCAGAAGCGATATGTCACTCGTTGTGTATCTTAAGAGATTCATCGTTACTCCCTCCATAGGTTACTCGTATTCTCTGATTCAATACCTCTCGTGACGAAACATTGGCTTTCTAAATAGTGCCATACTTCTTCCTCCCAGTTGCTCACACGGTTTACTACTTTTTGTGTACTTGCCAGTCTGACAGAAGCGATACGTCACTAGTTGTGTATCAAAAAAGAGTCATCGTTTCACCTCCTAGGGATTATTCGAGATTTCTTATTCCAAACCCCTAGTAACGAGGCATTGGCTACCTTAAGAGAGTCATAGTTACTCGTCCAAATTGCTCACCCAGTCTGCCACTTTTTCTTACTGTGGCCAGTCTGCCAGAAGCGATATGTCACTAGTTGTGTATCATAAAAGAGTCATCGTTTCTCCTCCTAGGGGTTATTCGAGATTTCTTAATCCAAACCCCTAGTAACGAGGCATTGGCTACCTTAAGAGAGTCACAGTTACTCGTCCCAATTGCTCACCCACTCTGCCACTTTTTCTTACTGTGGCCAGTCTGCCAGAAGCGATATGTCACTTGTTGTGTATCTTAGATTCATCGTTACTCCCTCCATAGGTTACTCGTATTCTCTGATTCAATACCTCTCGTGACGAAACATTGGCTTTCTTAATAGTGCCATACTTCTTCCTCCCAGTTGCTCACACAGTTTACTACTTTTTGTGTACTTGCCAGTCTGCCAGAAGCGATGTGTCACTAGTTGTGTATCATAAAAGAGTCATCGTTTCACCTCCTAGGGATTATTCGAGATTTCTTAATCCAAACCCCTAGTAACGAGGCATTGGCTACCTTAAGAGAGTCATAGTTACTCGTCCAAATTGCTCACCCAGTCTGCCACTTTTTCTTACTGTGGCCAGTCTGCCAGAAGCGATATGTCACTAGTTGTGTATCATAAAAGAGTCATCGTTTCTCCTCCTAGGGGTTATTCGAGATTTCTTAATCCAAACCCCTAGTAACGAGGCATTGGCTACCTTAAGAGAGTCATAGTTACTCGTCCCAATTGCTCACCCACTCTGCCACTTTTTCTTACTGTGGCCAGTCTGCCAGAAGCGATATGTCACTCATCTTAAGAGATTCATCGTTACTCCTTCCATAGGTTACTGGTATTCTCTGATTCAATACCTTCGTGACGAAAAAGTCGCTATCTTAAAAGTGCAATACTTCTTCCTCCCAGTTGCTCACACAGTCTACTACTTTTTGTGTAGTTTTTGTCTGCCAGAAACTATAATTCACTAGTTGTGTATCATAAAAGAGTCAACGTTTCAACTCCTAGGGTTTATTCGAGATTTCTTAATCCAAACCCCTAGTAACGAGGCATTGGCTACCTTAAGAGAGTCATAGTTACTCGTCCCAATTGCTCACCCACTCTGCCACTTTTTCTTACTGTGGCCAGTCTGCCAGAAGCGATATGTCACTCGTTGTGTATCTTAAGAGATTCATCGTTACTCCCTCCATAGGTTACTCGTATTCTCTGATTCAATACCTCTCGTGACGAAACATTGGCTTTCTAAATAGTGCCATACTTCTTCCTCCCAGTTGCTCACACGGTTTACTACTTTTTGTGTACTTGCCAGTCTGACAGAAGCGATATGTCACTAGTTGTGTATCAAAAAAGAGTCATCGTTTCACCTCCTAGGGATTATTCGAGATTTCTTATTCCAAACCCCTAGTAACGAGGCATTGGCTACCTTAAGAGAGTCATAGTTACACGTCCAAATTGCTCACCCAGTCTGCCACTTTTTCTTACTGTGGCCAGTCTGCCAGAAGCGATATGTCACTAGTTGTGTATCATAAAAGAGTCATCGTTTCTCCTCCTAGGGGTTATTCGAGATTTCTTAATCCAAACCCCTAGTAACGAGGCATTGGCTACCTTAAGAGAGTCACAGTTACTCGTCCCAATTGCTCACCCACTCTGCCACTTTTTCTTACTGTGGCCAGTCTGCCAGAAGCGATATGTCACTTGTTGTGTATCTTAGATTCATCGTTACTCCCTCCATAGGTTACTCGTATTCTCTGATTCAATACCTCTCGTGACGAAACATTGGCTTTCTTAATAGTGCCATACTTCTTCCTCCCAGTTGCTCACACAGTTTACTACTTTTTGTGTACTTGCCAGTCTGCCAGAAGCGATGTGTCACTAGTTGTGTATCATAAAAGAGTCATCGTTTCACCTCCTAGGGATTATTCGAGATTTCTTAATCCAAACCCCTAGTAACGAGGCATTGGCTACCTTAAGAGAGTCATAGTTACTCGTCCAAATTGCTCACCCAGTCTGCCACTTTTTCTTACTGTGGCCAGTCTGCCAGAAGCGATATGTCACTAGTTGTGTATCATAAAAGAGTCATCGTTTCTCCTCCTAGGGGTTATTCGAGATTTCTTAATCCAAACCCCTAGTAACGAGGCATTGGTTACCTTAAGAGAGTCATAGTTACTCGTCCCTATTGCTCACCCACTCTGCCACTTTTTCTTACTGTGGCCAGTCTGCCAGAAGCGATATGTCACTCATCTTAAGAGATTCATCGTTACTCCTTCCATAGGTTACTGGTATTCTCTGATTCAATACCTTTGTGACGAAAAAGTCGCTACCTTAAAAGTGCAATACTTCTTCCTCCCAGTTGCTCACACAGTCTACTACTTTTTGTGTAGTTTTTGTCTGCCAGAAACTATAATTCACTAGTTGTGTATCATAAAAGAGTCAACGTTTCTCCTCCTAGGGGTTATTCGAGATTTCTTAATCCAAACCCCTAGTAACGAGGCATTGGCTACCTTAAGAGAGTCATAGTTACTCGTCCCAATTGCTCACCCACTCTGCCACTTTTTCTTACTGTGGCCAGTCTGCCAGAAGCGATTAGTCACTCGTTGTGTATCTTAAGAGATTCATCGTTACTCCCTCCATAGGTTACTCGTATTCTCTGATTCAATACCTCTCGTGACGAAACATTGGCTTTCTAAATAGTGCCATACTTCTTCCTCCCAGTTGCTCACACGGTTTACTACTTTTTGTGTACTTGCCAGTCTGCCAGAAGCGATATGTCACTAGTTGTGTATCAAAAAAGAGTCATCGTTTCACCTCCTAGGGATTATTCGAGATTTCTTATTCCAAACCCCTAGTAACGAGGCATTGGCTACCTTAAGAGAGTCATAGTTACTCGTCCAAATTGCTCACCCAGTCTGCCACTTTTTCTTACTGTGGCCTGTCTGCGAGAAACGATATGTCACTAGTTGTGTATCATAAAAGAGTCATCGTTTCTCCTCCTAGGGGTTATTCGAGATTTCTTAATCCAAATCCCTAGTAACGAGGCATTGGTTACCTTAAGAGAGTCATAGTTACTCGTCCCAATTGCTCACCCACTCTGCCACTTTTTCTTACTGTGGCCAGTCTGCCAGAAGCGATTTGTCACTTGTTGTGTATCTTAAGAGTATCATCGTTACTCCCTCCATAGGTTACTTGTATTCTCTGATTCAATACCTCTCGTGACGAAACATTGGCTTTATTAATAGTGCAATACTTCTTCCTCCCAGTTGCTCACACAGTTTACTACTTTTTGTGTACTTGCCAGTCTGCCAGAAGCGATATGTCACTAGTTGTGTATCATAAAAGAGTCATCGTTTCAAGTCCTAGGGATTATTCGAGATTTCTTAATCCAAACCCCTAGTAACGAGGCATTGGCTACCTTAAGAGAGTCATAGATACTCGTCCAAATTGCTCACCCAGTCTGCCACTTTTTCTTACTGTGGCCAGTCTGCTAGAAGCGATATGTCACTAGTTGTGTATCATAAAAGAGTCATCGTTTCTCCTCCTAGGGGTTATTCGAGATTTCTTAATCCAAACCACTAGTAACGAGGCATTGGCTACCTTAAGAGAGTCATAGTTACTCGTCCCAATTGCTCACCCACTCTGCCACTTTTTCTTACTGTGGCCAGTCTGCCAGAAGCGATATGTCACTCGTTGTGTATCTTAAGAGATTCATCGTTACTCCCTCCATAGGTTACTCGTATTCTCTGATTCAATACCTCTCGTGATGAAACATTGGCTTTCTAAATAGTGCCATACTTCTTCCTCCCAGTTGCTCACACGGTTTACTACTTTTTGTGTACTTGCCAGTCTGCCAGAAGCGATATGTCACTAGTTGTGTATCAAAAAAGAGTCATCGTTTCACCTCCTAGGGATTATTCGAGATTTCTTATTCCAAACCCCTAGTAACGAGGCATTGGCTACCTTAAGAGAGTCATAGTTACTCGTCCAAATTGCTCACCCAGTCTGCCACTTTTTCTTACTGTGGCCAGTCTGCCAGAAGCGATATGTCACTAGTTGTGTATCATAAAAGAGTCATCGTTTCTCCTCCTAGGGGTTATTCGAGATTTCTTAATCCAAACCCCTAGTAACGAGGCATTGGCTACCTTAAGAGAGTCACAGTTACTTGTCCCAATTGCTCACCCACTCTGCCACTTTTTCTTACTGTGGCCAGTCTGCCAGAAGCGATATGTCACTTGTTGTGTATCTTAGATTCATCGTTACTCCCTCCATAGGTTACTCGTATTCTCTGATTCAATACCTCTCGTGACGAAACATTGACTTTCTTAATAGTGCCATACTTCTTCCTCCCAGTTGCTCACACAGTTTACTACTTTTTGTGTACTTGCCAGTCTGCCAGAAGCGATGTGTCACTAGTTGTGTATCATAAAAGTGTCATCGTTTCACCTCCTAGGGATTATTCGAGATTTCTTAATCCAAACCCCTAGTAACGAGGCATTGGCTACCTTAAGAGAGTCATAGTTACTCGTCCAAATTGCTCACCCAGTCTGCCACTTTTTCTTACTGTGGCCAGTCTGCGAGAAACGATATGTCACTAGTTGTGTATCATAAAAGAGTCATCGTTTCTCCTCCTAGGGGTTATTCGAGATTTCTTAATCCAAACCCCTAGTAACGAGGCATTGGTTACCTTAAGAGAGTCATAGTTACTCGTCCCAATTGCTCACCCACTCTGCCACTTTTTCTTACTGTGGCCAGTCTGCCAGAAGCGATTTGTCACTCGTTGTGTATCTTAAGAGTATCATCGTTACTCCCTCCATAGGTTACTTGTATTCTCTGATTCAATACCTCTCGTGACGAAACATTGGCTTTATTAATAGTGCAATACTTCTTCCTCCCAGTTGCTCACACAGTTTACTACTTTTTGTGTACTTGCCAGTCTGCCAGAAGCGATATGTCACTAGTTGTGTATCATAAAAGAGTCATCGTTTCAAGTCCTAGGGATTATTCGAGATTTCTTAATCCAAACCCCTAGTAACGAGGCATTGGCTACCTTAAGAGAGTCATAGATACTCGTCCAAATTGCTCACCCAGTCTGCCACTTTTTCTTACTGTGGCCAGTCTGCCAGAAGCGATATGTCACTAGTTGTGTATCATAAAAGAGTCATCGTTTCTCCTCCTAGGGGTTATTCGAGATTTCTTAATCCAAACCCCTAGTAACGAGGCATTGGCTACCTTAAGAGAGTCACAGTTACTCGTCCCAATTGCTCACCCACTCTGCCACTTTTTCTTACTGTGGCCAGTCTGCCAGAAGCGATATGTCACTTGTTGTGTATCTTAGATTCATCGTTACTCCCTCCATAGGTTACTCGTATTCTCTGATACAATACCTCTCGTGACGATACATTGGCTTTCTTAATAGTGCCATACTTCTTCCTCCCAGTTGCTCACACAGTTTACTACTTTTTGTGTACTTGCCAGTCTGCCAGAAGCGATGTGTCACTAGTTGTGTATCATAAAAGAGTCATCGTTTCACCTCCTAGGGATTATTCGAGATTTCTTAATCCAAACCCCTAGTAACGAGGCATTGGCTACCTTAAGAGAGTCATAGTTACTCGTCCAAATTGCTCACCCAGTCTGCCACTTTTTCTTACTGTGGCCAGTCTGCCAGAAGCGATATGTCACTAGTTGTGTATCATAAAAGAGTCATCGTTTCTCCTCCTAGGGGTTATTCGAGATTTCTTAATCCAAACCCCTAGTAACGAGGCATTGGTTACCTTAAGAGAGTCATAGTTACTCGTCCCAATTGCTCACCCACTCTGCCACTTTTTCTTACTGTGGCCAGTCTGCCAGAAGCGATATGTCACTCATCTTAAGAGATTCATCGTTACTCCTTCCATAGGTTACTGGTATTCTCTGATTCAATACCTTCGTGACGAATAAGTCGCTATCTTAAAAGTGTAATACTTCTTCCTCCCAGTTGCTCACACAGTCTACTACTTTTTGTGTAGTTTTTGTCTGCCAGAAACTATAATTCACTAGTTGTGTATCATAAAAGAGTCAACGTTTCTCCTCCTAGGGGTTATTCGAGATTTCTTAATCCAAACCCCTAGTAACGAGGCATTGGCTACCTTAAGAGAGTCATAGTTACTCGTCCCAATTGCTCACCCACTCTGCCACTTTTTCTTACTGTGGCCAGTCTGCCAGAAGCGATATGTCACTCGTTGTGTATCTAAAGAGATTCATCGTTACTCCCTCCATAGGTTACTCGTATTCTCTGATTCAATACCTCTCGTGACGAAACATTGGCTTTCTAAATAGTGCCATACTTCTTCCTCCCAGTTGCTCACACGGTTTACTACTTTTTGTGTACTTGCCAGTCTGCCAGAAGCGATATGTCACTAGTTGTGTATCAAAAAAGAGTCATCGTTTCACCTCCTAGGGATTATTCGAGATTTCTTATTCCAAACCCCTAGTAACGAGGCATTGGCTACCTTAAGGGAGTCATAGTTACTCGTCCAAATTGCTCACCCAGTCTGCCACTTTTTCTTACTGTGGCCAGTCTGCCAGAAGCGATATGTCACTAGTTGTGTATCATAAAAGAGTCACCGTTTCTCCTCCTAGGGGTTATTCGAGATTTCTTAATCCAAACCCCTAGTAACGAGGCATTGGCTACCTTAAGAGAGTCATAGTTACTCGTTCCAATTGCTCACCCTGTCTGCCACTTTTTCTTACTGTGGGCAGTCTGCCAGAAGCGAAATGTCAATCGTTGTGTATCTTAAGAGATTCATCGTTACTCCTTCCATAGGTTACTGGTATTCTCTGATTCAATACCTTCGTGACGAAAAAGTCGCTATCTTAAAAGTGCAATACTTCTTCCTCCCAGTTGCTCACACAGTCTACTACTTTTTGTGTAGTTTTTGTCTGCCAGAAACTATAATTCACTAGTTGTGTATCATAAAAGAGTCAACGTTTCAACTCCTAGGGTTTATTCGAGATTTCTTAATCCAAACCCCTAGTAACGAGGCATTGGCTACCTTAAGAGAGTCATAGTTACTCGTCCCAATTGCTCACCCACTCTGCCACTTTTTCTTACTGTGGCCAGTCTGCCAGAAGCGATATGTCACTCGTTGTGTATCTTAAGAGATTCATCGTTACTCCCTCCATAGGTTACTCGTATTCTCTGATTCAATACCTCTCGTGACGAAACATTGGCTTTCTAAATAGTGCCATACTTCTTCCTCCCAGTTGCTCACACGGTTTACTACTTTTTGTGTACTTGCCAGTCTGACAGAAGCGATATGTCACTAGTTGTGTATCAAAAAAGAGTCATCGTTTCACCTCCTAGGGATTATTCGAGATTTCTTATTCCAAACCCCTAGTAACGAGGCATTGGCTACCTTAAGAGAGTCATAGTTACTCGTCCAAATTGCTCACCCAGTCTGCCACTTTTTCTTACTGTGGCCAGTCTGCCAGAAGCGATATGTCACTAGTTGTGTATCATAAAAGAGTCATCGTTTCTCCTCCTAGGGGTTATTCGAGATTTCTTAATCCAAACCCCTAGTAACGAGGCATTGGCTACCTTAAGAGAGTCACAGTTACTCGTCCCAATTGCTCACCCACTCTGCCACTTTTTCTTACTGTGGCCAGTCTGCCAGAAGCGATATGTCACTTGTTGTGTATCTTAGATTCATCGTTACTCCCTCCATAGGTTACTCGTATTCTCTGATTCAATACCTCTCGTGACGAAACATTGGCTTTCTTAATAGTGCCATACTTCTTCCTCCCAGTTGCTCACACAGTTTACTACTTTTTGTGTACTTGCCAGTCTGCCAGAAGCGATGTGTCACTAGTTGTGTATCATAAAAGAGTCATCGTTTCACCTCCTAGGGATTATTCGAGATTTCTTAATCCAAACCCCTAGTAACGAGGCATTGGCTACCTTAAGAGAGTCATAGTTACTCGTCCAAATTGCTCACCCAGTCTGCCACTTTTTCTTACTGTGGCCAGTCTGCCAGAAGCGATATGTCACTAGTTGTGTATCATAAAAGAGTCATCGTTTCTCCTCCTAGGGGTTATTCGAGATTTCTTAATCCAAACCCCTAGTAACGAGGCATTGGCTACCTTAAGAGAGTCATAGTTACTCGTCCCAATTGCTCACCCACTCTGCCACTTTTTCTTACTGTGGCCAGTCTGCCAGAAGCGATATGTCACTCATCTTAAGAGATTCATCGTTACTCCTTCCATAGGTTACTGGTATTCTCTGATTCAATACCTTCGTGACGAAAAAGTCGCTATCTTAAAAGTGCAATACTTCTTCCTCCCAGTTGCTCACACAGTCTACTACTTTTTGTGTAGTTTTTGTCTGCCAGAAACTATAATTCACTAGTTGTGTATCATAAAAGAGTCAACGTTTCAACTCCTAGGGTTTATTCGAGATTTCTTAATCCAAACCCCTAGTAACGAGGCATTGGCTACCTTAAGAGAGTCATAGTTACTCGTCCCAATTGCTCACCCACTCTGCCACTTTTTCTTACTGTGGCCAGTCTGCCAGAAGCGATATGTCACTCGTTGTGTATCTTAAGAGATTCATCGTTACTCCCTCCATAGGTTACTCGTATTCTCTGATTCAATACCTCTCGTGACGAAACATTGGCTTTCTAAATAGTGCCATACTTCTTCCTCCCAGTTGCTCACACGGTTTACTACTTTTTGTGTACTTGCCAGTCTGACAGAAGCGATATGTCACTAGTTGTGTATCAAAAAAGAGTCATCGTTTCACCTCCTAGGGATTATTCGAGATTTCTTATTCTAAACCCCTAGTAACGAGGCATTGGCTACCTTAAGAGAGTCATAGTTACTCGTCCAAATTGCTCACCCAGTCTGCCACTTTTTCTTACTGTGGCCAGTCTGCCAGAAGCGATATGTCACTAGTTGTGTATCATAAAAGAGTCATCGTTTCTCCTCCTAGGGGTTATTCGAGATTTCTTAATCCAAACCCCTAGTAACGAGGCATTGGCTACCTTAAGAGAGTCACAGTTACTCGTCCCAATTGCTCACCCACTCTGCCACTTTTTCTTACTGTGGCCAGTCTGCCAGAAGCGATATGTCACTTGTTGTGTATCTTAGATTCATCGTTACTCCCTCCATAGGTTACTCGTATTCTCTGATTCAATACCTCTCGTGACGAAACATTGGCTTTCTTAATAGTGCCATACTTCTTCCTCCCAGTTGCTCACACAGTTTACTACTTTTTGTGTACTTGCCAGTCTGCCAGAAGCGATGTGTCACTAGTTGTGTATCATAAAAGAGTCATCGTTTCACCTCCTAGGGATTATTCGAGATTTCTTAATCCAAACCCCTAGTAACGAGGCATTGGCTACCTTAAGAGAGTCATAGTTACTCGTCCAAATTGCTCACCCAGTCTGCCACTTTTTCTTACTGTGGCCAGTCTGCCAGAAGCGATATGTCACTAGTTGTGTATCATAAAAGAGTCATCGTTTCTCCTCCTAGGGGTTATTCGAGATTTCTTAATCCAAACCCCTAGTAACGAGGCATTGGTTACCTTAAGAGAGTCATAGTTACTCGTCCCTATTGCTCACCCACTCTGCCACTTTTTCTTACTGTGGCCAGTCTGCCAGAAGCGATATGTCACTCATCTTAAGAGATTCATCGTTACTCCTTCCATAGGTTACTGGTATTCTCTGATTCAATACCTTTGTGACGAAAAAGTCGCTATCTTAAAAGTGCAATACTTCTTCCTCCCAGTTGCTCACACAGTCTACTACTTTTTGTGTAGTTTTTGTCTGCCAGAAACTATAATTCACTAGTTGTGTATCATAAAAGAGTCAACGTTTCTCCTCCTAGGGGTTATTCGAGATTTCTTAATCCAAACCCCTAGTAACGAGGCATTGGCTACCTTAAGAGAGTCATAGTTACTCGTCCCAATTGCTCACCCACTCTGCCACTTTTTCTTACTGTGGCCAGTCTGCCAGAAGCGATTAGTCACTCGTTGTGTATCTTAAGAGATTCATCGTTACTCCCTCCATAGGTTACTCGTATTCTCTGATTCAATACCTCTCGTGACGAAACATTGGCTTTCTAAATAGTGCCATACTTCTTCCTCCCAGTTGCTCACACGGTTTACTACTTTTTGTGTACTTGCCAGTCTGCCAGAAGCGATATGTCACTAGTTGTGTATCAAAAAAGAGTCATCGTTTCACCTCCTAGGGATTATTCGAGATTTCTTATTCCAAACCCCTAGTAACGAGGCATTGGCTACCTTAAGAGAGTCATAGTTACTCGTCCAAATTGCTCACCCAGTCTGCCACTTTTTCTTACTGTGGCCAGTCTGCGAGAAACGATATGTCACTAGTTGTGTATCATAAAAGAGTCATCGTTTCTCCTCCTAGGGGTTATTCGAGATTTCTTAATCCAAACCCCTAGTAACGAGGCATTGGTTACCTTAAGAGAGTCATAGTTACTCGTCCCAATTGCTCACCCACTCTGCCACTTTTTCTTACTGTGGCCAGTCTGCCAGAAGCGATTTGTCACTTGTTGTGTATCTTAAGAGTATCATCGTTACTCCCTCCATAGGTTACTTGTATTCTCTGATTCAATACCTCTCGTGACGAAACATTGGCTTTATTAATAGTGCAATACTTCTTCCTCCCAGTTGCTCACACAGTTTACTACTTTTTGTGTACTTGCCAGTCTGCCAGAAGCGATGTGTCACTAGTTGTGTATCATAAAAGTGTCATCGTTTCACCTCCTAGGGATTATTCGAGATTTCTTAATCCAAACCCCTAGTAACGAGGCATTGGCTACCTTAAGAGAGTCATAGTTACTCGTCCAAATTGCTCACCCAGTCTGCCACTTTTTCTTACTGTGGCCAGTCTGCGAGAAACGATATGTCACTAGTTGTGTATCATAAAAGAGTCATCGTTTCTCCTCCTAGGGGTTATTCGAGATTTCTTAATCCAAACCCCTAGTAACGAGGCATTGGTTACCTTAAGAGAGTCATAGTTACTCGTCCCAATTGCTCACCCACTCTGCCACTTTTTCTTACTGTGGCCAGTCTGCCAGAAGCGATTTGTCACTCGTTGTGTATCTTAAGAGTATCATCGTTACTCCCTCCATAGGTTACTTGTATTCTCTGATTCAATACCTCTCGTGACGAAACATTGGCTTTATTAATAGTGCAATACTTCTTCCTCCCAGTTGCTCACACAGTTTACTACTTTTTGTGTACTTGCCAGTCTGCCAGAAGCGATATGTCACTAGTTGTGTATCATAAAAGAGTCATCGTTTCAAGTCCTAGGGATTATTCGAGATTTCTTAATCCAAACCCCTAGTAACGAGGCATTGGCTACCTTAAGAGAGTCATAGATACTCGTCCAAATTGCTCACCCAGTCTGCCACTTTTTCTTACTGTGGCCAGTCTGCCAGAAGCGATATGTCACTAGTTGTGTATCATAAAAGAGTCATCGTTTCTCCTCCTAGGGGTTATTCGAGATTTCTTAATCCAAACCCCTAGTAACGAGGCATTGGCTACCTTAAGAGAGTCACAGTTACTCGTCCCAATTGCTCACCCACTCTGCCACTTTTTCTTACTGTGGCCAGTCTGCCAGAAGCGATATGTCACTTGTTGTGTATCTTAGATTCATCGTTACTCCCTCCATAGGTTACTCGTATTCTCTGATACAATACCTCTCGTGACGATACATTGGCTTTCTTAATAGTGCCATACTTCTTCCTCCCAGTTGCTCACACAGTTTACTACTTTTTGTGTACTTGCCAGTCTGCCAGAAGCGATGTGTCACTAGTTGTGTATCATAAAAGAGTCATCGTTTCACCTCCTAGGGATTATTCGAGATTTCTTAATCCAAACCCCTAGTAACGAGGCATTGGCTACCTTAAGAGAGTCATAGTTACTCGTCCAAATTGCTCACCCAGTCTGCCACTTTTTCTTACTGTGGCCAGTCTGCCAGAAGCGATATGTCACTAGTTGTGTATCATAAAAGAGTCATCGTTTCTCCTCCTAGGGGTTATTCGAGATTTCTTAATCCAAACCCCTAGTAACGAGGCATTGGTTACCTTAAGAGAGTCATAGTTACTCGTCCCAATTGCTCACCCACTCTGCCACTTTTTCTTACTGTGGCCAGTCTGCCAGAAGCGATATGTCACTCATCTTAAGAGATTCATCGTTACTCCTTCCATAGGTTACTGGTATTCTCTGATTCAATACCTTCGTGACGAATAAGTCGCTATCTTAAAAGTGTAATACTTCTTCCTCCCAGTTGCTCACACAGTCTACTACTTTTTGTGTAGTTTTTGTCTGCCAGAAACTATAATTCACTAGTTGTGTATCATAAAAGAGTCAACGTTTCTCCTCCTAGGGGTTATTCGAGATTTCTTAATCCAAACCCCTAGTAACGAGGCATTGGCTACCTTAAGAGAGTCATAGTTACTCGTCCCAATTGCTCACCCACTCTGCCACTTTTTCTTACTGTGGCCAGTCTGCCAGAAGCGATATGTCACTCGTTGTGTATCTAAAGAGATTCATCGTTACTCCCTCCATAGGTTACTCGTATTCTCTGATTCAATACCTCTCGTGACGAAACATTGGCTTTCTAAATAGTGCCATACTTCTTCCTCCCAGTTGCTCACACGGTTTACTACTTTTTGTGTACTTGCCAGTCTGCCAGAAGCGATATGTCACTAGTTGTGTATCAAAAAAGAGTCATCGTTTCACCTCCTAGGGATTATTCGAGATTTCTTATTCCAAACCCCTAGTAACGAGGCATTGGCTACCTTAAGGGAGTCATAGTTACTCGTCCAAATTGCTCACCCAGTCTGCCACTTTTTCTTACTGTGGCCAGTCTGCCAGAAGCGATATGTCACTAGTTGTGTATCATAAAAGAGTCATCGTTTCTCCTCCTAGGGGTTATTCGAGATTTCTTAATCCAAACCCCTAGTAACGAGGCATTGGCTACCTTAAGAGAGTCATAGTTACTCGTTCCAATTGCTCACCCTGTCTGCCACTTTTTCTTACTGTGGGCAGTCTGCCAGAAGCGAAATGTCAATCGTTGTGTATCTTAAGAGATTCATCGTTACTCCTTCCATAGGTTACTGGTATTCTCTGATTCAATACCTCTCGTGACGAAAAGTCGCTATCTTAATAGTGCAATACTTCTTCCTCCCAGTTGCTCACACAGTCTACTACTTTTTGTGTAGTTTTTGTCTGACAGAAACTATAATTCACTAGTTGTGTATCATAAAAGAGTCAACGTTTCTCCTCCTAGGGGTTATTCGAGATATCTTAATCCAAACCATGAGTGACGAGGCATTGGCTACCTTAAGAGAGTCATAGTTACTCGTCCCAATTGCTCACCCACTCTGCCACTTTTTCTTACTGTGGCCAGTCTGCCAGAAGCGATATGTCACTTGTTGTGTATCTTAGATTCATCGTTACTCCCTCCATAGGTTACTCGTATTCTCTGATTCAATACCTCTCGTGACGAAAAGTCGCTATCTTAATAGTGCAATACTTCTTCCTCCCAGTTGCTCACACAGTCTACTCCTTTCTGTGTAGTTTTTGTCTGACAGAAACTATAATTCACTAGTTGTGTAACATAAAAGAGTCAACCTTTGTCCTCCTAGGGGTTATTCGAGATTTCTTAATCCAAACCCCAAGTGACGAGGCATTGGCTACCTTAAGAGAGTCATAGTTACTCGTCCCAATTGCTCACCCACTCTGCCACTTTTTTTTACTGTGGCCAGTCTGCCAGAAGCGATATGTCACTCGTTGTGTATCTTAAGAGAATCATCGTTACTCCCTCCATAGGTTACTCGTATTCTCTGATTCAATACCTCTCGTGACGAAACATTTGCTTTATTAATAGTGCCATACTTCTTCCTCCCAGTTGCTCACACAGTTTACTACTTTTTGTGTACTTGCCAGTCTGCCAGAAGCGATATG
The DNA here is from genome assembly GCF_023897955.1 of Schistocerca gregaria. Classification (NCBI taxonomy): domain Eukaryota; kingdom Metazoa; phylum Arthropoda; class Insecta; order Orthoptera; family Acrididae; genus Schistocerca; species Schistocerca gregaria. The sequence goes on from NC_064926.1 coordinate 29,757,423, forward strand.
TCACTAGTTGTGTATCATAAAAGAGTCATCGTTTCACCTCCTAGGGATTATTCGAGATTTCTTAATCCAAACCCCTAGTAACGAGGCATTGGCTACCTTAAGAGAGTCATAGTTACTCGTCCCAATTGCTCACCCACTCTGCCACTTTTTCTTACTGTGGCCAGTCTGCCAGAAGCGATATGTCACTCGTTGTGTATCTTAAGAGAATCATCGTTACTCCCTCCATAGGTTACTCGTATTCTCTGATTCAATACCTCTCGTGACGAAACATTTGCTTTATTAATAGTGCCATACTTCTTCCTCCCAGTTGCTCACACAGTTTACTACTTTTTGTGTACTTGCCAGTCTGCCAGAAGCGATATGTCACTAGTTGTGTATCATAAAAGAGTCATCGTTTCAAGTCCTAGGGATTATTCGAGATTTCTTAATCAAAACCCCTAGTAACGAGGCATTGGCTACCTTAAGAGAGTCATAGATACTCGTCCAAATTGCTCACCCAGTCTGCCACTTTTTCTTACTGTGGCCAGTCTGCCAGAAGCGATATGTCACTAGTTGTGTATCATAAAAGAGTCATCGTTTCTCCTCCTAGGGGTTATTCGAGATTTCTTAATCCAAACCCCTAGTAACGAGGCATTGGCTACCTTAAGAGAGTCACAGTTACTCGTCCCAATTGCTCACCCACTCTGCCACTTTTTCTTACTGTGGCCAGTCTGCCAGAAGCGATATGTCACTTGTTGCGTATCTTAGATTCATCGTTACTCCCTCCATAGGTTACTCGTATTCTCTGATTCAATACCTCTCGTGACGAAACATTGGCTTTCTTAATAGTGCCATACTTCTTCCTCCCAGTTGCTCACACAGTTTACTAGTTTTTGTGTACTTGCCAGTCTGCCAGAAGCGATATGTCACTAGTTGTGTATCATAAAAGGGTCATCGTTTCACCTCCTAGGGATTATTCGAGATTTCTTAATCCAAACCCCTAGTAACGAGGCATTGGCTACCTTAAGAGAGTCATAGTTACTCGTCCCAATTGCTCACCCACTCTGCCACTTTTTCTTACTGTGGCCAGTCTGCCAGAAGCGATATGTCACTCGTTGTGTATCTTAAGAGAATCATCGTTACTCCCTCCATAGGTTACTCGTATTCTCTGATTCAATACCTCTCGTGACGAAACATTGGCTTTATTAATAGTGCCATACTTCTTCCTCCCAGTTGCTCACACAGTTTACTACTTTTTGTGTACTTGCCAGTCTGCCAGAAGAGATATGTCACTAGTTGTGTATCATAAAAGAGTCATCGTTTCAAGTCCTAGGGATTATTCGAGATTTCTTAATCCAAACCCCTAGTAACGAGGCATTGGCTACCTTAAGAGAGTCATAGATACTCGTCCAAATTGCTCACCCAGTCTGCCACTTTTTCTTACTGTGGCCAGTCTGCCAGAAGCGATATGTCACTAGTTGTGTATCATAAAAGTGTCATCGTTTCTCCTCCTAGGGGTTATTCGAGATTTCTTAATCCAAACCCCTAGTAACGAGGCATTGGCTACCTTAAGAGAGTCACAGTTACTCGTCCCAATTGCTCACCCACTCTGCCACTTTTTCTTACTGTGGCCAGTCTGCCAGAAGCGATATGTCACTTGTTGTGTATCTTAGATTCATCGTTACTCCCTCCATAGGTTACTCGTATTCTCTGCTTCAATACCTCTCGTGACGAAACATTGGCTTTCTTAATAGTGCCATACTTCTTCCTCCCAGTTGCTCACACAGTTTACTACTTTTTGTGTACTTGCCAGTCTGCCAGAAGCGATATGTCACTAGTTAGTATCATAAAAGAGTCATCGTTTCACCTCCTAGGGATTATTCGAGATTTCTTAATCCAAACCCCTAGTAACGAGGCATTGGCTACCTTAAGAGAGTCATAGTTACTCGTCCAAATTGCTCACCCAGTCTGCCACTTTTTCTTACTGTGGCCGGTCTGCCAGAAGCGATATGTCACTAGTTGTGTATCATAAAATAGTCATCGTTTCTCCTCCTAGGGGTTATTCGAGATTTCTTAATCCAAACCCCTAGTAACGAGGCATTGGCTACCTTAAGAGAGTCATAGTTACTCGTCCCAATTGCTCACCCTGCCTGCCACTTTTTCTTACTGTGGCCAGTCTGCCAGAAGCGATATGTCACTCATCTTAAGAGATTCATCGTTACTCCTTCCATAGGGTACTGGTATTCTCTGATTCAATACCTTCGTGACGAAAAAGTCGCTATCTTAACAGTGCAATACTTCTTCCTCCCCGTTGCTCACAGAGTCTACTATTTTTTGTGTAGTTTTTGTCTGCCAGAAACTATAATTCACTAGTTGTGTATCATAAAAGAGTCAACGTTTCACCTCCTAGGGGTTATTCGAGATTTCTTAATCCAAACCCCTAGTAACGAGGCATTGGCTACCTTAAGAGAGTCATAGTTACTCGTCCAAATTGCTCACCCAGTCTGCCACGTTCTCTTACTGTGGCCAGTCTGCCAGAAGCGATATGTCACTAGTTGTGTATCATAAAAGAGTCATCGTTTCTCCACCTAGGGGTTATTCGAGATTTCTTAATCCAAACCCCTAGTAACGAGGCATTGGCTACCTTAAGAGAGTCATAGTTACTCGTTCCAATTTCTCACCCTGTCTGCCACATTTTCTTACTGTGGGCAGTCTGCCAGAAGCGAAATGTCACTCGTTGTGTATCTTAAGAGATTCATCGTTACTCCTTCCATAGGTTACTGGTATTCTCTGATTCAATACCTCTCGTGACGAAAAGTCGCTATCTTAATAGTGCAATACTTCTTCCTCCCAGTTGCTCACACAGTCTACTACTTTTTATGTAGTTTTTGTCTGACAGAAACTATAATTCACTAGTTGTGTATCATAAAAGAGTCAACGTTTCTCCTCCTAGGGGTAATTCGAGATTTCTTAATCCAAACCATAAGTGACGAGGCATTGGCTACCTTAAGAGAGTCATAGTTACTCGTCCCAATTGCTCACCCACTCTGCCACTTTTTCTTACTGTGGCCAGTCTGCCAGAAGCGATATGTCACTTGTTGTGTATCTTAGATTCACCGTTACTCCCTCCATAGGTTACTCGTATTCTCTGATTCAATACCTCTCGTGACGAAAAGTCGCTATCTTAATAGTGCAATACTTCTTCCTCCCAGTTGCTCACACAGTCTACTACTTTTTGTGTAGTTTTTGTCTGACAGAAACTATAATTCACTAGTTGTGTGTCATAAAAGAGTCAACGTTTGTCCTCCTAGGGGTTATTCGCGATTTCTTAATCCAAACCCCAAGTGACGAGGCATTGGCTACCTTAAGAGAGTCATAGTTACTCGTCCCAATTGCTCACCCACTCTGCCACTTTTTCGTACTGTGGCCAGTCTGCCAGAAGCGATATGTCACTCGTTGTGTATCTTAAGAGAATCATCGTTACTCCCTCCATAGGTTACTCGTATTCTCTGATTCAATACCTCTCGTGACGAAACATTGGCTTTATTAATAGTGCCATACTTCTTCCTCCCAGTTGCTCACACAGTTTACTACTTTTTGTGTACTTGCCAGTCTGCCAGAAGCGTTATGTCACTAGTTGTGTATCATAAAAGAGTCATCGTTTCAAGTCCTAGGGATTATTCGAGATTTCTTAATCCAAACCCCTAGTAACGAGGCATTGGCTACCTTAAGAGAGTCATAGATACCCGTCCAAATTGCTCACCCAGTCTGCCACTTTTTCTTACTGTGGCCAGTCTGCCAGAAGCGATATGTCACTAGATGTGTATCATAAAAGAGCCATCGTTTCAAGTCCTAGGGGTTATTCGAGATTTCTTAATCCAAACCCCTAGTAACGAGGCATTGGCTACCTTAAGAGAGTCACAGTTACTCGTCCCAATTGCTCACCCATTCTGCCACTTTTTCTTACTGTGGCCAGTCTGCCAGAAGCGATATGTCACTTGTTGTGTATCTTAGATTCATCGTTACTCCCTCCATAGGTTACTCGTATTCTCTGATTCAATACCTCTCGTGACGAAACATTGGCTTTCTTAATAGTGCCATACTTCTTCCTCCCAGTTGCTCACACAGTTTACTAGTTTTTGTGTACTTGCCAGTCTGCCAGAAGCGATATGTCACTAGTTGTGTATCATAAAAGAGTCATCGTTTCACCTCCTAGGGATTATTCGAGATTTCTTAATCCAAACCCCTAGTAACGAGGCATTGGCTACCTTAAGAGAGTCATAGTTACTCGTCCCAATTGCTCACCCACTCTGCCACTTTTTCTTACTGTGGCCAGTCTGCCAGATACGATATGTCACTCGTTGTGTATCTTAAGAGAATCATCGTTACTCCCTCCATAGGTTACTCGTATTCTCTGATTCAATACCTCTCGTGACGAAACATTTGCTTTATTAATAGTGCCATACTTCTTCCTCCCAGTTGCTCACACAGTTTACTACTTTTTGTGTACTTGCCGGTCTGCCAGAAGCGATATGTCACTAGTTGTGTATCATAAAAGAGTCATCGTTTCAAGTCCTAGGGATTATTCGAGATTTCTTAATCCAAACCCCTAGTAACGAGGCATTGGCTACCTTAAGAGAGTCATAGATACTCGTCCAAATTGCTCACCCAGTCTGCCACTTTATCTTACTGTGGCCAGTCTGCCAGAAGCGATATGTCACTAGTTGTGTATCATAAAAGAGTCATCGTTTCTCCTCCTAGGGGTTATTCGAGATTTCTTAATCCAAACCCCTAGTAACGAGGCATTGGCTACCTTAAGAGAGTCACAGTTACTCGTCCCAATTGCTCACCCACTCTGCCACTTTTTCTTACTGTGGCCAGTCTGCCAGAAGCGATATGTCACTTGTTGTGTATCTTAGATTCATCGTTACTCCCTCCATAGGTTACTCGTATTCTCTGATTCAATACCTCTCGTGACGAAACATTTGCTTTATTAATAGTGCCATACTTCTTCCTCCCAGTTGCTCACACAGTTTACTACTTTTTGTGTACTTGCCGGTCTGCCAGAAGCGATATGTCACTAGTTGTGTATCATAAAAGAGTCATCGTTTCAAGTCCTAGGGATTATTCGAGATTTCTTAATCCATCCCCTAGTAACGAGGCATTGGCTACCTTAAGAGAGTCATAGATACTCGTCCAAATTGCTCACCCAGTCTGCCACTTTATCTTACTGTGGCCAGTCTGCAAGAAGCGATATGTCACTAGTTGTGTATCATAAAAGAGTCATCGTTTCTCCTCCTAGGGGTTATTCGAGATTTCTTAATCCAAACCCCTAGTAACGAGGCATTGGCTACCTTAAGAGAGTCATAGTTACTCGTCCCAATTGCTCACCCTGCCTGCCACTTTTTCTTACTGTGGCTAGTCTGCCAGAAGCGATATGTCACTCATCTTAAGAGAATCATCGTTACTCCCTCCATAGGTTACTCGTATTCTCTGATTCAATACCTCTCGTGACGAAACATTTGCTTTATTAATAGTGCCATACTTCTTCCTCCCAGTTGCTCACACAGTTTACTACTTTTTGTGTACTTGCCAGTCTGCCAGAAGCGATATGTCACTAGTTGTGTATCATAAAAGAGTCATCGTTTCACCTCCTAGGGATTATTCGAGATTTCTTAATCCAAACCCCTAGTAACGAGGCATTGGCTACCTTAAGAGAGTCATAGTTACTCGTCCCAATTGCTCACCCACTCTGCCACTTTTTCTTACTGTGGCCAGTCTGCCAGAAGCGATATGTCACTCGTTGTGGATCTTAAGAGAATCATCGTTACTCCCTCCATAGGTTACTCGTATTCTCTGATTCAATACCTCTCGTGACGAAACATTTGCTTTATTAATAGTGCCATACTTCTTCCTCCCAGTTGCTCACACAGTTTACTACTTTTTGTGTACTTGCCAGTCTGCCAGAAGCGATATGTCACTAGTTGTGTATCATAAAAGAGTCATCGTTTCAAGTCCTAGGGATTATTCGAGATTTCTTAATCCAAACCCCTAGTAACGAGGCATTGGCTACCTTAAGGGAGTCATAGTTACTCGTCCAAATTGCTCACCCAGTCTGCCACTTTATCTTACTGTGGCCAGTCTGCCAGAAGCGATATGTCACTAGTTGTGTATCATAAAAGAGTCATCGTTTCTCCTCCTAGGGGTTATTCGAGATTTCTTAATCCAAACCCCTAATAACGAGGCATTGGCTACCTTAAGAGAGTCACAGTTACTCGTCCCAATTGCTCACCCACTCTGCCACTTTTTCTTACTGTGGCCAGTCTGCCAGAAGCGATATGTCACTTGTTGTGTATCTTAGATTCTTCGTTACTCCCTCCAAAGGTTACTTGTATTCTCTGATTCAATACCTCTCGTGACGAAACATTGGCTTTCTTAATAGTGCCATACTTCTTCCTCCCAGTTGCTCACACAGTTTACTACTTTTGTGTACTTGCCAGTCTGCCAGAAGCGATATGTCACTAGTTGTGTATCATAAAAGAGTCATCGTTTCACCTCCTAGGGATTATTCGAGATTTCTTAATCCAAACCCCTAGTAACGAGGCATTGGCTACCTTAAGAGAGTCATAGTTCCTCGTCCCAATTGCTCACCCACTCTGCCACTTTTTCTTACTGTGGCCAGTCTGCCAGAAGCGATATGTCACTTGTTGTGTATCTTAGATTCATCGTTACTCCCTCCATAGGTTACTCGTATTATGTGATTCAATACCTCTCGTGACGAAACATTGGCTTTCTTAATAGTGCCATACTTCTTCCTCCCAGTTGCTCACACAGTTTACTACTTTTTGTGTACTTGCCAGTCTGCCAGAAGCGATATGTCACTAGTTGTGTATCATAAAAGAGTCATCGTTTCACCTCCTAGGGATTATTCGAGATTTCTTAATCCAAACCCCTAGTAACGAGGCATTGGCTACCTTAAGAGAGTCATAGTTACTCGTCCCAATTGCTCACCCTGCCTGCCACTTTTTCTTACTGTGGCCAGTCTGCCAGAAGCGATATGTCACTCATCTTAAGAGATTCATCGTTACTCCTTCCATAGGTTACTGGTATTCTCTGATTCAATACTTCCGTGACGAAAAAGTCGCTATCTTAACAGTGCAATACTTCTTCCTCCCAGTTGCTCACACAGTCTACTATTTTTTGTGTAGTTTTTGTCTGCCAGAAACTATAATTCACTAGTTGTGTATCATAAAAGAGTCAACGTTTCACCTCCTAGGGATTATTCGAGATTTCTTAATCCAAACCCCTAGTAACGAGCCATTGGCTACCTTAAGAGAGTCATAGTTACTCGTCCAAATTGCTCACCCAGTCTGCCACGTTTTCTTACTGTGGCCAGTCTGCCAGAAGCGATATGTCACTAGTTGTGTAACATAAAAGAGTCATCGTTTCTCCACCTAGGGGTTATTCGAGATTTCTTAATCCAAACCCCTAGTAACGAGGCATTGGCTACCTTAAGAGAGTCATAGTTACTCGTTCCAATTGCTCACCCTGCCTGCCACTTTTTCTTACTGTGGCCAGTCTGCCAGAAGCGAAATGTCACTCGTTGTGTATCTTAAGCGATTCATCGTGACTCCTTCCATAGGTTACTGGTATTCTCTGATTCAATACCTCTCGTGACGAAAAGTCGCTATCTTAATAGTGCAATACTTCTTCCTCCCAGTTGCTCACACAGTCTACTACTTTTTGTGTAGTTTTTGTCTGACAGAAACTATAATTCACTAGTTGTGTATCATAAAAGAGTCAACGTTTCTCCTCCTAGGGGTAATTCGAGATTTCTTAATCCAAACCATAAGTGACGAGGCATTGGCTACCTTAAGAGAGTCATAGTTACTCGTCCCAATTGCTCACCCACTCTGCCACTTTTTCTTACTGTGGCCAGTCTGCCAGAAGCGATATGTCACTTGTTGTGTATCTTAGATTCATCGTTACTCCCTCCATAGGTTACTCGTATTCTCTGATTCAATACTTCTCGTGACGAAAAGTCGCTATCTTAATAGTGCAATACTTCTTCCTCCCAGTTGCTCACACAGTCTACTACTTTTTGTGTAGTTTTTGTCTGACAGAAATTATAATTCACTAGTTGTGTATCATAAAAGAGTCAACGTTTGTCCTCCTAGGGGTTATTCGAGATTTCTTAATCCAAACCCCAAGTGACGAGGCATTGGCTACCTTAAGAGAGTCATAGTTACTCGTCCCAATTGCTCACCCACTCTGCCACTTTTTCGTACTGTGGCCAGTCTGCCAAAAGCGATATGTCACTCGTTGTGTATCTTAAGAGAATCATCGTTACTCCCTCCATAGGTTACTCGTATTCTCTGATTCAATACCTCTCGTGACGAAACATTGTCTTTCTTAATAGTGCCATACTTCTTCCTCCCAGTTGCTCACACAGTTTACTACTTTTTGTGTACTTGCCAGTCTGCCAGAAGCGATATGTCACTAGTTGTGTATCATAAAAGAGTCATCGTTTCACCTCCTAGGGATTATTCGAGATTTCTTAATCCAAACCGCTAGTAACGAGGCATTGGCTACCTTAAGAGAGTCATAGTTACTCGTCCAAATTGCTCACCCAGTCTGCCACTTTTTCTTACTGTGGCCAGTCTGCCAGAAGCGATATGTCACTAGTTGTGTATCATAAAAGAGTCATCGTTTCAAGTCCTAGGGATTATTCGAGATTTCTTAATCCAAACCCCTAGTAACGAGGCATTGGCTACCTTAAGAGAGTCATAGATACCCGTCCAAATTGATCACCCAGTCTGCCACTTTTTCTTACTGTGGCCAGTCTGCCAGAAGCGATATGTCACTAGTTGTGTATCATAAAAGAGTCATCGTTTCTCCTCCAGGGGTCATTCGAGATTTCTTAATCCAAACCCCTAGTAACGAGGCATTGGCTACCTTAAGAGAGTCACAGTTACTCGTCCCAATTGCTCACCCATTCTGCCACTTTTTCTTACTGTGGCCAGTCTGCCAGAAGCGATATGTCACTTGTTGTGTATCTTAGATTCATCGTTACTCCCTCCATAGGTTACTCGTATTCTCTGATTCAATACCTCTCGTGACGAAACATTGGCTTTCTTAATAGTGCCATACTTCTTCCTCCCAGTTGCTCACACAGTTTACTAGTTTTTGTGTACTTGCCAGTCTGCCAGAAGCGATATGTCACTAGTTGTGTATCATAAAAGAGTCATCGTTTTACCTCCTAGGGATTATTCGAGATTTCTTAATCCAAACCCCTAGTAACGAGGCATTGGCTACCTTAAGAGAGTCATAGCTACTCGTCCCAATTGCTCACCCACTCTGCCACTTTTTCTTACTGTGGCCAGTCTGCCAGAAGCGATATGTCACTCGTTGTGTATCTTAAGAGAATCATCGTTACTCCCTTCATAGGTTACTCGTATTCTCTGATTCAATACCTCTCGTGACGAAACATTTGCTTTATTAATAGTGCCATACTTCTTCCTCCCAGTTGCTCACACAGTTTACTACTTTTTGTGTACTTGCCAGTCTGCCAGAAGCGATATGTCACTAGTTGTGTATCATAAAAGAGTCATCGTTTCAAGTCCTAGGGATTATTCGAGATTTCTTAATCCAAACCCCTAGTAACGAGGCATTGGCTACCTTAAGAGAGTCATAGATACTCGTCCAAATTGCTCACCCAGTCTGCCACTTTATCTTACTGTGGCCAGTCTGCCAGAAGCGATATGTCACTAGTTGTGTATCATAAAAGGGTCATCGTTTCTCCTCCTAGGGGTTATTCGAGATTTCTTAATCCAAACCCCTAGTAACGAGGCATTGGCTACCTTAAGAGAGTCATAGTTACGCGTCCAAATTGCTCACCCAGTCTGCCACGTTTTCTTACTGTGGCCAGTCTGCCAGAAGCGATATGTCACTAGTTGTTTATCATAAAAGAGTCATCGTTTCTCCACCTAGGGGTTATTCGAGATTTCTTAATCCAAACCCCTAGTAACGAGGCATTGGCTACCTTAAGAGAGTCATAGTTACTCGTCCCAATTGCTCACCCACTCTGCCACTTTTTCTTACTGTGGCCAGTCTGCCAGAAGCGAAATGTCACTTGTTGTGTATCTTAGATTCATCGTTACTCCCTCCATAGGTTACTGGTATTCTCTGATTCAATGCGTCTCGTGACGAAACATTGGCTTTCTTAATAGTGCCATACTTCTTCCTCCCAGTTGCTCACACAGTTTACTACTTTTTGTGTACTTGCCAGTCTGCCAGAAGCGATATGTCACTAGTTGTGTATCATAAAAGAGTCATCGTTTCACCTCCTAGGGATTATTCGAGATTTCTTAATCCAAACCCCTAGTAACGAGGCATTGGCTACCTTAAGAGAGTCATAGTTTCTCGTCCCAATTGCTCACCCACTCTGCCACTTTTTCTTACTGTGGCCAGTCTGCCAGAAGCGATATGTCACTTGTTATGTATCTTAGATTCATCGTTACTCCCTCCATAGGTTACTCGTATTATCTGATTCAATACCTCTCGTGACGAAACATTGGCTTTCTTAATAGTGCCATACTTCTTCCTCCCAGTTGCTCACACAGTTTACTACTTTTTGTGTACTTGCCAGTCTGCCAGAAGCGATATGTCACTAGTTGTGTATCATAAAAGAGTCATCGTTTCACCTCCTAGGGATTATTCGAGATTTCTTAATCCAAACCCCTAGTAACGAGGCATTGGCTACCTTAAGAGAGTCATAGTTACTCGTCCCAATTGCTCACCCTGCCTGCCACTTTTTCTTACTGTGGCCAGTCTGCCAGAAGCGATATGTCACTCATCTTAAGAGATTCGTCGTTACTCCTTCCATAGGTTACTGGTATTCTCTGATTCAATACTTCCGTGACGAAAAAGTCGCTATCTTAACAGTGCAATACTTCTTCCTCCCAGTTGCTCACACAGTCTACTATTTTTTGTGTAGTTTTTGTCTGCCAGAAACTATAATTCACTAGTTGTGTATCATAAAAGAGTCAACGTTTCACCTCCTAGGGATTATTCGAGATTTCTTAATCCAAACCCCTAGTAACGAGCCATTGGCTACCTTAAGAGAGTCATAGTTACTCGTCCAAATTGCTCACCCAGTCTGCCACGTTTTCTTACTGTGGCCAGTATGCCAGAAGCGATATGTCACTAGTTGTGTTACATAAAAGAGTCATCGTTTCTCCACCTAGGGGTTATTCGAGATTTCTTAATCCAAACCCCTAGTAACGAGGCATTGGCTACCTTAAGAGAGTCATAGTTACTCGTTCCAATTGCTCACCCTGCCTGCCACTTTTTCTTACTGTGGCCAGTCTGCCAGAAGCGAAATGTCACTCGTTGTGTATCTTAAGAGATTCATCGTGACTCCTTCCATAGGTTACTGGTATTCTCTGATTCAATACCTCTCGTGACGAAAAGTCGCTATCTTAATAGTGCAATACTTCTTCCTCCCAGTTGCTCACACAGTCTACTACTTTTTGTGTAGTTTTTGTCTGACAGAAACTATAATTCACTAGTTGTGTATCATAAAAGAGTCAACGTTTCTCCTCCTAGGGGTAATTCGAGATTTCTTAATCCAAATCATAAGTGACGAGGCGTTGGCTACCTTAAGAGAGTCATAGTTACTCGTCCCAATTGCTCACCCACTCTGCCACTTTTTCTTACTGTGGCCAGTCTGCCAGAAGCGATATGTCACTTGTTGTGTATCTTAGATTCATCGTTACTCCCTCCATAGGTTACTCGTATTCTCTGATTCAATACTTCTCGTGACGAAAAGTCGCTATCTTAATAGTGCAATTCTTCTTCCTCCCAGTTGCTCACACAGTCTACTACTTTTTGTGTAGTTTTTGTCTGACAGAAATTATAATTCACTAGTTGTGTATCATAAAAGAGTCAACGTTTGTCCTCCTAGGGGTTATTCGAGATTTCTTAATCCAAACCCCAAGTGACGAGGCATTGGCTACCTTAAGAGAGTCATAGTTACTCGTCCCAATTGCTCACCCACTCTGCCACTTTTTCGTACTGTGGCCAGTCTGCCAGAAGCGATATGTCACTTGTTGTGTATCTTAGATTCTTCGTTACTCCCTCCAAAGGTTACTTGTATTCTCTGATTCAATACCTCTCGTGACGAAACATTGGCTTTCTTAATAGTGCCATACTTCTTCCTCCCAGTTGCTCACACAGTTTACTACTTTTGTGTACTTGCCAGTCTGCCAGAAGCGATATGTCACTAGTTGTGTATCATAAAAGAGTCATCGTTTCAAGTCCTAGGGATTATTCGAGATTTCTTAATCCAAACCCCTAGTAACGAGGCATTGGCTACCTTAAGAGAGTCATAGATACTCGTCCAAATTGCTCACCCAGTCTGCCACTTTATCTTACTGTGGCCAGTCTGCCAGAAGCGATATGTCACTAGTTGTGTATCATAAAAGGGTCATCGTTTCTCCTCCTAGGGGTTATTCGAGATTTCTTAATCCAAACCCCTAGTAACGAGGCATTGGCTACCTTAAGAGAGTCATAGTTACGCGTCCAAATTGCTCACCCAGTCTGCCACGTTTTCTTACTGTGGCCAGTCTGCCAGAAGCGATATGTCACTAGTTGTTTATCATAAAAGAGTCATCGTTTCTCCACCTAGGGGTTATTCGAGATTTCTTAATCCAAACCCCTAGTAACGAGGCATTGGCTACCTTAAGAGAGTCATAGTTACTCGTCCCAATTGCTCACCCACTCTGCCACTTTTTCTTACTGTGGCCAGTCTGCCAGAAGCGAAATGTCACTTGTTGTGTATCTTAGATTCATCGTTACTCCCTCCATAGGTTACTGGTATTCTCTGATTCAATGCGTCTCGTGACGAAACATTGGCTTTCTTAATAGTGCCATACTTCTTCCTCCCAGTTGCTCACACAGTTTACTACTTTTTGTGTACTTGCCAGTCTGCCAGAAGCGATATGTCACTAGTTGTGTATCATAAAAGAGTCATCGTTTCACCTCCTAGGGATTATTCGAGATTTCTTAATCCAAACCCCTAGTAACGAGGCATTGGCTACCTTAAGAGAGTCATAGTTTCTCGTCCCAATTGCTCACCCACTCTGCCACTTTTTCTTACTGTGGCCAGTCTGCCAGAAGCGATATGTCACTTGTTATGTATCTTAGATTCATCGTTACTCCCTCCATAGGTTACTCGTATTATCTGATTCAATACCTCTCGTGACGAAACATTGGCTTTCTTAATAGTGCCATACTTCTTCCTCCCAGTTGCTCACACAGTTTACTACTTTTTGTGTACTTGCCAGTCTGCCAGAAGCGATATGTCACTAGTTGTGTATCATAAAAGAGTCATCGTTTCACCTCCTAGGGATTATTCGAGATTTCTTAATCCAAACCCCTAGTAACGAGGCATTGGCTACCTTAAGAGAGTCATAGTTACTCGTCCCAATTGCTCACCCTGCCTGCCACTTTTTCTTACTGTGGCCAGTCTGCCAGAAGCGATATGTCACTCATCTTAAGAGATTCGTCGTTACTCCTTCCATAGGTTACTGGTATTCTCTGATTCAATACTTCCGTGACGAAAAAGTCGCTATCTTAACAGTGCAATACTTCTTCCTCCCAGTTGCTCACACAGTCTACTATTTTTTGTGTAGTTTTTGTCTGCCAGAAACTATAATTCACTAGTTGTGTATCATAAAAGAGTCAACGTTTCACCTCCTAGGGATTATTCGAGATTTCTTAATCCAAACCCCTAGTAACGAGCCATTGGCTACCTTAAGAGAGTCATAGTTACTCGTCCAAATTGCTCACCCAGTCTGCCACGTTTTCTTACTGTGGCCAGTATGCCAGAAGCGATATGTCACTAGTTGTGTTACATAAAAGAGTCATCGTTTCTCCACCTAGGGGTTATTCGAGATTTCTTAATCCAAACCCCTAGTAACGAGGCATTGGCTACCTTAAGAGAGTCATAGTTACTCGTTCCAATTGCTCACCCTGCCTGCCACTTTTTCTTACTGTGGCCAGTCTGCCAGAAGCGAAATGTCACTCGTTGTGTATCTTAAGAGATTCATCGTGACTCCTTCCATAGGTTACTGGTATTCTCTGATTCAATACCTCTCGTGACGAAAAGTCGCTATCTTAATAGTGCAATACTTCTTCCTCCCAGTTGCTCACACAGTCTACTACTTTTTGTGTAGTTTTTGTCTGACAGAAACTATAATTCACTAGTTGTGTATCATAAAAGAGTCAACGTTTCTCCTCCTAGGGGTAATTCGAGATTTCTTAATCCAAATCATAAGTGACGAGGCGTTGGCTACCTTAAGAGAGTCATAGTTACTCGTCCCAATTGCTCACCCACTCTGCCACTTTTTCTTACTGTGGCCAGTCTGCCAGAAGCGATATGTCACTTGTTGTGTATCTTAGATTCATCGTTACTCCCTCCATAGGTTACTCGTATTCTCTGATTCAATACTTCTCGTGACGAAAAGTCGCTATCTTAATAGTGCAATTCTTCTTCCTCCCAGTTGCTCACACAGTCTACTACTTTTTGTGTAGTTTTTGTCTGACAGAAATTATAATTCACTAGTTGTGTATCATAAAAGAGTCAACGTTTGTCCTCCTAGGGGTTATTCGAGATTTCTTAATCCAAACCCCAAGTGACGAGGCATTGGCTACCTTAAGAGAGTCATAGTTACTCGTCCCAATTGCTCACCCACTCTGCCACTTTTTCGTACTGTGGCCAGTCTGCCAGAAGCGATATGTCACTTGTTGTGTATCTTAGATTCTTCGTTACTCCCTCCAAAGGTTACTTGTATTCTCTGATTCAATACCTCTCGTGACGAAACATTGGCTTTCTTAATAGTGCCATACTTCTTCCTCCCAGTTGCTCACACAGTTTACTACTTTTGTGTACTTGCCAGTCTGCCAGAAGCGATATGTCACTAGTTGTGTATCATAAAAGAGTCATCGTTTCACCTCCTAGGGATTATTCGAGATTTCTTAATCCAAACCCCTAGTAACGAGGCATTGGCTACCTTAAGAGAGTCATAGTTCCTCGTCCCAATTGCTCACCCACTCTGCCACTTTTTCTTACTGTGGCCAGTCTGCCAGAAGCGATATGTCACTTGTTGTGTATCTTAGATTCATCGTTACTCCCTCCATAGGTTACTCGTATTATGTGATTCAATACCTCTCGTGACGAAACATTGGCTTTCTTAATAGTGCCATACTTCTTCCTCCCAGTTGCTCACACAGTTTACTACTTTTTGTGTACTTGCCAGTCTGCCAGAAGCGATATGTCACTAGTTGTGTATCATAAAAGAGTCATCGTTTCACCTCCTAGGGATTATTCGAGATTTCTTAATCCAAACCCCTAGTAACGAGGCATTGGCTACCTTAAGAGAGTCATAGTTACTCGTCCCAATTGCTCACCCTGCCTGCCACTTTTTCTTACTGTGGCCAGTCTGCCAGAAGCGATATGTCACTCATCTTAAGAGATTCATCGTTACTCCTTCCATAGGTTACTGGTATTCTCTGATTCAATACTTCCGTGACGAAAAAGTCGCTATCTTAACAGTGCAATACTTCTTCCTCCCAGTTGCTCACACAGTCTACTATTTTTTGTGTAGTTTTTGTCTGCCAGAAACTATAATTCACTAGTTGTGTATCATAAAAGAGTCAACGTTTCACCTCCTAGGGATTATTCGAGATTTCTTAATCCAAACCCCTAGTAACGAGCCATTGGCTACCTTAAGAGAGTCATAGTTACTCGTCCAAATTGCTCACCCAGTCTGCCACGTTTTCTTACTGTGGCCAGTCTGCCAGAAGCGATATGTCACTAGTTGTGTAACATAAAAGAGTCATCGTTTCTCCACCTAGGGGTTATTCGAGATTTCTTAATCCAAACCCCTAGTAACGAGGCATTGGCTACCTTAAGAGAGTCATAGTTACTCGTTCCAATTGCTCACCCTGCCTGCCACTTTTTCTTACTGTGGCCAGTCTGCCAGAAGCGAAATGTCACTCGTTGTGTATCTTAAGCGATTCATCGTGACTCCTTCCATAGGTTACTGGTATTCTCTGATTCAATACCTCTCGTGACGAAAAGTCGCTATCTTAATAGTGCAATACTTCTTCCTCCCAGTTGCTCACACAGTCTACTACTTTTTGTGTAGTTTTTGTCTGACAGAAACTATAATTCACTAGTTGTGTATCATAAAAGAGTCAACGTTTCTCCTCCTAGGGGTAATTCGAGATATCTTAATCCAAACCATAAGTGACGAGGCATTGGCTACCTTAAGAGAGTCATAGTTACTCGTCCCAATTGCTCACCCACTCTGCCACTTTTTCTTACTGTGGCCAGTCTGCCAGAAGCGATATGTCACTTGTTGTGTATCTTAGATTCATCGTTACTCCCTCCATAGGTTACTCGTATTCTCTGATTCAATACTTCTCGTGACGAAAAGTCGCTATCTTAATAGTGCAATACTTCTTCCTCCCAGTTGCTCACACAGTCTACTACTTTTTGTGTAGTTTTTGTCTGACAGAAATTATAATTCACTAGTTGTGTATCATAAAAGAGTCAACGTTTGTCCTCCTAGGGGTTATTCGAGATTTCTTAATCCAAACCCCAAGTGACGAGGCATTGGCTACCTTAAGAGAGTCATAGTTACTCGTCCCAATTGCTCACCCACTCTGCCACTTTTTCGTACTGTGGCCAGTCTGCCAAAAGCGATATGTCACTCGTTGTGTATCTTAAGAGAATCATCGTTACTCCCTCCATAGGTTACTCGTATTCTCTGATTCAATACCTCTCGTGACGAAACATTGTCTTTCTTAATAGTGCCATACTTCTTCCTCCCAGTTGCTCACACAGTTTACTACTTTTTGTGTACTTGCCAGTCTGCCAGAAGCGATATGTCACTAGTTGTGTATCATAAAAGAGTCATCGTTTCACCTCCTAGGGATTATTCGAGATTTCTTAATCCAAACCGCTAGTAACGAGGCATTGGCTACCTTAAGAGAGTCATAGTTACTCGTCCAAATTGCTCACCCAGTCTGCCACTTTTTCTTACTGTGGCCAGTCTGCCAGAAGCGATATGTCACTA